>NW_011494770.1:3877179-3885008 GCF_000754665.1 Bison bison bison
TTGTCACCCTGCGTTATATAACTTATATGCAGAGTACATCATGAGAAACACTGGGCTGGAAGAAGCACAAGCTGGAATCAAGATTGCCAGAAAAAATATCAATAACCTCAGATATGCAGATGACACCACCCTTATGGCAGAAAGTGAAGAGGAACTAAAAAGCCTCTTGATGAAAGTGAAAGAGGAGAGTGAAAAAGTTGGCTTAAAGCTCAACATTCAGAAAACAAAGATCATGGAATCTAGTCCCATCACTTCATGGTGAATAGATGGGGAAACAGTGGAAACAGTGGCTGACTTTATTTTTTTAGGCTCCAAAATCACTGCAGATGGTGATTGCAGCCATGAAACTAAAAGATACTTACTCTTTGAAAGGAAAGTTATGACTAACCTAGATAGTATATTAAAAAGCAGAGACATTACTTTGTCAACAAAGGTCCATCTAGTCAAGGCTATGGTTTCTCCAGGAGTCAGGTATGGATGTGAGAGTTGGAATATAAAGAAAGCTGAGTGCTGAAGAATTGATACTTCTGAACAGTGGTGTTGGAGAAAACTCTTGAGAGTCCCTTGGACTGCAAGGAGATCCAACCAGTCCATTCTGAAGGAGATCAGTCCTGGGTGTTCCTTGGAAGGACTGATGCTGAAGCTAAAACTCCAATACTTGGGCCACCTCATGTGAAGAGTTGACTCATTGGAAAAGAGTGTGATGCTGGGAGGGATTGGGGGCAGGAGGAGAAGGGGACAACAGAGGATGCAATGGCTGGATGGCATCACTGACTTGGTGGACATGAGTCTGAGTGAACTCCAGGAATTGGTGATGGACAGGGAGGCCTGGTGTGCTGCAGTTCATGGGGTCACAAAGAGTCGGACACAACTGAGTGACTGAACTGACTGACTGACTGACTGTTTCCATTGTTTCTCCATAAATTTGCCATGAAGTTATGGGACCAGATGCCATGATCTTCGTTTTCTGAATGTTGAGTTTTAATCAACTTTTTCATTCCCCTCTTTCACTTTCATCAAAAGGCTCTTTAATTCTTCTTCACTTTCTGCCATAAGGGTGGTGTCATCTGCATATCTGAGGTTATTGATATTTTTTCTGGCAATCTTGATTCCAGCTTGTGCTTCTTCCAGCCCAGTGTTTCTCATGATGTACTCTGCATATAAGTTATATAAGCAGGGTGACAATATACAGCCTTGATGTACTCCTTTTCCTATTTGGAACCAGTCTGTTGTTTCATGTCCAATTCTAACTGTTGCTTCCTGACCTGCATACATATTTCTCAAGAGGCAGATCAAGTGATCTGGTATTCCCATCTCCTTCAGAATTTTCCACAGTTTATTGTGATCCACACATTTAAAGACTTTAGCATAGTCAATAAAGAAGAGATAGATGTTTTTCTGGAACTCTTGCTTTTTTGATGATCCAGCGGATGTTGGCAATTTGATCTCTGGTTCCTCTGCCTTTCCTAAAACCAGCTTGGAAATCTGGAAGTTCACAGTTCACATACTGTTGAAGCCTGGCTTGGAGAATTTTGAGCATTACTTTGCTCGCGTGTGAGATGAGTGCAATTGTGCGGTAGTCTGAGCGTTCTTTGGTATTGCCTTCTTTGGGATTGGAATGAAAACTGACCTTTTCCAGTCCTGTGGCCACTGCTGAGTTTTCGAATTTTGTTGGCATATTGAGTGCAGCACTTTCACAGCATCACCTTTTAAGATGAAATAACTCAATTGGAATTCCATTGCCTCCATTAGCTTTGTTTGTAGTGATGCTTCCTAAGGCCCACTTGACTTCACATTCCAGAATGTCTGGTTCTAGGTGAGTGATCACACCATCGTGATTATCTTGGTCATGAAGATGTTTTTTGTACAGTTTTTCTGTGTATTCTTGCCACCTTTTCTTAATATCTTCTGTTTCTGTTAGGTCCATACTATTGCTGTCCTTTATTGAGCCCATCTTTGCAGGAAATGTTCTCTTGGTATCTCTAATTTTCTTGAAGAGATCTGTTTAGTCTTTCCTGTTCTATTGTTTTCCTCTATTTCTTTGCACTGATCACTGAGGAAGGCTTTCTTATCTCTCCTTGCTGTTCTTTGGAACTCTGCATTCAAATGAGTATATCTTTCCTTTTCTCCTTTGCTTTTGGCTTCTCTTCTTTTCACAGCTATTTGTAAGGCCTCCCCAGGCAGCTATTTTGCTTTTTTGCATTTCTTTTCCATGGGGATAGTCTTGATCCCTGTCTCCTGTACAATGTCACGAACCTCATTCCATAGTTCATCAGGCACTCTGTCTATCAGATCTAGGCCCTTAAATCTATTTGTCACTTCCACTGTATCATTGTTAGGGGCATGATTTAGGTCATACCTGAATGGTCTAGTGGTTTTCCCTACTTTCTTCAATTTAAGTCTGAATTTGGCAATAAGGGTTCATGATCTGAGCCACAGTCAGGTCCCGGTCATGTTTTTGCTGACTGTATAGAGCTTCTCCATCTTTGGTTGCAAAGAATATAATCAGTCTGATTTTGGTTTTGACCATCTGGTGATGTCCATGTGTAGAGTCTTCTGTTGTGTTGTTGGAAGAGGGTGTTTACTATGACCAGTGAGTTCTCTTGGCAAAACTCTATTAGTCTTTGCCCCGCTTCATTCTGTACTCCAAGGCAAAATACTCTCCAAATGTACTGCAGTGAAATACTTTACTTATATAATTATAAAATTTCTTTAAATTGTTTTAAAGATATGACAACTTTATGAATTTAAATTACTAGATAGCAATTAAGGTAAGATGGAGTATAAACATATATAGATATAGAATAGATATGTATATATTGCTATTATATATATGTATAACATATATATCACACTAAATAGCAATATTAAATCAGGTTTAAATCACATTCACTTGTTTTTACACTAATTTTCTGTTACAAGGTAATTTGCTAGCAGAGGATGGCCTTTGCTTTCTCCTTTGTATTGAGTTTTCATAGAACTTGACACTAGTTTAGTTCACTACTGATTTCCTTCCTACTTTTCCTTTATGTCTTCATTTCTAAAATTTAGATATAATTGACAAGTGTGTGTTAGTAACTCAGTCGTGTCCGACTCTGTGACTCCATGGGCTCCTCTGTCCATGGAATTCTCCAGGCAAGAATACCGCCATTTCCTTCCCCAGTCGATCTTACCAACCCGGGGATTAAACCCATGTCTCCTGCATTGCAAGCAGATTCTTCACCATCTGAGCCACCAAGGAAGCCCATAATTAATGTGTAATATTGTGTAAGTTTAGGGAGTACAATATGCTGACTCGACACATTTATATGTTGCAATATGATTGTCATCCTAGCATTAGCTAATACCTTTATCACATCACATAATTATCATTTACTTTGGTGGTGAAAACATTTATAATCCAGTCTTTTAGCAACCTTGCAGTAGATGATACAGTATTGCTGACTATAACCACAATGCTGGGCTGTTAGGTCTCCCGAACTTACCTTCCAAGTGCATGTATGGGTCCTTTGACCAACATCTTCCCAGTCTGCCCATTCTGCAGCCCCCCATAACCACTATTCTTTTCTGTTTCTTTTTATTTTTTTTGATAGCTCAAATGTTTTTCAACAAGTAAGATATAAATAAGTAATTTATAAATACGACTGTCATTTTCACATAGGCCTAATACTATTCCTCGCGCTTTCCTGCAATTTTTATCTAAAACTTTCACTAGGCAGCTGTTTGGTTCTCAGGAGTAACTACTCCACGGAGACGCCAGTGAGGGGCGTCTGGAACACGATTCCCCCTCAGACCGCAACCCTTCAGGCCTACCTCTCCAGTTATCTTTTCCCCCAAATGTAAACATTCATAACCACGATAAAAGCCTTTGCAAACCATTTCTGGAAGGAGGAATTCCCCACAGAAGGAAATTGCTAGAGCATATGTACCCTTCCTTCCTGTGTTAGGGTTGGAGACTGTCGCTATCACATGTTCACTGTTCCAAGTATATCTAAAATATGAAATAGAACTATATAGCTTTTAATAAAAAGTTTAGATTTCTAAATCTATCAGTGACTTCCTAGAAATCTCATACAAGTTAAGTGCGAGAAAAAGATGTAAAATTACAGGAGCGTTACAAGCTATGTCGTTTATCAGGAAGAATGAAGCTTTCCACAATACAGTTGCTGGGTTAAAAACTGAGTCTCTGTATTAAAGTTCAAACAACAAAGTATTTGTAACTAGAATATGTCATTTTGTTAAATTGATGACTTTTTTTAAGTAATGAATTTCCTACAAAAAGAATGTAAAATAGAGATTTAGATTTGTTGAAGCAGATAGAAAGCAATCTCAATGAATATAGATACTATTTTGACCTTAACTGGAAATCTGTAATTCTAAATTGGAGACTTTCTTATCAGCAGTTTAAAATTGAGATTATAACATAAATAGTTCAGTAATTAATGTGAAGTGAAACTTTTATTTGAATTATTTTTTTTGAATTATTAATAGTTACCTCAAGTGATTTGCCCCACCTTCTGTTGCAACCCAGATCATTGCTGATTTAGGGAACTGAGAAATGATTTGTATTATTCTCTCCCACGATGGGCTTTTACTAGCTTTCACAGTTTCTGTTTAGGAAAAACTATGTGCCGTGTATGTGTGTGTATGTCTGTGTGCGTGTGTTTGATGTTCAAACATTGAGCATGCTGTTTGTAATGGTACACAAGCGATGACCAGCCTAGATAGCGTATTAAAAAGCAGAGACATTACTTTATGAACAAAGGTCCATCTAGTCAAAGCTATGGTTTTTCCAGGAGTCATGTACAGATGTGAGAGTTGGACCATAAAGAAGGCCGGGTGCTGAAGAATTGATGCTTTCAAATTGCGGTGTGGAGAAGACTCTTGAGAGTTCCTTGGACAGCAAGGAGATCATACCTTTCAATTCTAAAGGAAATCAACTTAGACTATTGGTTGGAAAGACTGATACTAAAGCTGAAGCTCCAATACTTTGGCCACCTGATGCAAAGATCCAACTCTTTGGAAAAGACCTTGATGCTGGGAAAGATTGGGGGCAGGAGAAGAAAGAGGCAACAGAAAATGACATGGTGGGATGTCATCACTGACTCAATCAATGGACATAAGTTTGAGCAAACTCCGGGAGATAGTGAAAGACAGGGAAGCCTGGTGCACTGCAGTCAATGATGTTGCAGAGAGTTGGACACGGCTTAGCGACTGAACAACAAAACAAGTAAAAGGGTAGAATTTTTGTTTAAAAAAACTAAACTGAAATATCAGTAATTCTCACACTACCTCACTTGAAATTTTAATGAAAAAAAAATTAACTACTATTCCCAACATTCTGATTTAAACATGATAGCATTCTATATTCATAATCATTTTTATTATCATTCCTTTTTTCAAGGGGAGGGAAAGAATACTATGTTTATGTTTATCTGCAAATAAATAATAATTTATCATAAAGGAATTAAAATATGTCATGGAGCAGATTACTAAATCAATTTAATAAATAATTTCACACAATATATAATTTAACTCTAAACATTATACTTTTTTGGCAAGACTATTAACTCTGATTATATTGAATAAATTTCTCTTAAACAAACCAAATGGTAAACTATTATTTAGTGGGCTTCTCAGATGGTGCCAGTGGTAAAGAATCCACCTGCCAATGCAGGAGACTCAGGTTGATCCCTGGGTTGGGACGATCCCCTGGAGAAGGAACTGGCAACCCACTCCTATTCTTGCCTAGAAAATTCCATGGACAGAGGAGCCTGGTGAGCTACAATCCATGGGGTTGCAGAGTCGGCCATGACTGAGCATACACACCCCCAGTGGATGAATAACTGTTTTCAAATGTTTTTGCCACTTGCTTATCTGATAGGAAATAGCCTGCAAGTGCTGATTTGTAGAAAAGGACATGAATGCTTAAACTTAAACAATGGGAAGAGGAAACTGAAAAAAATACTACCTGTAGTAGAGTTAAGCTTCTAGCCTTTGAAGTAGAACAGGTTTATTCATGATCTTTTTAAACAGGATTATTTTACATTTATCTTTTACTAAATTTACATAACACAAATGAAAATTACTATTGCCATTAATCCTCTGATTTTAAATCTAGGATCCAAGTGGCCTAAATGACAAAAAAATAGGTTGCTATGTTGCATTGACATCTGGTGGATTCAAGCAGTTACTACAAGGTTGAAGATAGCTCTGAATTTAATGGTGTTAAAGGGAAAAGACATGTAAAGATCATTTCTAGTCTAACCCAGTAATTTTTCTGTTATGAAACTGAGGCAAAGAGAAAGTTTTTCAGAAATATTTCAAAAACTGTGAAAATACATGAAAGAAACATAGCATTGATCGTGGTGAATAAAAAAACAATCTAGAGTTTAAGAAGCAGAAAAGAAATGCTGATAGAATATATAAAGTATATATGAAGTATGTTCTCTCTTTTGGCAGGAAGATGGAATTTCATTAGATGGTTTTCTTTATGTATACTTGAAATAGATTTTTAAAGAAATGTAAAATTTTGTGCAAAGTAAAAGATATATATATATATATATATAATGACTGCTACTATGAATAAAGAATTTTGGTTGTTTAATTTACCCAAATGTGACAAAAGATGAGAAAAGAAGAGAAAATGAGGACTAATGTGGCTTCTCCTCTCTCTATATTTTAGCAGTCCTCTGAGGTGTTACTGCTTAAGGAGGAAATAATGAGTCAAGGCAGTTTCTTCTCAAGCTCAAATATTTGCCTCTTAAAATAGTTCCTTCCTCAAAGAAACTTGAACACAATATCTCAAGAGAGAACAATCTTTTGTGAGGCTTTTCAGACACTGGCTCTCCCTGTCTGTGTGTCTTTCATCTGGATACATATGGCAGATGACTACGCCCGAGAGCCCATCTCACCCCAACCCAGAGCCCTTCCTAAAAACAACTCCTAGGAGCCGTCCTGGTCTCTCCATTGGTAGTTTCCTTGCATACTCTCCCTACAGCACTGGACATACAATCTTCAATGTGTTTTTTTTCTCTTCTCAGACTGTAAGTTTCCATAAGACAGGCATTCAGCCTGTAGGTCTTTCTTTCCAGTGCCTAACCACTTCTCATAAATAGTAGGTGTTCAATCAACACCTGCTAAATCATGCATGCTCTGCTCCTATATCCTTTAGGCCTTGCAAACTTTTTTTACATTGCTCCCACTACCAAAAATCCCTGTTATTAATTTTCCCTACTAATATTAAATTTTGAAAGATTTCATCTTTCAGAAAGCCAGTATTTCTAAAGTAATAATTCCCTTGACCAACTTTGTTGATCAAAAGATGGTACGCGTCTATCAGAATTTCTAAGGCTCCCAATCCACTAAAGTGTTCCCATCCAGAGTATGCCCAGGAAATTCCTAGGTAAGCACAAGTTTATTATCATCTGGCTTAGAAATCTAGAGAAGTAACAAGACATGGGAGTTTTAATTAATGGGATTCCGGAATGTGAAATAACCGCATAATTTGTATTCATTTTCTTGACTTTTTCTTAATATCTTCACTGAGAGATAGGTCATATCATAAAATTTACAAGTATTTTTTAATTTATAATTATGTAAAATTACAATGTGTTGAGAAGGCAATGGCACCCTACTCCAGTACTCTTGCCTGGAAAATCCATGGACAGAGGAGCCTGGTAGGCTGCAGTCCATGGGGTTGCTAACAGTCGGGCACGACTGAACGACTTCACTTTCACTTTTCACTTTCATGCATTGGAGAGGGAAATGGCAACCCACTCCAGTGTTCTTGCCTGGAGAATCCCAGGGGCAGGGAAGCCTGGTGGGCT
>NW_011494770.1:3885108-3898460 GCF_000754665.1 Bison bison bison
AGGTCCTTTAATGGACTGGAACCTGGTGGTCTGGAGTGGACCGATAAGAAAGTAAAGGAGAGAGAAAGAGGCTGGTATTTCTTGGTTTACGCAGAAAGCCAATAAAGGCCCTGACACCGGGCTTGCTCTGTTCACGGATGCCTCAGGCGCCCTCTCATGGGGTGAAGGCGCAGAGCACCTTCTCTAGAAGGTCTTAGAAGCCTGGGCAGGAAAGTGAACTCAGAAAGTCTCTGCGCTCCAAAGAAATAGCCTGAGAGAGAGAGAGAGAGAGAAAGAAAGCAAGACATGGGGACCAAAGCTCTGATGGAGCAAAGGTGTTTTATTTAACATTGTGTAGGTATTTATACTGTCTTATAAGATAGCCATTTTCAGCAGAGATAAAATCAAATCTCACAAGGAAACATGAGGTCATCCATATGAAAGAGAGAGGGTTGTAAATAATCACTTTTACCATATGGTTCATAAAAAGGAAGAGGGTACTTATCACCGTATAGAAAAACTAATGAAGGAAATGCCTGGATTCCTCAGCCCCAGGGAGAGGCTTGCCTCTCTTCTTAATTCCTGAATATTCAGGAATTAATAAGGAACAGAGAATTCCTGACAAATCCAAAACAGCACACAGGAAGCCTCCTGTTAATGCTTCCTGACAACGATGCAATGTTTTTAATATACAGATTTTCTCAACCATCTTCACAATCTAATTTTAGAACACGTTTGCCATACTCCCCCCACAAAACCCTGTTGTTGTTGTTGTTGAGTCATTCAGTCATATTTGACTCTTTGGCAACCCCATGGATTGTAGCCCTCCAGGCTCCTTTGTCCATGGGATCTCCCAGGCAAGAATACCCTGTACTCAGCGATCACTCTCTATCCTCCCTGACCTTGGCCTTAGGCACTCACTAATCTATGTTCTCTCTCTATAGATCTGCCTATTCTGGACATTGACATACATGAAATCATACAATAGATGGTCTTTTGTTATGGGCATCTTTCTTGTAGCATGGTGTTTTCAAAGTTAATCCATATTCTTATGTATAACAGTACTTAATTCCTTTTATTGTCATATATACTATATAAACCACAATGGTTTCCAATTTGGAGTTATTACGAACAATGCTGCTGTGAACACAGATATACACATTTTTGTTGGATGTATGCTTCCATCTCTCTTAGCTATAATTTCTAGATACTATGAGTAGTGAAAGTCTCTCAGTCATATCTGATTCTTTGTGACCCCATGAGGTGTAGTCCATGGACTTCTCCAGGCCAGAATACTGGAGTGGGTAGCCTTTGCATTCTGCAGGGGATCTTCCCAACCTGAGGATCAAACACAGGTCTCCTGCATTGCAGGAGTGGATTTTTTACCAGCTGAGCCACAAGGAAAGCCCAAGAATAGTGGAGTAGGTAGCCTATCCCTTCTCCAGCGGATCTTCCTGGCTCAGGGATCGAACCAGGGTCTCCTGCATTACAGGCAGATTCTTTACCAGTTGAGCTATCAAGGAAGCCCATACTATGGGTAACTCTATATTTATCTTCATGAGGAACTGTCAAAATATTTCCCAAAGTGACTGCACCATTTTACATTCCCAACCAGCACGGTATAAAGGTTCCATTTTCTCCATATCTTCACCAACACTTGTTATTGTCTTTTATTGTTTAAAGTTATCCTAGTAAATGTGCTTTTGACTTGTATTTCCCTAATGACTAATAATGTTGAGTATCTTTTCATGTGTTTATTAGTCATTTGGATATCTTCTTTGCAGAAATGTCTATTCAAATTCTTTGCTTTTTTAAATTTGGGTTATTTGTATTTCTATTGCTGGGTTATTAGAGTTTTTAGTATATTCTGGATACAAATTCCTCATCAGATACATGATTTGTAAATATCTTCTCCATTCTATAAGCTACCTTTCTTAGTGGTATCATTTACAGCACAAAAGTTTTAAATTTTCATGTAATACAGTTTATCTTTTTATTGTTGTTGTTGTGCTTTTTGCATCATATTTAGAGAATTTTGATTAGAACAAAGTCACAAAGATTTAATCCTATATTTTGTTTTGAGATTTTTATAGTTTTAGTGATTTCATTTGTGTCTGTGGTCCATTTTGAGCTAATTTTTATGTATGGCATGAAATAGAGCCCCAAGTTCGTTTTTTACATTAATTAATTTTTGGTTGCTCTGGGTCTTCATTGTGACGCGCAGGCTTCTCATTATAGTAGATTCTCTTGTTGCAGAGCACCGACTTTAGGCACATGGGCTTCAGCAGTTACGTTAGGGGAAGCACACTGATTGAAACCGCCCACCCTGGCCAGGCACCATAGTAACCATTTGCATGAGTTATTTTATGACAGGAGATCCTAATAAGGAATACAGAACTAATAAGCCACCACCAACAGGAAGAATTTGGAAAAGGTTAAAAGGAGACACCATGTGTCTGTCCGCTTCCCAGAATCCCTCTCGCTAGCATCCATCTTGGCTGAGCGATGCGTGCACCATCAGAAAAGGCTCTGAATTAGAATGATTGGCCAAAGACCACCCAGAAACTAATCCCATCACCATGAAACCCAAGACTGCCAGCCACGCACAGAGCAGTTCTTCTGGGTTCCCTTACCCTACTGCTCTCACCCGGGTGCCTTTTCCCAATAAAATCTCTTGCTTTGTCAGCACATGTGTCTCCTCGGATGATTCATTTCCGAGTGTCAGACAAGAGCCAGTTTTGGGCCCTGGAAGGGGTCCACCTTCCTGCAAGAGTTGCAGCTCAGGCTCAGCAGTTGTGGCTCATGCACTCCAGAGCGCAGGCTCAGTAACTGTGGTGCACAGGCTTAACTGCTGTACAGCATATGGGATCTTCCTAGATCAGGGATGGAACTTGGGTCTCCTGCATTGGCAGGCAGAGTCTTAACCACTGGATCACCAGGGAAGTCCCCAAGTTCACTTTTTGCATGAAGATATTTCATTGCTTCAGCACCATTTTGAGGAAGACTTTTCTTTCCCTTACTGAATTGTCTTGACACCCTCATCTGAAATCTATTGAACATAAATAGGTCTATTTCTGGACTCTCAACTGTAATACATTGATCTATATGTCTTTCCTTAAACCAGTAAACTTTAAATTGGTTTAAGTCTTTTCCTTAAACTAATACAACCAGTTGTATTACTTGATTACTGTAGCTTTTTAGTAAGGTTTGAAGTAAGCATGAATTTTGCAATTTTGTTCTTCTTCTTCAAGACTATTTTGTCTATTCTGGGTCTCTTGCCTTTCCATATGAATTTTAAAACACATGTATTTTGTTCTAGAAATTTGCTGTTTATATTCATGGCAAATAGATAGGGAAACAGTGGAAACAGTGTCAGACTTTATTTTTGGGGGCTCCAAAATCACTGCAGATGGTGTCCGCAACCATGAAATTAAAAGATACTTACTCCTTGGAAGGAAAGTTATGACCAACTTAGACAGCATGTTAAAAAGCAGAGACATTACTTTGTGAGCAAAGGTCCGTCTAGTCAAGGCTACTGGTTTTTCCAGTGGTCAGGCATGGATGTGAAAGTTGGACTATAAAGAAAGCTGAGCACCAAAGAATTGATGCTTTTGAACTGTGGTATTGGAGAAGACTCTTGAGAGTCCCTTGGACTACAAGGAGATCCAACCAGTCCATCCTAAAGGAGATCAGTCCTGGGTGTTCATTGGAAGGATTGATGTGGAAGCTGAATTCCAATACTTTGGCCACCTAATGTGAAGAGCTGACTCATTTGATCATTGACCTAGAGCCAGACATCCTGGAATGTAAAGTCAAATGGGCCTTAGAAAGCATCACTACGAACAAAGCTAGTGGAGGTGATGGAATTCCAATTGAGCTATTTCAAATCCTGAAAGATGATGCTGTGAAAGTGCTGTACTCAATATGCCAGCAAGTTTGGAAAACTCAGCAGTGGCCACAGGACTGGAAAAGGTCAGTTTTTATTCCAATCTCAAAGAAAGGCAATGCCAAAGAATGCTCAGACTACCGCACAATTGCACTCATCTCACATGCTAGTAAAGTAATGCTCAAAATTCTCCAAGCCAGGCTTCAGCAATACGTGAACCATGAACTTCCAGATATTCAAGCTGGTTTTGGAAAAGGCAGAGGAACCAGAGACCAAATTGCCAACATCCACTGGATCATGGAAAAAGCAAGAGGGTTCCAGAAAAACATCTATTTCTGCTTTATTGACTATGCCAAAGCCTTTGACTGTTGGATCGCAATAAACTGTGGAAAATTCTGAAAGAGATGGGAATACCAGACCACCTGATCTGCCTCTTGAGAAACCTATATGCAGGTCAGGAAGCAACAGTTAGAACTGGACATGGAACAACAGACTGGTTCCAAATAGGAAAAGGAGTATGTCAAGGCTGTATATTGTCACCCTGCTTATTTAACTTATATGCAGAGTACATCATGAGAAATGCTGGGCTGGAAGAAGCGCAAGCTGGAATCAACATTGCCGGGAGAGATATCAATAACCTCAGATATGCAGATGACACCACCCTTATGGCAGAAAGTGAAGAGGAACTGAAAAGCCTCTTGACGAAGGTGAAAGAGGAGAGTGAAAAAGTTGGCTTAAAACTCAACATTCAGAAAGTGAAGATCATGGCATCTGGTCCCATCACTTCAAGAGAAATAGATGGGGAAACAGCAGAAACAGTATCAGAGTTTATTTTGGGGGGCTCCAAGATCACTGCAGATGGTGACTGCAGCCATGAAATTAAAAGACGCTTACTCCCTGAAAGGAAAGTTATGACCAACCTAGATAGCATATTCAAAAGCAGAGACATTACTTTGCCAACAAAGGTCTGTCTAGTCAAGGCTATGGTTTTTCCTGTGGTCATGTATGGATGTGAGAGTTGGACTGTGAAGAAAGCTGAGCTCTGAATAATTGACGCTTTTGAACTGTGGTGTTGGAGAAGACTCTTGAAAGTCCCTTGGACTGCAAGAAGATCCAACCAGTCCATTCTGAAGGAGATCAGCCCTGGGCTTTCTTTGGATGGAATGATGCTGAAGCTGAAACGCCAGTACTTTGGCCACCTCATGCGAAGGGTTGACTCATTGGAAAAGACTCTGATGCTGGGAGGGATTGGGGGCAGGAGGAGAAGGGGATGACAGAGGATGAGATGGCTGGATGGCATCACTGACTCGATGGACGTGAATCTGAATGAACTCCAGGAGTTGGTGATGGACAGGGAGGCCTGGCGTGCTGCAGCCCATGGGGTCACAAAGAATCAGACACAACTGAGCGACTGAACTGAACTGATGCTGGGAAAGATTGAGGGCAGGAGGAGAAGGGGAGTACAGAGAATGAGATGGTTGGATGGCATCACCGACTCAATGGACACGAGTTTGGGTGGGCTCCCGGAGTTGGTGATGGACAGGGAGGCCTGGCGTGCTGTAGTCCATTGGGTCGCAAAGAGGCAGACACGACTGAGGGACTGAACTAAACTGAACTGATGTTATTTTTAGTTATATCTTCCAAGCTTTTAATTTCTTTCCGTCATGATTTCTTTTTCTTCTTATATTTTTCTCTGTCTCTATGATTTAAAAAAATTTCCCCAAGCAACTAATTTGGGTTTCAGCAGTGATCAACTCATCTTTTAATTTTTAATTAGAAACATTTTAGTTCCATAAATTTTTGAGTGGGGCGTGTGTGTGTGTGTATGTTTGTGTTATGTCTAAATCTTCCTGTGACCTTTGGCTACTATTTTATTTTATAACAGCTTTACTGAGATATAATTCACATAACATAAAGTCATCTTGTTATAAAACGGTGGTTTTTAGTGTATTCACAATTATGCAGCCATCTAATTCCATAATGTCTAATTTGAGAACATCTTCATAACCTCCAAAAGAAAGTTTGTACCCATTAGTTCTTGACAAATTCTTGACAAGCGCCTTTCTTGACAACTTCTTTTTTTTTTTTTTTTTTACTTGAATGAAACCACCATTTTGCTTTGAGCTAGTCAAGTATTCAAAACTAAGGTGTATTGAGTGTTCTTGTTATGACTTGCCTTGTCTCCAGAGAAATCTTAAAATGTTTTCAGGAAAGTAGCCAACAATTGACATAGAACTAAAAAGATTTTGCTTCTCATCCCTTAAGCACAAGGCTCTCTTTTCTTTTAAGATTATTCAGACTGCATTGGAAACCCATACTGTAGCTCTATATTTGAGCATTTAAACTTAAAAAAATGTCTTTCTGGCTATATCCTTTTCACTTATGTCTTCCTTTTACATAACAATTGAATTAATAAATGATTTTCAAGAGTATTGTGAGAAAAATTAGCAAAAGTAATTTAAGCACAATGTATTGGGACTCAGTTTGTATCAATAATGAGTAACCTTCTTGCCCACCCCATTCAAAAACATTATACTGAACTCAATGGTACAAGTTTGAGTTACATCAGAGGAAGTTTTTCTAAGAGCAAACAAACAATGAGTTCAAACTTGGAGAATGTCCCACCCTGCTGTTATTTTCAAGTTGTCAGGAGAGCTTTGAACCTCATCACATGGAAGCATAGTAGCAAAATCTTGAGCTTTGGAGTTAGGCAGACCTGAGTCAGAACTTCACTAAGCAGCTGTGTTATCTCAGACAATTAAAAAAAGAAAAAGACCAAAAAAATAAAAGAAAGAAAGAAATGAACAGACTTAAAATCTGTGAACCTCAGCTTCCTCTTCTATACTTGTACTCTGATTTCATCCTGGCTTCACCAGGGGAACATGCAGATGAGGTCACATTAACCATAATAATGCTTACTTTAGCAACTGTCCCCTCCAGCTCAGGCAGGATTTCTGGTTCCCTTTAAGTCCATTTCTCCCACAGGCTCCCAGATGTGCCTCACGTGTGCTTACCTGCAAACAAGTTAGTTCTGCTCACACCATCAAAGGCTCTGTCGCTCCTCCGCATCCTCCCTGGGAGCGTCCATCTGATCTGCTCTGCTGGACCCACAGCAGGGCCTGCTTCTGTGTGAATACAGGTGTGCCCACCACATTGGGCCAGGTACCTGAAATGATTTTGGCACTCAATTCTTAAAATCTCTACCCTGACCTGAGTTTCTTTCTGGTTTTCTAAGGGCAGAAAGTCTATGCAAACCATCCCTATGTATGTGGGTTTCCAACCCCAGGGTACACGAGGATCACCTAGTGAGTTGTTGAAAATGTGGACTCCACCTGGCTCTCTCAACTGCATTTCTTGTGTCAAAGATCCAAGGGCTACCTGGAAAACACAAGTCTGGTGTGTTGCTGATTGGGATGGCATCAGCCTGTCTATAGCACCCACCATTTGTCTTCAGTCATTTCCAATCCTTCATCCCATAGCAGGGTGCCATCCACAGTCAACCCAGCTCAGGCTGGGAAGGGCCAGTCTGTAATCCTGAGCTTACCTGGCTCAGGCTCTTGTTTGATTTGTTGTTATTGTTGTGGTTTAGTCACTGTTGTGTCTGACTCTTATGGGACCCCATGGATAGGCTCCTCTGTTCATGGGATTTCCCAGGCAAGAACACGGGAGTAAGTTGCCATTTCCTTCTCCAGGGGATCTTCCCAACCCAGGGATCGAACCCAGGTCTCCTACACTGGTAAGTGGATTCTTTACCACTGAGCCACCAGGGAAGCCCACCTTGTGTCATTAGCCATGATAAAAATATTCTCAGTAGCAAGTAGTCTGAGGTGTAAACAGACAAGCTTCTCGATGTTCATCTTATTTTTTCTCCTTAATTTTTCATCTTCCTGTGTTCCCTGAGCACATCTGTTTACTCATTCTCCCATAGCTGAAACCTAACATAGTGATCATAGATTCTTTCCTCTTTCTTATTCCCAGTATATAATCACTCTTCAAGGCCTGTCTAATCTCCCTCCTGGGCCTCCTTTATTTTATTTTATTTTTTGTTACAAATTGCTTTAATTCAGTTCTCTCTGTGGGCAATGGTCTGCCATGTTCCTTACAATATTGAGTATGTAGTTGTTCTTATGGGCCCCCTTTTAATCTGACCCCCACTCACTGAGCCACAGCCACTTAGCTTAGGCAGCACCATCTCTTGTCCAGACTATTTTAAGACCAACTCCCAATTCTCGCTCTGCCTCCAGTTCCTTCCTTATGGCCGAAATCTAATCTCCAGCCAGAGTGACTTATCAGAAAGGCAAATCCATCATCCCATTTCCCATCATCCCCGAAATCAGTCATTTCCCTCCTTAATATTGTACACAAAGCCCCAGTATATTAACCTGATAAAATGCACTGCCCAGCTAAAAGAGAAGTCTCATGCAATGGTTGATGGGAGGAGGAGGAACAGACCTCCACACACCCAAGCAGCCTTCCTGGATCTCCCCCACCTTTCCTTCCAGCCCTGACAGCAGCTCTAAGTAACCTCCACAGAACCAGTGATATCCATGGAACACCATTTAAAAACTACATTTCTGAAAAATAAATTTGTAATTCCCTGCATAGCAAAAAATAAAAAAAAAGACGTCTTGTAATCTAACCCCCACTCATCTCTCCAGCTTTGTCCCCTCCCATCATTCCCTAGAGATATCCTATGTGCTTAGCTGTGCTGACACTATGGCAGTCACTTGTCACCTGCAACTCTTTAGATTTACATTAATTTCAATTAAATTAAAAACCTGGCCCCGCTGTCAACTAGCCACATCTCAAGGGCCCAAGAGCCACATGTGGCCAGTGGTAGCCATGAAGAGCATCACAGATACAGAATATTTCCACCTGTGCAGAAAGTTCTATTGGACAGCACTGCTCTAAAGATACCAAACTAATAACAGTTTCCCAAGTCCTACCCACTTTCTCACAGTCTAGAGCCTCGGCACATGCTGTCCTCTCTGTCCGGCATCTTTTCCTGTCTGATGTCTATTTGGTAAATCCAGGAGTCTGGAGAAGCCTGCCCTTAGGAGACTTCTCTGAACTTTCCAATCTCCTGTCTCCTTCAGGGATGACTTGAGCACTGTTTCCTCTCTGAAACCTTTGTACTCTGAAATTTTTTTAAGTTCCTGCCAAGTAGAACCTTTAAAAATTGTATATTAAAAAGAATAAACACAAATTTAATGTTAAAAGAAAAAAGTTCCTGCCAGGGCTGACAGGGAAATTGGAGGAGGCCCAGCCCTTGTCACCTGGTTTTTGTACGTATTTGCTCAGTGGCATATTTTGTGTATTAGACTGTGAGCAGAGGTACTTCAGTGCTTCCCAGATGGCTCTAGTGGTAAAGAACCCAGCTGCTAATGCAGGAGACATAAGAGACGTGGGTTCGATCCCTGCGTTGGGAAGATCCCCTGAAGAAGGAAATGGCAACCCACTCTAGTATTCTTGCCTGGAGAACCCCATGGACAGAGGAGCCTGGGGGGCTACAGTCCATGGGGGTCACAAAGAGTCGGCCACTGCTGAAGTGACTTAGCACGCAGCACACAGAGACACTATAACTCATTTTTGTCATCAAAGCAATCAATAAATATCTATTAAATTAATAAATTAATTGATAAAAATGGAGAACAGATTGCTGTACACGTTTGCATTAAAATGATAATCATCATGGAAATGGTGAATGTGATAGACAGCAGAAAGACCGTGCCCCTCAAAGACTCCCATGTCCTGCTGCTCAGAACCTGAGAATATGTTACATGATATGGCAAAGAGACTTTGCAGATGTTGATAAAGTTAAATTGCTTGAGATAGGGAGATTATTAGGCATTACTCAGTGGGCCAATGGAATCACAGTGTAATTCTTACAAGTGGAAGAAGGAAGCATAAGAGAAGATTAAAGTAAAGCAATGTAAGAAGGATACAGTCTGCAGTTAGTTGCTGGCTTTGACGAGAAGTAAGATGGCCTGGAGCCAAGGAAAGTGTGTGGCCTCTAGAGGCTGGAAAGCAGGGAAACATATGGTTCCCTGGAAACTCCAGAGAGAAACACAGCCTGCCTACCCTTTGTTTTTAATCCAGCAAGACACATCTCAGACTTCTGACTTCCAGAACTGTAAGAAAACACATTGGTGTTGTTTTAAGCTGCTGTGTTTATTGTACTCTATTAGAACACCAGAAGGAAATGAATACGGGAGGGAGGAAGGAAAGGGTGTTGGTGGAGAAAGAAAACATATTTAACGGGGGGACTTTTCAGCCCTGGAGTCCTGAAGTCCAATGGCGGGGAGAAAGAAAGCCCCATTGCCAAAGAGCGAGGGACATCATCACTGACCCCAAAGCAGAGAGGATGTGTCCTGGATTCTGGCTTTAATCAGAGAATCATGGTCCTCTGTGAGGGAGTTTCACCAGACCCTGGAGCTGAGGATTTCAGTACAGGGAGGAGGAGAGTTTCTCTCGAAAGGTGCTAATACCTAGACTAGATTTTATCCTCTTTGAGAGTACAGAAAATGACCAGATTCTTTCTAAAAGGGCACACGTATCTAACCTGTTGCATGAATGAAACAAATATTTCCAGTGTGACTATAAAAGACGCTGTGTAGCTTGACAGGCACCATGGGAATTTTATTTTGTACAGTGAAACAGAGTAAGTTACATTATAACTCTAGCTATGTGTGCAATGGAGAACCTTCTGTTCAGAGAAACTTAACTGTTTACCAATCTATTTCCCAGTCAGAGTTTCAATATGAATTGGATAGTTTTCAGTGATTTGACTTTGTTTGTAAAGGTATTTATCTAACATCTTTTAATCCAGGAACTGTTCCTTTGAATAGAGAAATGAAAAACCTGGCCACAGTCTAGTAGTGAAGAGGGAGCTATAAAGTGTTAGCAAGGTCTTGACACCTGGGGAAAATATCTAAACTTATCAGGAGATGATGATTAAAACATGAGTTGAAGGATAAGTGTACGTGTCTGCGAGGTAAAGAAGGTGGGGTAGGGGTGGATCCGGGAATACCAGGAGGTGGGTGGAATTGCTGGCAGGTGTCACCCTGAACCTTGATTCTAGGTGTGGCTAATTCGGGAAATTGCAGGCCTTCCGCCCTGCCCTGCTGGGTCAGAGTATAATGTAAGGAGGGAGGGGGGTGGGAAGAGTGCTTAGAAAGAAGACGTGGGGCAAGTCTGGTAGGGGTTCTGTATTCCCTGCTGCAATCAGGACCCCTGAAGGGTTTTTTTTTAATCCTAAAGGAACATAGATGTTTTTTTAATTTATTTTTAATTGGAGGATAATTGCTTTACAATGTTGTGTTCATTTCTGCCATACATTAACATGGATCAACCATAGGTACGATTGTGCCCTCCCATACATATGTCCCCCCACTCTTGAATCTCCCTCCCATCCTGTCCCACCCCTCTAGGTTGTCACAAAGCACCATGTTGAGCTCCCTACCTCACACAGCAACTAGGGACAGATTTTTAAGAGGTTGCAAAATGTGCTTTAGAGGATGGGCCTAGAGCTTCCTTAAGACACTTGACTGTTCAGTCAAAAAATGACCCCCAAAAAATTTCAAAAATATTTTGAAAGCTATATTATTTACATCTTACAGCACAAAACAGTAAAGAAAGCTCATCTGTTCTTTTTTTTTTTTTTTTAACATTCCCTGGTGACTCAGCTGGTAAAGAATCCACCTGCAATTAGGGAGACCTGGGTTAGGAAGATTCCCTGGAAAAGGGAAAGACTACACACTCCAGTATTCTGGCCTGGAGAATTCCATGGACTGTATAGTCCATGGGATTTCAAAGAGTTGGACACGACTGAGTGACTTTTACTTTCTTTCTTTCTAATAATTAAGAAAAGAAGTATTACGAATTTAGCTTTTATTCAAAATTAAATAAGCAAAAGCGAAAATTTTAAGAAACGTTTTACAAATTACTTACATAAAAGAAAGTTAAGAGGGACAGTCACAAGTCTGCAACAAATAATTACAAAAGTTTCTAGGGCAGTATGAATACAGACCATGTCACAGAGTGGTGACCTAACTGTGATATGAATAAGGCATAACTAACATTTGCACCAAGACCAGGATTAAAAAAAAAAGAAAAACTTTAAAAGTTTAATTGTACATTAAGCTTCTTCTCTTCCCTCAGATCACACTGAAGTGTTTTAAGCAAGGAATCACCGGGATTAGATTTACACCTTAGGGAAGGATAAGCTGACAGTCATGCTCTCAAGATAAGGCTGGATGGTAAGATGAGGAGACCATGTCTATGATGACAAATTCACAACAGATGGAGAGAAGTCACACAGGAGAGATGTAAATGAGGTGTAACTTGATGGGTAAGCATCCCCAAACTCAGTTATTGATTTGTTTAGGGAAAGCAAGGGTTTCAGTGTGAATGACAGGAAGTAGGGATGCGACTGAGCCAAGAAAACTTGATTGTAAACTCATTGGTGCCACAAAGGTGCCAGCACGCCTTGGCAAAGCTATACTCTGCATAATTACATCTATTAGTTATTGCTATTGCTTCTTAAGAACCAGGAACTGTGAGGAGGACTTTGTATTCACCTTTGAACTTAATGTTTACAACAGTCCTGAGATGTGCAAATTGTTATCACATTTTAAAGCTGAAAATTGAATGCTCAGAGAGGTAAAGTAAGTTAATTTACCCAGATCACAATGCCTGCAAATGATAGAGTTAGGATTCACATCTAGAAATATATTTACTTGAACGCTACATAACAGTCTTTATCATCATCATCGTTTTTAAAATTCACCCAATGGGAATTCCCCAGTGGTTTGGACACAGTGCTTTCACTATCGGGCTGGGTTCAATCCCTAGTCAGGGAACTAAGATCCCACAAGCCTAACCCAAAATACAGGTTTCAAATTAAGAAATTAAACAAAGGTAGCAAGTAAGATCTCCAGGGAGAGCCTGGAAAATGAAAATGACGAGGAAGAAGATGAACTCACAAAAAATTCTGAGACAGGGATGTCAGAAATATAAAAGAGCAGAGATGTACCTCTAAGAGTCCTTCCTAAATTCACTCAGTTAAAGTGTAAACTTAAAATTATATTAGAGAGACTACTTTAAAGTAGTGAAGGATTCCACGTGCTCACTTGCATTTGTTCTTTTTCTATGAGATTACTCAACAATGTGCAAATAAATAACAATGAAAGGGTTTAAATTTCATGGGAAATGACTAGAATGAAATAGTACAGCATGATGACTAATAATATTGAATTGTATATTTGAAAGTTGCTAAGAAAATAGAAAGTGCTGCACTCAATATGCCAGCAAATTTGGAAAACTCAGCAGTGGCCACAGGACTGGAAAAAGTCAGTTTTCATTCCAATCCCAAAGAAGGGCAATGCCAAAGAATGCTCAACTACCGCACAATTGCACTCATCTCACACGCTAGTAAAGTAAAGCTCAAAATTCTCCAAGCCAGGCTTCAGCAATATGTGAACTGTGA
>NW_011494770.1:3898560-3898934 GCF_000754665.1 Bison bison bison
GCTGGTTTTAGAAAAGGCAGAGGAACAAGAGATCAAATTGCCAACATCTGCTGGATCATGGAAAAAGCAAGAGGGTTCCAGAAAAACATCTATTTCTGCTTTATTGACTACGCCAAAACCTTTGACTGTGTGGATCACAATAAACTGTGGAAAATTCTGAAAGGGATGGGAATATCAGACCATCTGTCCTGCCTCTTGAGAAACCTATATGCAGGTCAGGAAGCAACAGTTAGAACTGGACATTGAACAAGAGACTGGTTCCAAATAGGAAAAGGGGTACGTCAAGGCTGTATATTGTCACCCTGCTCATTTAACTTATATGCAGAGTACATCATGAGAAACGCTGGGCTGGAAGAAGCACATGCTGGAATCAA
>NW_011494770.1:3899058-3913548 GCF_000754665.1 Bison bison bison
CATATTGAAAAGCAGAGACATTTCTTTGCCAACAAAGGTCCGTCTAGTCAAGGCTATGGTTTTTCCTGTGGTCATGTATGGATGTGAGAGTTGGACTGTGAAGAAAGCTGAGCGCTGAAGAATTGATGCTTTTGAACTGTGGTGTTGGCAAAGACTCTTGAGAGTCCCTTGGACTGCAAGGAGATCCAACCAATCTATTCTAAAGGAGATCAGTCCTGGGTGTTCATTGGAAGGAATGATGCTAAAGCTGAAACTCCAGTACTTTGGTCACCTCATGCGAAGAGTTGACTCATTGGAAAAGACTCTGATGCTGGGAGGGATTGGGGGCAGGAGGAGAAGGGGACGAAAGAGGATAAGATGGCTGAATGGCATCACCGACTCAATGGACGTGAGTTTGAGTGAACTCCGGGAGTTGGTGATGGACAGGGAGGCCTGGCGTGCTGCGATTCATGGGGTCACAAAGAGTTGGACATGACTGAGCGACTGAACTGAACTGAACTGAACTGAAGAAAATAGATCCTAAACGTTCTCATCTCAAGGACAAAAATTGCAACTACATGGTAATTAATGTTAACTAATCCCAGGGACAGAGGAGCCTGGTGGGCTCCCCTCTGTGGGGTCATACAGAGTCAGACCGGACTGAAGCGACGGAGCAGCAGCAGCAACAGCAGAATTACTATGGTGATAATTCCACAATACAAAAAGCTATCCCACTCTGTGAAGGCTCTCTTTACACCACTTTGCTTTTACAAAAGACTTACAGTAGTATGTGTTTTGTCTAGCTAAAAGAAATCCAAAGAGGATTTTCATTCTTATGAAAATGGGCAAAATTAGTGTTTGGTGATTGTTTTGCAGCGAACCTTATAGAAACAGCAGACACCCCAAGTGGTGAGAGTGACACCACCATGCTCCTTCCCTGGGTACTACCCTCAGCATCTCAACATCAAGCTGTCCTAGTTGTGAACTATGTCTGTGAGCATCTGTGTCTTATTTCGATTCATTTTGTGCAGGCGTCAGCAAAATGTGCCCTAAGGTAACTGCTTTTTCGCTTTAGGCCACTTCAAGGTAACCTCTCCTTTCAGATGATGGGGAAACCTGTAGACAAAAATACTGAAGTATTGTGTTGTACACTTGAAATTAATATAATGTATGTTCATTCTGAAGGAGATCAGCCCTGAGATTTCTTTGGAAGAAATGATGCTAAAGCTGAAACTCCAGTACTTTGGCCACCTCATGCGAACAGTTGACTCATTGGAAAAGACTGTGATGCTGAGAGGGATTGGGGGCAGGAGGAGAAGGGGACGACAGAGGATGAGATGGCTGAATGGCATCACCGACTCGATGGACATGAGTTTGGGTGAACTCCGGGAGTTGGTGACGGTCAGGGAGGCCTGGCTGCTGCAATTCATGGGGTCGCAGAGTCGGACATGACCGAGCGACTGAACTGAACTGATGTCGATTATATCTCAATTTTAAAAATTTGATTTTTCACCTAAAGTAAATGCCATCTTAGGTAATTGACAGGAGAATTTTCAAAGGCAGATTTTGAAATGCATCCACTACACTCAGTTCAAAAGCTTCATCTATAAACTTTCTCTAATCCCACCATCTAAAAACCAGTTCTTCCCGAGGCAATTTCTGATCTCCCCAAAACTGTGTGTGTAACTTCCAGCCATGCATTGTGTTTTGTTTTTTCCCCCTCGCTGAAAGGTTAATTACTCAAGGCAAAGGATCATTTTCATGGATTCTTCGAGGTTACCATAGTGCCTATCACAAAGCAACTAGTAAATGCTCAATAAATATTTGTTGAGAGCCTTGATTCATTTCATCAATAAATAGATGTTAGAGTGCCTCCTGTATGCAGGGCACTGTGTGAGATAGTGAGAAAACAACAGGAACACTCATAATGCACGAATCCTACATCGTGGAACTGCCGGGTTACTGGCAGCACAGGCATTCATCAAAACATTGCAAATCCAAGTGTGATTTCAATTGTGATTTGTAATCCAAAAGCAAAATATGGTGCTACGCATGCCTAGTAAAGGCATTTCCAAACCAAGGAAGTCTGGGGAGACATCTCTGAGGAAGTGATGCTTTGAGCTGAGTTCTGAAGGAAGAATAGGGGTTAACTCAGTAAGTGGGTGGAGAAGCATACAGGGCAGAAGGAATAGCACATGCAAAGGCCCTGAGCCAGAATGGAAAAGGAAAGAAGGAACGACTGACATCCTCTTCTGAGCAGGTCAGCCACCAGGGAAGAAGGTCAAGGCCTTGTACTTCTCAATCTTCACTGCCACTTCCCCACCCCTTCATAATATCAGTATCAGTATTATGTGGCAAATATCCCACCATTGGGCTTTGCTGGTGGCTCAATGGTCAAGAATTCGCCTGCGATGCAGGAGATGTAGATTTGATCCCCAGGTTGGGAAGATCCCCTGGGAAAGGAAATGGCAACCCACTTCAGTATTCTTGCCTGGGAAATCCCATAGAGAGAGGAGCCTGGCGGGCTAAAGTAAATGGGTTGCAAAAGAGTTGGCCACAACTGAGCAACTAACAACAAAAACATCCCTATATTAAACCAGCATCCAAAGTTTTACTTTCTTTCGAATACTTATTAAAATGTTTTTCATTCACAGTTCATGAATTTTAAATTACAGATTTGTATGCAGAAATAATCAGAGGCCCATGAATCAAAAGAAGCTAGGATCTAATTAACAGTGTGATTTTGATTATTTGCCTAACTTTTCTGGGTCCTGATTTCTTGATTTGTAAAATTGAGAGGGTAGACTACTATAGAAGTTCCTCCCTGCTCTTCAGTTTTCTACATTTAAGTGGGTATAGATATTTAATGCTTGAGGGGGTATTGGCATGTATAATACAAACTATAACATGGTTTTCATCTCTGATCTGTTTGTTATTCAAAAGCTGTATTACCTTAGGCAAATGACTTAACCTTTCTGATCCACAGTTTCTGACTATAGTAATGTCTACCCTGCAGAGTTATCAGAAAAAAAAATGTATAAAGCACTTGACTCACAGAAGTTATTACAAATGAAATATACTATATTAGTACTCTGAAGTACTATGAAGTACAAAACATTCTATGACTTCTTTTTTAAAGGAAATTGTAAAACAATGCACAATAGCCTTAAGGAAAATGAGTTTTTTCCACTTTTTCAAAGAGACTAATCATTCCTCCTCCATGGAGGCAAGCTGTTATTATTCACTGTTATCACTAACTTAAACATACCCTCATAAGTAAAAAATTATATTTGCTAAGCATTTGCCCTTTTGCTGAAAACACCATTGAATTTGAGAATTCAAAAGGCCTTTTTCTCATCAAGCAAAGAGAGAAAAGAATTCTATCAATAGGGAATTTTCATCTACAATCTAACAATTTTTTGGGTTTCAGCTTTCATTCTAAGAAGCGTTGTCATTAAGATTTAGGGAACAAAATGTGGGAAGTGAATCTATCAATATAGCAGGCTATGAGAATGCTCACCTCAGAGAATCATGCTATTAATTCAGTGCAGTTTAGGGGAAAATGTATTAAAAGTAATTTTCCCTGATGTCTTACCTGCATAGGCCCTGGTCCTAAATTCCCAGCAAGAATTGATATAAATCCTCTCTCTTCTCTGAATAACCAGCATGAGCATGGCTACATGCTTCTAATTGTGACAGATAAAATTATATTTTAAAAGATATATTCTTCATTTCACCACAGAAAAATGGTTACAATTATTTCAAAAGTTCAAATCAAAATATTTAAACCAAAAACTTGTTTCTTTCACATCATTGCTTTTACTAAAGTTTTTTAAATATCACATTATTTATTTCACATCCATTTTCATCAAATGGCATATTGCTTATTGTAGGACAGGAAAAATAATTTTCTCTCTACTCCTCCAGCTTTTTGGCTGAACTCCTCCCTGTAATAAAAGACAGATTAACAGGAGAGAAACAAACAGAAGTGTAATAACTTGTATGTCTCCTATATACATGAGAGAATACCAAGGAAAACTGAATAACTCCCTCAAATGGCCCAAGCCATTTGAAAAAAACAAACCCCTTAGATAGTTAGATGTATGACTCAGGAAGACTCTTGCATCTTCCCATACACATATAAGCACTGAAATCATTAACTGAGATATCAGTTCCTTGTGACTAGCAGTAATCTTTAATGGAGATGTGTGCTTGACTAAAGATTCTCCAAATAAAAAACATATATCTGCTCACTTCTCCCCTACTTCTGTGGAGCAGTTCCCTCAGAGCCACTGAGAGGTTGTTTCCAAGACTATAGTCCTCAGTACAGCCCCTGAAGAAAACTGAAACTCACAACTCCCACTCTGCAGTTTTCTTTTAGCTGACAGACAATTGCACAGCAGATTAAACATGACCAAACTAAAGATTATCAAAACTCAGTTAGAAAATGGTGGGATGAAACTTAGGAAAGAGGTTGAAAGTTCAGAGTCATAGAATGAGAAAAGGTAAAAGATACCAGAATGAGCCCTTAGAATGAGAGAGAAAACAATTTGAAGAGATCATGGTAGAGACACTTCTGGAATTTATAGAGAATAATAATTCTCAGATTCAGTGAATCCAAGGGACATCAAGCAAGACAAACAAAAATAAATCTATACCTACTGAAAATGTATTGAAACAAAAGAACACCCAAATTATCCCAAAGTTGCCAAAAAAGAACAAGTGTTTACTTCTATCTTCAAAGTGGTAAGAGATATTATATTCAGTGAAACTCTCTTTCAAGAACAAAGGTAAAATAAAGACATTTGAAGATAAAGACAAAGTTTCCCAGCAACAGAAACTCACTAAAGAACTTCTGAAGTATAGTCAGCCCTTTGCATTCACAGGTTCTGCATCTATGGATTCAACCCACTGCAGACTGAAAACATTCAGAAAAAAAAAAAGAAGTTCCAGAAAGCTTCAAAAAGAAAAACTTGAAAAATAGTTTATTGGCCATAAACTCTTTACACAGCACTTACATTGCATTTACAACTATATAAGTGGCATTTATATTATACTAGGTATTATAAGTAATCTAAAGATTTAAATTATACAGGAGGGATGTGTGTTGGTTATATGCAAATACTACATGGTTTTATACAAGGGACTTCAGCATCCAGGGATTTTTGTGTCCATGGTGGTCTTGGACCAATCTCCTACAGATACTGAAGGATGACTATGCTTTTCTGGAAGAAGGAAAATGATCCCAGAAAGAAGGTCTCAGATGCAAAATGGAATGGTGAATGAAGAAAATAATAAATGCATGACTAAATCTGGAGACTCACTGATTACACAGAGTATTAATGCCAACAGTGCCCACTTTTTGCAAGTATAAAGATAAGACAGAATCAAAATCCTGGATTAAAAAAGCTTTGAAGTTAGGAAAGGTAAGTGTTTGATTGAGACTTAAGTTAAATGAGGGCTTCTCTGGTGACTCATATGGTAAAGAATCTGCCTGCAATGTGGGGGCCCTGGGTTCAATCCCTGGGTCAGGAAGATTCCCTGGAGAAGGAAATGGCAACCCACTCCAGTATTCTTGCCTGGAGTATCCCACAGAGGACAGAGGAGCCTGGTGGGCTACAGTTCATAGGATCTCAAAGGGTCAGACATGACTGAGTGACTGACACTTAAGTTAAATGTGAATATTAACATTTCTAGAATTACTACCAAATATTTAGAAATAGAATGTATCACTTCCAAATTAGCAGAGAAAAAAAAATGGAGTGTGGCAAAGGGACACCTTAAAAATCAATACATTTACATAAGTCAAAAACTGCAGAACTAAATAATATATGTTTTAAAATACATGTATGGTGAAATTACATTTTTTAAAAAGCAAGAGAATGAGAAACACAAAGTTTAGACTGGTAAATACCTCCATAGCCACTTCCTCTCAGAAACAGATGATATACTCATATGAATTTGAGAGGAATTTACCAAAGGGACTACTTACAAAGGTAGAGACAGTGTGTAGAAAATAAGTCAATGCATTGCCCCATTGGCCTATGTCAACAGAAGTCAGAAGGCAAAGGAAGCTGCGGATGGAGACTGTTGGGGTCAGGCTCAGCTCCCCAGAGCCCAGAGTACATGGAGCAAGGGTGTCAAGGTAAAGGGGAAACAGAAGGTATATACACAATGCGACTCATCCTCCTTTTCAATCAATAAATGTTTGTTTTTTTATACCAGTTATATGCATGCTGGGCTTCCCAGGTGGCGCTAGTAGAAAGAACCCACCTGCAATGCAGGTGACATAATGAGATGCAGGTTCTGAAGCATGATGAAGATGTATGACTGAAGCAACTTAACATGCACACACATATGCATGATACATTTTACAGCTCAAAAATGGGAAAAAATGCAACAAAATAATGTGAGCTCTTTCCTTCCTCATTGAACTATTACTTTAATGATGTTTCAAATGCAGAAACAAGGAGCAAGGAAAGTAAGAAACCTTAAATACCTAGGAACATGCATTGGTTTTCTCTATTAGCCAACTCTTTTGCATTGCTTTCATTTTTCTTCATTTGCAGATTGAACAGAAAAATATTCAAAGTAATCACAATCTCATTTATCAGATCATCTAGCCAAAAAATAAAGGTAATTTCCAAGTTTCTCACTGGGAAGAGTCAGGAATAACTCATTATTTTCAAGGAAAGCAATTTGCTGCTCAAAATCAGTAGACTGAGAATAAATCAGATCCCATTTGATATGAAAATGATATAACAACTAAATAAAAATTAAGTAGAAGAAGTCTGTTAAAACACAAAATTCAGGGACTTCCCTGATGGTACAGTGGTTAACAATCTGCCTGCCAATGCAATGGGCATGGGTTCAATCCCTGGTCCAGGAGATTCCACATACCAAGGAGCAACTAAGCCCATGCACCATAACTACTGAGCCCCTGCTCTACAGCCTGAGTCCTGGAACTACTGAGGCCACCACAGCCTAGAGCCTGTGCTGCACAACAAGAGAAGCCGCCACAGTGAAAATCCTGTGCACCACAGTGAAGAGTAGTCCCTTCGCATTGCAACTAGAGAAAGTCCGTGCACAGCAACGAAGACCTAGTGCAACCTAATATATACATATTGAGCTTTGTGGTGACTCAGTGGTATCACCTGCCAATGCAGGAGATGCAAGAGACGTGCATTTAATTCCTTGGTAAAGAAGATTCCCTGGAGTAGGAATGGCAATCCACTCCAATATCCTTGCCTGGGAAATCCCATGGACAGAAGAGCCCAGAGGGCCACAATCCATAGTCAAAAGGAGTGGGACACAACTTAGCAAATAAACAACAGCTATACGTGTGTGTGTGCATGCATAAAAGAGAAAATAAAGAGAATTAGAGATACCAAGGGAACATTTCGTGCAAAGATGGGCACAATAAAGGACAGAAATGGCATGGACTTAATAGAAGCAGAACATATGAAGAAGAGGTGGCAAGAATACAGTGAAGAACCTTGCAAAAAAGATCTTAATGACTCAGATAACCATGATGGTGTGATCACTCACCTAGAGCCAGACATCCTGGAGTGTGAAGTCAAGTGGGCCTTAGGAAGCATCACTATGAACAAAGCTAGGGGAGGTGATGGAATTCCAGTTGAGCTATTTCAAATCCTAAAAGATGATGTTGTGAAAGTGCTGCACTCAGTATGCCAGCAAATTTGGAAAACTCAGCAGTGGCCACAGGACTGGAAAAGGTGTTTTCATTCCAACCCCAAAGAAAGGCAATGCCAAGGAATGTTAAAACTATCAAACAATTGCACTCATCTCACACGCTAGCAAAGTAATGCTCAAAATTCTCCAAGTTAGGCTTCAACAGTACATGAACTGAGAACTTCCAGATGTTCAAGCTGAATTTAGTAAAGGCAGAGGAAGCCAGAGATCAAATTGCCAGCATCTGTTGGATCATAGAAAAAGCAAGAGAATTCCAGAAGAACATCTACTTCCACTTCATTGAGTATGCTAAAGCCTTTGAATGTGTGGATCATAACAAACCATGGAAAATTCTTAAAGAAATGGGAATACCAGACCACCTTACCTGCCTCCTAGAAAATCTGTGTTAAGATCAAGAAGCAACAGTTAGAACTGGACATGGAACAACAGATTGGTTCCAAATTGGGATAGGAGTATGTCAAGGCTGTATATTGTCACCCTGCTTATTTAACTTATATGCAGAGTACATCATGCAAAATGCCAGACTGGATGAAGCACAAGCTGGAATCAAGATTTTAGGAAGAAATATCAATAACCTCAGATATGCAGATGACACCACCCTATGGCAGAAAGCGAAGGGGAAAGTGAAAAAGCTGACTTAAAACAAAACATTCAAAAAACAAAGATCACGGCATCTGGTCCCATCACTTCATGGCAAATAGATGGATAAACAATGGAAACAGTGAGAGACTTTATTTTCTTGGGCTCCAAAATCACTGCAGATGGTGAACTGCAGCCATGAAATTAAAAGACGCTTCTTAAAAGAAAAGCTATGACCAACCTAGACAGCATATTAAAAAGCAGAGACATTCCTTTGCCAACAAAGATCCGTCTAGTTGAAGCTATGATTTTGGACGTGAAAGTTGGACCATAAAGAAAGCTGAGCACCAAAATGCTTTTGAACTGTGGTGCTGGAGAAGACTCCTAAGAGTCCCTTGGACAGCAAGGAGATCCAACCAGTCAATCCTAAAGGAAATCAATCCCACATATTCTTTAGAAGGACTGATGCTGAAGCTGAAGTTCCAGTACTTTGGCCACTTGATGTGAAGAACTGACTCATTGGAAAAAACCCTGATGCTGGGAAAGATTGAAGGTAGGAAGAGAAGGTGGTGACAGAGGATGAGATGCTTGGATGACTTCATCGACTCGATAGATATGAGTTTGAGCAAACTCTGGGAGTTGGTGATGAACAGGTAAGCCTGGCGTGCTGCAATCCATGGAGTCACAAAGAGTCGGACACAACTGAGTGACTGAACTGACTGACTGATACACACATATTTTCATACCATATTATGGGGCACTTTGCCCTGACCTCCAATACTAGGTTTCCTAGAGGCCAAGAAAAATTGGGAAATATGGGAGCACAGATTGTGAGTTTTTAACCCACAGTTTCTTAATGACTCTGAAATCATAGGTAAACTCTTGTGCATATGAGTCACCTCAATGTCCCATACATCGTTGTCTGTGCAATCAAGTTTCTGTTTGATGTCCAAGTCATAAATAGTCTGAGTCTCCAGTATGACTGAGTGACCAAAGTCCAGTTCTTTTGCTAGCTTCTTGGCCAAAGAAATTTTCTGGGCAAACACATAGTCCACTGAAGGAGTTCAGAACCAGCCTCCTTAAAATGTGCCACTTTGTCATGTGAATTATTTTGGAGCTAAAGGCAGTGGAAACTCGTAGAGTGCAAGAGAAACTTCTACGTGTCTTTTAAGTATCTCTGAGAATTTAAATTGGGTTTTTTCCTAGAATGAGGATTATCACCAGAGATAAATTTTAACTGAGTGACTCATCTATATGACAAGGCAAATATCTAATTATCAAACATCTGCTCTTTCTATTATCTTATGAATTACTTCTTCTTCTTTGAAACCCCAGATTTGGGTCCTGTTCCTTAGCTCAGCATGACATATATACCTTATTTTGTCTTTCTGTCTTAAAACCTCTCATGTATGTGGGGTTCCTATATGTATAAAGTTAAGTTTGTTTTTCTCCTGTCAATCCATCTTACGTTGATTTGATGACTAAGCCAGTTAAAAGAACCTTTGAAAAGTAGAAGAAAATTCTTTCTTTCCGACACTGGACATCATCCTGGTTGTGGCTTGTCCAACAAGACTTCAGTCTCTGTCATGTCTATAGCCTCTCTTCTGAAGATTACCTCTTCCCAACTTACAAATAATTGGTTACTAAAAACCATATCTTATAGAAACTGAATAGTACAGTAACAATGAACAAACTTTAAGATCAAACAGATCTGGGTTTGAATCATTGTCAAGCAATTTTTATTTGTGGGCAACTTGTTTAAATTTATCTTGGTCCTCATCTTTAAAGGGGGGGTTATAACATCTAGTTAGGAAGATTACAGTGAAAATGATATTCAGTAATAGCATATGTCTAAAACAGATGAAGTGCTTTCTGAATGGTAGCTTTTGCTAGATTATTAATTTTTGCAACAGAGACCTCTAAAAAGCTGCAGAAATCTTAATCCTAAGGTCAGAACAGTAAGGACCATTTCTTACATCAATTTGCAAGAATGCCAAAGACAACAATTTCAAGTTACATTATTGATGGCAACATAACAAGAAACTATATTAATTCAGACTGGATACTATAATTTTGGGTGACCTAATTTGACAAAGGGTAAGAACTCAAATCTTACAAAGGACAAATGTTAATATTTTACTTAAACTAATGTCAAATCTGTTATCTCAATTGGACTTTTTTTGCATAATTTAATTAGGTTCACTCAAAACAGTTTTCTGGTGAAGTCACTAAATACACAAGATGCTTTGAATACAAATATTCTCTGTTGTTAACTGAGACTAGATTTAAGGTACCAGATGTGTACATAGCCTACACATTCTCATCACTCTATACATGACCTTCTTTAATTTTTTAATTTATTAATACATACAAAGTTCTAAATAATACAGTGAATACTCATGAACACATCACCCACAAATTAGAACATTACAGATAATCTGCATCTTCCTGCTTGTTCTTCCCCTCCTTATATCTCTCTCTTCCCTCAGGAGGAATAGCTACCCTGAATTTTATGTTCATGCTTCCCTTGCCTTTTATGTTTTACAATAAATATATGTGAAGTAAAAATAAACAGATGCATAAATATTCTGGTGGTGCTGTTTAGTTGCTAAGTGGTTTCTGACTCTTGCAATCCAATGGATTGTGGCTCCCCCAGGCTCCACTGGCCATGGGATTTCCCAGGCAAGAATGCTGGAGTGGGTGGCCATTTATTTCTCCAAGGGATCTTCCAGACCCAGAGATTGAACCGTATTCCAGGCAAATTCATTATTGCTGAACCACCAGGGATTCCTTTATAAATACCATGTGATTTTATGTGCTTTTGAACTTTATAAAAAGGATGTTATACTATGTGTTGCCTTTTTGACTCTGAACTGTTTGTTCAAAATTATATTCCTGAAATTAATTCACATCGTTGTACGCATTTGTACTTGATTCATTTTCTGTGTAATATACTATTCTGTCATGAAAACATACTAATTAATCTATTGTCTGGTAAACAAGAATTTGAGTTGTCCACAAATTATTTGCTATTATAAAGCATGATTCTATCAATATTTTTCTGCTTCTCTCCTGATTCATAAGTACTGAAGTTTCTCATTTGCATGTAGCTAGAGAGAAATGGCTGGGGCATAAGCTGTACAAATGTTTGACTTTACATGATAAAGCTATATTGTTTTTCAAGTCATCACAAAAATAAATTTCAATGTAACTTGTGTGAATCACAATAAACTGTGGAAAATTCTGAAAGAGATGGGAATACCAGACCACCTGACCTGCCTCTTGAGACACCTGTATGCAGGTCAGGAAGCAACAGTTAGAACTGGACATGGAACAACAGACTGGTTCCAAATAGGAAAAGGAGTATGTCAAGGCTATATATTGTCACCCTGCTTATTTAACTTACATGCAGAGTACATCATGAGAAACGCTGGGCTGGATGAAGCACAAGCTGGAATCAAGATTGCCGGGAGAAATATCAATAACCTCAGATATGCAGATGACACCACCCTTATGGCAGAAATTGAAGAAGAACTAAAGAGCCTCTTGATGAAAGTGAAAGAGGAGAGTGAAAAAGTTGGCTTAAAGCTCAACATTCAGAAAACTGAGATTATGGTATCCAGTCCCATCACTTCATGGCAAATAGATGGGGAAACAGTGCTCCCCACAGTGGCTGACTTTATTTTTCTGGGCTCCAAAATCACTGCAGATGTTGATTGCAGCCATGAAATTAAAAGATGCTTACTCCTTGAAATAAAAGTTATGACCAACCTAGACAGCATATTAAAAAGCAGAGACAGTACTTTGTGAGCAAAGGTCCATCTAGTCAAGGCTACTGGTTTTTCCAGTGGTCATGCATGGATGTGAGAGTTGGACTGTGAAGAAAGCTGATCGCCGGAGAATTGATGCTTTTGAACTGTGGTGTTGGAGAAGACTCTTGAGAGTCCCTTGGACTGCAAGGAGATCCAATCAGTCCATTCTAAAGGAGATCAGTCCTGGTTGTTCACTGGTAGGACTGATGTTGAAGCTGAAACTCCAATACTTTGGCCACCTGATGTGAAAAGCTGACTCATTTGAAAAGACCCTGATGCTGGGAAAGATTGAGGGCAGGAGGAAAAGGGGACTACAGAGGATGAGATGGTTGGATGGAATCACCGACTCAATGGACATGGGTTTGGGTGGACTCTGGAAGTTGGTGATGGACAGGGAGGCCTGGCATGCTGTGGTTCATGGGGTCGCGGGGAGTCAGACACGACTGAATGACTGAACTGAACTGAACTGAATTACAGTAAGTGAAAACTGATTAAACTCCTTTATCAAAAAATAGAATATCTGAAATTCAAGAAACCAAAAAGGAAAAACATGAGTACAAGTGAATAAAGAAAAGAAAAAAAAAACAATAACAGAGACAATAAAGATATATTTAGAAATTAATGAAATAGAGCAAAAACAAAATATTAAAGTAAAATAATTTTTAAAATAAGTGCATAGGTAAAATAGCATCCTAAAAAGACTTTCAGAAAAATTACATAGGAAAGTCTCCTGGAAAATCTGGCCAAGAAGCTACCTTGCAGCACTGTCTCTGTATCATGGAGCTAGAGGCAGCCCAGGTTTCACTACTGGTGGAGCAGATGGATAAAAGTTGGTGTTTTACACCAGAGACCAGCTGTCTCTGGTTGTTGTACATAAGAGACCAACTATATGAATCTTAAGGATTCAGCACCTATTTATTATTTTTTAAAATCTTAGAACACTAGAATATAAAGAATTTGCTTAAGATTATCTAACAAAACTTTTAATAAATATCCTACTTAATGGAGAAACTTTGGATGCTTTCATTGTATGATCAGGAGCAAAACCCTCCATACAGATTCTACTTGACAGTACTGAAGACCTTGGTCAACATACAAGAAATAAGAAACAAAGGTTTAATGATTAGAAGGGAAGAGGCAAAACTGCCATTATTTACAAGGAATATCAACTAGCAAAAACAAACAGGTACAGAATCAATGAAACAATTTCAGGAAATAATAATAAGATTTAGTAAGATTGCCAAAATTAAGGTCAATTTACATTCCTCTACATAAACAATTCCTAAAGAAAAATGTGATAGAAAATAATAGATCAATAAAAATAGCAAAAGAAGTTGTACTAGGAGAAAAGTTTAAAAGTCTATTAAAGGACACCATAGAAAAGCAGTAAAGCAATTTAACTTTATTAAGATGTATTTCTCCTCAAACTGACCTAATGCAATTCTAATAAACGTTCCAGTTGGGTTTCTTTTTTTTTTTTAACTTTACAATATTGTATTGGTTTTGCTATATATCAACATGAATCCGCCACAGGTATACACGTGTTCCCCATCCTGAAACCTCCCCCCTCCTCCCTCCTCCCTCCCGGTACCATCCCTCTGGGTCATCCCAGTGCACCAGCCCCAAGCATCCAGTATCGTGCATCGAACCTGGACTGGCAACTCATTTCATATATGATATTATACATGTTTCAATGCCATTCTCCCAAATCATCCCACCCTCTCCCTCTCCCACAGAGTCCAAAAGACTGTTCTATACATCAGTGTCTCTTTTGCTGTCTCATATACAGGGTTATTGTTACCATCTTTCTAAATTCCATATATATGCATTAGTATACTGTACTGGTGTTTTTCTTTCTGGCTTACTTCACTCTGTATAATAGGCTCCAGTTTCATCCACCTCATTAGAACCGATTCAAATGTTTTCTTTTTAATGGCTGAGTAATACTCCATTGTGTATAAGTACCACTGCTTTCTTATCCATTCATCTGCTGATGGACATCTAGGTTGCTTCCATGTCCTGGCTATTATAAACAGTGCTGCAATGAACATTGGGGTACATGTGTCTCTTTCACTTCTGGTTTCCTTGGTGTGTATGCCCAGAAGTGGGATTGCTGGATCATAAGGCAGTTCTATTTCCAGTTTTTTAAGGAATCTCCACACTGTTCTCCATAGTGGCTGTACTAGTCTGCATTCCCACCAACAGTGTAAGAGGGTTCCCTTTTCTCCACACCCTCTCCAGCATTTATTGCTTGTAGACTTTTGGATGGCAGCCATTCTGACTGGTGTGAAATGGTACCTCATAGTGGTTTTGATTTGCATTTCTCTGATAATGAGTGATGTTGAGCATCTTTTCATGTGTTTGTTAGCCATCTGTATGTCTTCTTTGGAGAAATGTCTATTTAGTT
>NW_011494770.1:3914766-3915255 GCF_000754665.1 Bison bison bison
CTTTTATTTCTTTTTCTGCTCTGATTGCTGTGGCCAAAACTTCCAAAACTATGTTGAAGACTAATGGTGTAAGTGGGCACCCTTGTCTTGTTCCTGACTTTAGAGGAAATGCTTTCAATTTTTCACCATTGAGGATAATGTTTGCTGTGGGTTTGTCATATATAGCTTTTATTATGTTGAGGTATGTTCCTTCTATTCCTGCTTTCTGGAGGGTTTTTATCATAAATGGATGTTGAATTTTGTCAAAGGCTTTCTCTGCATCTGTTGAGATAATCATATGGTTTTCATTTTTCAATTTGTTAATATGGTGTATTACATTGATTGATTTGCAGATATTGGAGAATCCTTGCATCCCTGGGATAAAGCCCACTTGGTCACAGTGTATGATCTTTTTAATGTGTTGTCAGATTCTGATTCCTAGAATTTTGTTAAGGATTTTTGCATCTATGTTAATCAGTGATATTGGCCTGTAGTTTTCTTTTTTTGTGG
>NW_011494770.1:3915537-3916894 GCF_000754665.1 Bison bison bison
TTTTTCTCCCTTTGTTTCTTGATGAGTCTGGCTAGTGGTTTGTCAATTTTATTTATCCTTTCAAAGAACCAGCTTTTGGCTTTGTTGATTTTTCCTATGGTCTCTTTTGTTTCTTTTGCATTTATTTCTGCCCTAATTTTTAAGATTTCTTTCCTTCTACTAACCCCGAGGTTCTTCATTTCTTCCTTTTCTAGTTGCTTTAGGTGTAGAGTTAGGTTATTTATTTGAGTTTTTTCTTGTTTCTTGAGGTATGCTGTATTGCTATGAACTTTCCCCTTAGGACTGCTTTTACAGTGTCCCACAGGTTTTGGGTTGTTGTGTTTTCATTTTCATTCGTTTCTATGCAAATTTTGATTTCTTTTTTGATTTCTTCTGTGATTTGTTGGTTATTCAGCAGCGTGTGTTCAGCCTCCATATGTTGGAATTTTTAATAGTTTTTCTCCTGTAATTGAGATCTAATCTTACTGCATTGTGGTCAGAAAAGATGCTTGGAATGATTTCAATTTTTTTGAATTTACCAAGGCTAGATTTATGGCCCAGGATGTGATCTATCCTGGAGAAGGTTCCGTGTGTGCTTGAGAAAAAAGGTGAAATTCATTGTTTTGGGGTGAAATGTCCTATAGATATCAACTAGGTCTAACTGGTCTATTGTATCATTTAAAGTTTACGTTTCCTTGTTAATTTTCTGTTTAGTTGATCTATCCATAGGTGTGAGTGGGGTTTTAAAGTCTGCCACTATTATTGTGTTATTGTTAATTTCCCCTTTCATACTTGTTATCATTTGTCTTACATATTGCGGTGCTCCTATGTTGGGTGCATATATATTTATAATTGTTATATCTTCTTGGATTGATCCTTTGATCATATGTAGTGACCTTCTTTGTCTCTTTTCACAGCCTTTTTTTAAAGTCTATTTTATCTGATATGAGTATTGCTACTCATTCTTTCTTTTGGTCTCTATTTGCATGGAAAATCTTTTTCCAGCCCTTCACTTTCAGTCTGTAAGTGTCCCGTGTTTTGAGGTGGGTCTCTTGTAGACAACATATATAGGGGTCTTGTTTTTTTATCCATTCAGCCAGTTTTTGTCTTTTGGTTGGGCATTCAACCCATTTACATTTAAGGTAATTACTGATAGATCAGATCAGATCAGTCAATCACTCATGTCCGACTCTTTGCGACCCCATGTATTGCAGCACGCCTGGCCTCCCTGTTCATCACGAATTCCTGGAGTTCACTCAGACTCACGTCCATCGAGTCAGTGATGCCATCCAGCCATCTCATCCTCTGTCATCCCCTTCTCCTCTTGCCCCCAATCCCTCCCAGCATCAGAGTCTTTTCCAATGAGTCAACTCTTCGC
>NW_011494770.1:3918269-3919254 GCF_000754665.1 Bison bison bison
ACGTACTCCTTTTCCTATTTGGAATCAGTCTGTTGTTCCATGTCCGGTTCTAACTGTTGCTTCCTGACCCGCATACAGATTTCTCAAGAGGCAGATGAGGTGGTCTGGTATTCCCATCCCTTTCAGAATTGTCCACAGTTTATTGTGATCCACACAGTCAAAGGCTTTGGCATAGTCAATAAAGCAGAAATAGATGTTTTTCTGGAACTCTCTTGCTTTTTCCATGATCCAGCGGATGTTGGCAATTTGATCTCTGGTTCCTCTGCCTTTTCTAAAACCAGCTTGAACATCAGGAAGTTCATGGTTCGCATATTGCTGAAGCCTTGGCTTGGAGAATTTTGAGCATTACTTTACTAGCGTATGAGATAAGTGCAATTGTGCGGTAGTTTGAGCATTCTTTGGCATTGGGATTGGAATGAAAATGGACCTTTTCCAATCCTATGGCCACTGCTGAGTTTTCCAAATTTGCTGGCATATTGAGTGCAGCATCATCTTTCAGGATTTGAAATAGCTCAACTGGAATTCTATCACCTCCACTAGCTTTGTTCGTAGTGATGCTTTCTAAGACCCACTTGACTTCACATTCCAGGATATCTGGCTCTAGGTCAGTGGTCACAACATCGTGATTATCTGGGTCATGAAGATCTTTTTTGTACAGTTCTTCTGTGTATTCTTGCCATCTCTTCTTAAAATCTTCTGCTTCTGTTAGGTCCATACCATTTCTGTCCTTTATTGAGCCCATCTTTGCATGAAATGTTCCTTTGGTATCTCTGATTTTCTTGAAGAGATCTCTAGTCTTTCGCATTCTGTTGTTTTCCTCTATTTCTTTGCAGTGGTCGCTGAAGAAGGCTTTCTTATCTCTTCTTGCTGTTTTTGGAACTCTGCATTCAGATGTTTATATCTTTCCTTTTCTCCTTTGCTTTTTGCTTCTCTTCTTTTCACAGCTATTTGTAAGGCCTCCCCAGGCAGCCATTTTGCTTTTTTG
>NW_011494770.1:3919419-3920429 GCF_000754665.1 Bison bison bison
CCGTTCAACTTCAGCTTCTTCAGCATTACTGGTTGGGGCATAGACTTGGATTACTGTGATACTGAATGGTTTGCCTTGGAAACGAACAGAGATCATTCTGCCGTTTTTGAGATTGCATCCAAGTACTGCATTTCGGACTCTTTTGTTATGATCCCATTGCCATTTACTTTATTGTTTGGGCTTCGAGTTTATACATCCTTTTTGTGTTTCCTGTCTAGAGAATATCCTTTAGTATTTGTTGGAGAGCTGGTTTGGTGGTGCTGAATTCTCTCAGCTTTTGCTTGTCTGTAAAGCTTTTGATTTCTCCTTCATATTTGAACGAGATCCTTGCTGGGTACAGTAATCTGGGCTGTAGGTTATTTTCTTTCATCACTTTAAGTGTGTCTTGCCATTCCCTCCTGGCTTGAAGAGTTTCTATTAAAAGATCAGCTGTTATCCTTATGGGAATTCCCTTGTATGATATTTGTTGTTTTTCCCTTGCTGCCTTTAATATTTGTTCCTTGTGTTTGATCTTTGTTAATTTGATTAATATGTGTCTTGGGGGTGTTTCGCTTTGGGTTTATCCTATTTGGGACTTTCTGGGTTTCTTCGACTTGGGTGATTATTTCCTTCTCCATTTTAGGGAAGTTTTCAACTATTATCTCCTCAAGTATTTTCTCATGGTCTTTCTTTTTGTCTTCTTCTTCTGGGACTCCTATGATTCGAATGTTGTAGCGTTTAATATTGTCTTGGAGGTCTCTGAGATTGTCCTCATTTCTTTTAATTCGTTTTTCTTTCTTCCTCTCTGATTCATTTATTTCTACCATTCTATCTTCTAATTCACTAATCCTATCTTCTGCGTCTCTTATTCTACTATTTGTTGCTTCCAGAGTGTTTTTGATCTCATTTATTGCATTATTCATTATATATTGACTCTTTTTTATTTCTTACAGGTCCTTGTTAAACCTTTCTTGCATCTTCTCAATCCTTGTCTCCAGGATATTTATCTGTGATTCCATTTTGATTTCAAG
>NW_011494770.1:3920529-3922077 GCF_000754665.1 Bison bison bison
CCTTGTTAAACCTTTCTTGCATCTTCTCAATCCTTGTCTCCAGGATATTTATCTGTGATTCCATTTTGATTTCAAGATTTGGATCATTTTCACTATCATTATTCAGAATTCTTTGTCAGGTAGATTCCCTATCTCTTCCTCTTTTGTTTGGTTTGGTGGGCATTTATCCTGTTCCTTTACCTGCTGGGTATTCCTCTGTCTCTTCATCTTGTTTAAATTGCTGAGTTTGGGGTGTCCTTTCTGATTCTGGCAGTTTGTGGAGTTCTCTTTATTGTGGAGTTTCCTCACTGTGGGTGGGTTTGTACAGGTGGCTTGTCAAGGTTTCTTGTTTAGGGAAGCTTGTGTCGGTGTTCTGGTGGGTGGAGCTGGATTTCTTCTCTCTGGAGTGCAATGAAGTGTCCAGTAATGAGTTATAAGATGTCTATGGTTTTTTAGTAACTTTGGGCAGCCTGTATATTGGAGCTCAGGGCCGTGTTCCTGTGTTGCTGGAGAATTTGCATGGTATGTCTTGCTCTGGAACTTGTTGGCCCTTGTGTGGTGTTTGGTTTCAGTGTAGGTATGGAGGCGTTTGATGAGTTGCTGTCAATTAATGTTCCCTGGAGTCAGGAGTTCCCTGGAGTCAGGGTTTGGACTTAAGCCTCCTGCTTCCGGTTTTCAGTCTTATTTTTACAGTAGTCTCAAAACTTCTTCTATTCAGCACCATTGATAAACCATCTAGGTTAAACATGAAAAGTTTCTCCACAGTCAGGGACACCCAGAGAGGTTCACTGAGTTACATGGAGAAGAGAAGAGGGAGGAGGGAGTTAGAGGTGATCCGAATGAGATGAGGTGGAATCAGTAGAGGAGAGAGCAGGCTAGCCAGTAATCACTTCCTTATGTGCACTCCACAACTGGACTGCTCAGAGATGTTCACAGAGTTATACAGAGAAGAGAAGAGGGAGGAAGGAGACAGAGATGGCCAAGAGGTTAAAAGGGGGGAATGAAAAGGAGAGAGACAGATCCAGCCAGTAATCAGTTCCCTAACTGTTCTCCACCGTCTGGAACACACAGAAATTCACAGAGTTGGGTAGAGTAGAGAGGGATTAGGGAGGAGACACAGGCGACCTGGTGGAGAAAAAGGAGAGTCCAAAGGGGGAGAGAGCAGTCAAGCCAGTAATCTCGCTCCCAAGTAAAAATGGGTACTGAAGATTGGGTTCTTAAAAGTACAAAATTGATAACAAATACCAAAAAGCAAAAATTAAAAATATAGAGTAGAGTTTGGAATTTCAAAAATACAATGTTAAAGAAAAGAAGAAGAAAAAGAAAGAGAAGAAAAAAGTCACAAAAATTATTTTTAAAAACATAGGTACAAAATTGATAACAAATACCAAAAAGCAAAAATTAAAAATCTACGGTAGAGTTTGGAATTTCAAAATTACAATGTTAAAGAAAAGAAGAAGAAAAAAAAAGAAAGAGAAAAAAAAGTCACAAAAATTATAAAATATATATATATGAAGTTTGCTTTTAAAAGAATAGGGTCTTTTTTTTTGCAAAGTAATAGTAGGTTAT
>NW_011494770.1:3923318-3930346 GCF_000754665.1 Bison bison bison
TGGGGCTGCGATTGCCTCCTTCCAGCTCTGGCTGCCTGTCACCGGAGGGGATGGTCTGCAGCCGGCTATCTCTGTTCAGTCCTTTGTACTATACACGGGCCTGGCGGTGTCTTAGGTTAGGGCTGGCTTTTCGCATGGTAGTTATCCCACAGTCTGGTTTGCTAGCCCAAGTTAGTTCACTCAGATAGCGCTCAGGGCATTCAGGCCAGATCCTTACTCTAAGCGATACAGCCCGTGCCTCCCTGCCCAGCCCCCTCTTGCTAGTGGCGGGTGCAGGCGTCTGAGCTGCTTCTCCGCTGAGGGAGTTACCATTGGGCTCGTAATCTGTGGGTTTTAATTATTTATTTTTCCTCCCTGTTATGTTGCCCTCTGTGCTTCCAAGGCTCGCCACAGACTTGGCAGTGAGAGTGTTTCCTGGTGTTTGGAAACTTCTCTCTTTTTAAGACTCCCTTCCTGGGACAGAGCTCCGTCCCTCCCTCTTTTGTCTCTTTTTTTGTCTTTTATATTTTTTCCTACCTCCTTTCGAAGACAATGGGCTGCTTTTCTGGGTGCCTGATGTCCTCTGCCAGCATTCAGAAGTTGTTTTGTGGAATTTACTCAGCGTTTAAATGTTCTTTTGATGAATTTGTCGGGGAGAAAGTGGTCTCCCTGTCCTATTCCTCTGCCATCTTAGCTCCTCCCCTTCTCCAGTTGGGTTTCTTTTGAAGAATAAACAAATTTCAAAAAGTATATGAATGAATAAAAGATTATGCATACATAAAACAATTTTGAAAAAAGAACAAGTAAAGGGCTTCCTGCTAATAGATAATAAGCATACTACAAGCCACTGTAACAACTTTTTAAAAATAGCATGGGATCAGAACAAAGAGCTAAAAGCAGTCCTTTGTATATTCACGTGTAATCAATAAGGAAATGATGGATTGTTTAGTAGAATTGTTTAGTATGTAATTGTTTTTCTCTTTATAACAGTAGCTTATTATAAAGAAAAAATAGATTTCTACTTCCCATTGTACATGAAGGTCAGCCGTACATGTTTTAAAGAACTGTATATGGAAACTCTAAAGGTAACAGAGCCAAATGTAGAAGAATATTTTTGCAGATTTAATGTGAGAAGGAGTATTTAAATAAGACTCAAATACTATGTTGGAGAAGGCAATGGCACCCCACTCCAGTACTCTTGCCTGGAAAGTCCCATGGACAGAGGGGCCTGATGGGCTGCAGTCCATGGGGTCGCTAGAGTCGGACGCGACTGAGCGACTTCACTTTATTTTTTCACTTTCATGCATTGGAGAAGGAAATAGCAACCCACTCCAGTATTCTTGCCTGTAGAATCCCAGGGACGGGGGAGCCTGGTGGGCTGCCATCTATGGGGTTGCACAGTCGGACACGACTGAAGCGACTTAGCAGCAAATACTATGTAGCATGGTTAAAAAAGTGATAGATTAACATATTGAAATTAAGGCTTTCTTTCCAACAACAACAAAAAAATACACAGACGAGTTAACCCCATTGGTGACAGACTGAGAGAAAATATTCTTGATATCTAAAATCAAAAAGGGCTTCTTTTAGAACAGAAATATGTAAACAAAAGACAGGAAACAATAGAAAAATGGACAAAGGATATGATACAATTTACAGAAGAGGAAATACAAAGTCTAACAAGTATATAAATAGATGCTCAACCCAGCCTGCTATTAGAGAGATGCAAACTAAAAAGATTAAACTTTAGGTAATTAAAAAACAATGTTTAAAAAGATTTTAGCTGTGCCAGTTGTGGCATGAGGGATCTCTTAGTTGCAGCACGTGGGGTCTAGTTCCCTGATCAGGGACCAGACCTGGACCCCCTGCAAAAGGAACTTGGAGTCTTAGCCACTGGGCCACCAGAAAAGTCCTTAACTTTAGGTAAATGTAAGTGGATAAACTAGACATTAGACAGACAATAATTAAGTAATCAAAAAAATGTTAAATTTTAGTAAAAACAAAGGGAAATGGGAATGATTATGTACTTCAGATGGGAATGTAGTATTTTAGCAATTCAGGAGGGCACATAGGTAGTCCTCAGCAGGTCTCATGAAGAGGCATTCCTTCCCCTGGATATATCCCTAGAGTGGCCCCCCCGGAGGTCCACAGTGGGGTCTGCACACAGGAGATCCTTCACAGAGCAGGAAGCTAATGGCATTACAGGTGTCCAGTACTGGAGGAACAGGTGAGTAAAATCTGGTACGGAACTGTTAGCAATCAGAAGGAATATGAATACAATTCCTAAGTAAGGGAAAAGATCACAGCCCAATACTATTTTCATAAATTAAAGATATATTTACACACTATCAGCAAGGTAACATAGTTCTGTACATGTATGTTTTTAAAAACGCTCTGTGTTAGTTGCTCAGTCGTGTGGGACTCTTTGCAAGCCCATGGACTGTAGCCCACCAGGCTCCTCTGTCCATCGAATTCTCCAGGCAAGAATACTAGAGAGTGTTGCCATTTCCTTCTCCAAAGGATCTTCCTGACCTAGGGATCAAATCCAGGTCTCCTGTATTGCAGGTAGATTCTTTACTGTCTAAGCCAGCAGGGAACCCCCTCCCCCAAAGCCCCTGACCAAAAAAAATTTTGTTTATGACCAGCAAATAGGAACCTAACTTGAACCATTATAATGAGGAATCACGATCTCTCATCCAGCTCCCAGATATGGGCCAGTTATGGAGGTAGAGTCACTCAAATTAAGAGGCAATAGAGTTCCCTTGAGCAAGAACGCTTCATTACTGCCATAATTGTGTACCATAAACATTTTCCTAAATCTCCAACACGTAGGCCATGAGGTCCTTTACCAGGTGACTAAGCACTAGGAAGAAGAATGCTCTCAGACTTTGGAGATATAATTAGACATTGGATTTGAGCTGACCCTAATCACAGTGGAACCAGAATTCTGCTTGGGTCCATTTGTCAGAGTAGAACCTAATGGTGGAGGCCAAGAGGGCAGAGTACTCTCACCTGGAAAATCCCATGGATGGAGGAGCCTGGTAGGCTGCAGCCCATGGGGTCTCTAAGAGTCAGACATGGCTGAGAGACTTCACTTTCACTTTTCCTTTCATGCGTTGGAGAAGGAAATGGCAACCCACTCCAGTGTTGTTGCCTGGAGAATCCCAGAGACGGGGGAGCCTGGTGGGCTGCCGTCTATGGGGTCGCACAGAGTCAGACACGACTGAAGTGACTTAGCAGCAGAAGCAGCAGCAGAAGACGGCAGAGTAAAGCAAAGTCTTGGCCTGAATTGGTCTCAAATAATCTGTAAACGCGGTTTGTGATTGTTTCTCCAGTCCCTGGGTATATAGTTCAAAGAGTTGTAATAAAAATCTTTCTACCACAGAGTAAGGGATATTAGGGTAGAAAACACAAAGTAGGAGCCCATCTGACTCTCTCTTCCTCCTAAAATATCAATCAAAACAATAACACATCTCTAAGGGAATCACAGAAATCAATACCACCCCCTATCAAAGATGTGGAAAACGTGGGGTTGGAGCGTGAATCCTGTTACATCCCCACTTAATTCACTTTTCTGGCTTGTGAAGGAGACACATGTCTTGGGAATGACTGTTAATTATCATAAATGTAATTGTAAATGGGACAAGTTCAATAAGTATTGTTTTTTGTTTTGTTTTGTTTTTACAAGTCCAGTCTTTCCTAAAGCAAATCAACCCAACTCAGTCTCAGCAAGTCATTGGGGGAAGGGACTGTCTGTCAGGATTTTCATATTAAGTGATCAATTTCCTGAAAGATCGGAATAACTCAATAGGGATAGGACCACTAAGGGCTCAGACCTTTCAGGAATGAAGATTTCAAAAACTTAACCGAGTGAAAAAACATCCAGCATTGTAAATGATTCCAACTAGCTAAGCTGTTGGCTAGGGGCTTCCCCAGTGGCTCAAGGGTAAAGAATCCACTTGCAATGCAGGAGCTGCAGGAGACGTGGTTTCCATCCCTGGGTTGGGAAGATTCCCTGGAGAAGAGCATGGCAACCCACTCCAGTATTCTTGCCTGGAGAATCCTATGGGATTTAAAGGAAGAGAAGCTTGGCGGGTCACAAAGAGTCAGACATAACTGAAGCTACTTTGCACACACCCGTGCAAGCTGCTCAATAAGGGGAAAGAGAACATGAATAGGTAAAAGATAAAGTGAAGCATAAATATGATAATTTGCAGAAAGAAGTTCTAGACTAATCAGCATGTACTAGTTACATGGTTGTACTACTCACGTGTCATCTCTGAGCATCAATTTTCTGATCTATTGGTCTATCCTGAAAAGATCTTCACAACCCAGATAATCATGATGGTATGATCACTCACCTAGAGCCAGACATCCTGGAATGTGAAGTCAAGTGGGCCTTAGAAAGCATCACTATGAACAAAGCTAGTGGAGGTGATGGAATTCCAATTGAGCTATTTTAAATCCTAAAAGATGATGCTGTGAAAGTGTTGCACTCAATATGACAGTAAATTTGGAAAATGCAGTAGTGGCCATGAGACTGGAAAAGGTCAGTTTTCATTCCAATCCCAAAGAAAAGCAATGCCAAAGAATGCTCAAACTACTGCAAATTGCACTCACCTCACACATGGGCAAAGTAATGCTCAAAATTCTCCAAGCCAGGCTTCAACAATACATGAACTGTGCACTTCCAGATGTTCAAGCTGGTTTTAGAAAAGGCAGAGGAACCAGAGATCTAATTACCAACAAAATGCTGGATCATCGAAAAAGCAAGAGCATTCCAGAAAAACATCTGCTTCTGCTTTATTGACTATGCCAAAGCCTTTGACTGTGTGGATCACAATAAACTGTGGAAAATTCTGAAAGAGATGGGAATACCAGACCAGCTGAACTGCCTCTTGAGAAATGCACATCAGGAAGCAACAGTTAGATCCGGACATGGAACAACAGTGGCTCCAAATAGGAAAAGGAGTACATCAAGACTGTATAATGTCACCCTGCTCATTTAACTTATAAGCAGAGTACATCATGAGAAACGCTGGGCTGGAAGAAGCACAAGCTGGAATCAAGATTTCTGGGAGTAATATCAATAACCTTAGATATGTAGATGACACCACCCTTATGGCAAAAAGCGGTGAACTAAAGAACCTCTTGATGAAAGTGAAAGAGGAGAGTGAAAAAGTTGGGTTAAAGCTCAACATTCAGAAAACTAAGATCATGGCATCCGATCCCATCACTTCTTGGCAAATAGATGGAGAAACAGTGGAAACAGTGGCAGACTTTATTTTTGGGGACTCCAAAATCACTGCAGATGGTGACTGCAACCATGAAATTAAAAGATGCTTACTTCTTAGAAGAAAAGGTATGACCAACATAGACAGCATATTAAAAAGCAGAGACATTCCTTTGCCAACAAAGTTCTGTCTAGTCAAGGTTATCATTTTTCCAGTAGTCATGTATGGATGTGAGAGTTGGACTATAAAGAAAGCTGAGTGCCGAAGAGTTGATGCTTTTGAACTGTGGTGTTGGAGAAGACGCTTGAGAGTCCCTTGGACTGCAAGGAGATCCAACCAGTCAATCCTAAAGGAAATCAGTCCTGAATATTCCTTGGAAGGACTGATGTTGAAGGTGAAACTCCAATACTTTGGCTACCTGATGGAAAGAGCTGACTCATTTGAAAAGACCCTGATGCTGGGAAAGATTGAAAGCAGATGGAGAAGGGATGACAGAGCATGAGATTGTTGTATGGCGTCACCGGCTCAATGGGCATGAGTCTGAGTAAACTCCAGGAGTTGGTGATGGACAGGGAGGCCTAGTGTGCTTCAGTCCATGGGATAGCAAAGAGTGGGACACGACTAAGCAACTGAACTGAACTGAACTGAGGTTGATCATAGCTTTTCTTCCAAGGAGCAATCGTCTTTTAATTTTATGGTTGCAGTGACCTTCTGCAGTGATTTTGGAGCCCAAGAAAATAAAGTCTGTCACTATTTCCATTGTTTCCCCATCTATTTGCCGTGAAGTGATGGGACCAGATGCCATGACCTTAGTTTTCTGAATGTTGAGTTTTAAGCCAACTTTTTCACTCTCCTCTTTTATCATCATCAAGAGGCTCTTTAGTTCTTCTTCACTTTCTACCATAAGGGTGGTGTCATCTGCATATCTGAGGTTATTGATATTTCTCCTTGGCAATCTTGATTCCAGCTTGTGCTTCCTCCAGCCCAGCATTTCTCATGATGTACTCTGCATATAAGTTATTAAGCAGGGTGACAATATACAGCCTTGATGTACTCCTTTCCCAATTTGGAACCAGTCTGTTGTTCAATGTCCAGTTCTAACTGTTGCTTCTTGACCTGCATACAGATTTCTCAGGAGGCCAGTCAGGTGGTCTGGTATTTCCATCTCCTTAAGAATTTCAAGATTATAATCATTATCTAAGTATTTGACACTTAGTATGTGTTTAGGACATGATGTCCACCTTTTAGAGAGTCAATAGATCTAGTGTAAGGTAGATAAAAGCAGATATTTGGGGATCAAAGTAGAGGTTGGTATCCCAAATGTTTATAGACCTGGGGCATAATGATTAAGTTCTCAAAATCATAAATTTCCTCTTCTGCAAAATGGAGTTCAGTTCAGTTCAGTCGCTCAGTCACGTCTGACTCTTTGCAACCCCAATCCTGCCCCCAATCCCTCCCAGCATCAGGGTCTTTTCCAATGAGTCAACTCTTCGCATGAGGTGGCCAAAGTACTGGAGTTTCAGCTTTAGCATCAGTCTTTCCAAAGAATACCCAGGACTGATCTCCTTTAGAATGGACTGGTTGGATCTCCTTGCAGTCCAAGGGACTCTCAAGAGTCTTCTCCAACACCACAGTTCAAAAGCATCAATTCTTCGGCACTCAGCCTTCTTCACAGTCCAACTCTCACATCCATACATGACCACAGGAAAAACCATAGCCTTGACTAGACAAACCTTTGTTGGCAAAGTAATGTCTCTGCTTTTGAATATGCTATCTAGGTTGGTCATAACTTTCCTTCCAAGGAGTAAGCGTCTT
>NW_011494770.1:3930446-3953134 GCF_000754665.1 Bison bison bison
TCAAATGATCAGTTCAGTTCAGTTGCTCAGTCGTGTCTGACCCTTTGCGACCCCATGAACTGCACCACGCCAGGCTCCCTGTCCATCACCAATCCCAGAGTTCCCCAAACTCATGTCCATGAGTCGGTGATGCCATCCAGCCATCTCATCCTCTGTCGTCCCCTTTTCCTCCTGCCCCCAATCCCTCCCAGCATCAGAGTCTTTTCCAATGAGTCAACTCTTCGCATTTAGGTGGCCAAAGTATTGGAGTTTCAGCTTTAGCATCAGTCTTTCCAAAGAATACCCAGGACTGATCTCCTTTAGAATGGACTGGTTGGATCTCCTTGCAGTCCAAGGGACTCTCAAGAGTCTTCTCCAACACCACAGTTCAAAAGCATCAATTCTTCGGCACTCAGCCTTCTTCACAGTCCAACTCTCACATCCATACATGACCACAGGGAAAACCATAGCCTTGACTAGACGGACCTTTGTTGGCAAAGTAATGTCTCTGCTTTTGAATATGCTATCTAGGTTGGTCATAACTTTCCTTCCAAGGAGTAAGCGTCTTTTAATTTCATGGCTGCAGTCACCATCTTAGTGATTTTGGAGCCCCCAAAAATAAAGTCTGACACTGTTTCCACTGTTTCCCCATCTATTTCCCATGAAGTGATGGGACCGGATGCCATGATCTTCATTTTCTGAATGTTGAGTTTTAAGCCAACTTTTTCACTCTCCTCTTTCACTTTCATCAAGAGGCTTTTGAGTTCCTCTTCACTTTCTGCCATAAGGGTGGTGTCATCTGCATATCTGAGGTTATTGATATTTCTCCTGGAAATCTTGATTCCAGCTTGTGTTTCCTCCAGTCCAGTGTTTCTCATGATGTACTCTTTATATAAGTTAAATAAGCAGGGTGACAATATACAGCCTTGACGTACTCCTTTTCCTATTTGGAACCAGTCTGTTGTTCTATGTCCAGTTCTAACTGTTTCTTCCTGATCTGCATACAAATTTCTCAAGATATTCAGTGGTCTTTAAAAAATTCAGTTAGGTAGATTATGACACTTGAAAGTACTAAAAATTAGTAGCAATCATTTTTATGAGATAGAGTCCAAATCTTAAATCTAGGGAGGAAACACAAAGAAGTAGATATGCTCAATGTAATGTCAGAAGTGTAGAGAAACATGTATGCTTGATGACCACAGATCAATGAGAACATGGTCACATGAGATAATGGAGATAGTTAATCCAATATGGCAGACACAGCAGAAGGAAGTCCAGAAAAGTAAATTTGCTCATGGTCCCAGACATAATTAAGGAGAGAATTGAGACCAGAATATAGCACTTGTAACCCTTGCACCAATTTCTTTTATGTGTCAAAATGTTACATTTGTATGAGATATAAAATAAATATTCCTGGTTCAATTTTCCTATGCAGAATTCTCAGAAGATGTGTCTATCACATAACTATATATTTTTGTGACTAATAACCAAAATATATGGGTCTCTTGTTTGAAACTTTTCACCTCTCATTCAAACCCCTCTTTTCAATATAATACAACATAGTAAGACCCTTAATATCTATAGAAACCACAAAGGAATGAAAAGATATTAGCTTATATACTCAACAAATATTTTATTATTTTTTTATGTGCCAGGCACTATTCTAGATGCTGAGGGTTCAGAAGTTAATTAAAAGAGACAAAACTGAGAGGGGGAAGGGGGGAAGAGAAAAAACAATAAATACACATGGGTATGTGCCATGGGACTTATGATAAAATAAGCCAGTGTAGGGATATAACTTATATGTTTTCAAACTTTGCTGTTTAAAAAGAACCATTTAAATATACTTTTTAAAGTTAGGACTTGTTAGAACTATTTTTTTGTAGCTCCAGCTTCTGAGAGGAATGGATGTGAAGAGACTATGGGGTCGCACAGAGTCGGACACTACTGAAGCAACTTAGCAGCAGCAGCAGAAAAACAATAGAGCCGGAACTGAGGTTGAGAGAAGAGAGGAAGTATTTCCTGATTAAACAATAACTATCGGGTCATCCAGGTAACTGTAAAGCCCATCATAGGGAAATGCAATCTCTCATCTTTCTTCCCTATGGAAGGAAGAAAAAAAAGAAATTCAATGAAAGAAAATGAAAACCTCTGAGTATTACCTTGAGGAGAGGTTGGAAAAATTGGCAAGAATTTTAGTACTCAGCAGTCAGAAAGTTGAAAGGAGAATGTTAGGTATTTTGACCCACTGCTGCTGCTGCTGCTAAGTTGCATCAGTCGTGTCCGACTCTGTGTGACCCCATAGACGGCAGCCCACCAGGCTCCTCAAAGCTCTGAAATTTGCATAACATGAGAGAGTTTGTGTTATGAAGGCTGAGGTCTGGAGAGAAACTAAAGAATTTTTTTTTTCAATGAACAATGAATGAAGAACCAGCATTTATGAAACAGAAAAGAGAATGTTAATTATATTTAAGCATCTATATTTCTTTGTTCCTTGTTCCAATTATATTTTTCAAAAAAAATCAGAAAAATAATTATGTGGGAATTCCCTTGTGGTCCAGTGATTAGTTGGTCCACTCTTGAGGGCCCAGGTTCAATCCCTTCATAAAAGTTAACAAATAAAAATAAATAAATAAGAAGAAGGAAAGGAAAACAATGATGTTCAAGCTTTAAGCTTTATAATTACATAATAGGAAAAAATAAAGTTCATATCTGAATTTTAGCTCTAAACATGATGACCCCTCATTTGGACCATGAACCAAGGCTCCATTGATTCTGGCACATCCTCATTTTAATATATGTGTATTCCCAGCACTGATTCCAAATGGTGCAATTCTTGCAAACACACAGTAATAGCAATTGTCACAACCAGTCAAGACAATCCACAAGCACAGCACAGCATCCACAAGACAGCACAGCTCTATGGTGTGTTCCCTCAAACATTTGGCTACCATGAATTAGATGCTGTAAGAGTGAACACAATGGCACGTTGTTTCCAGCTAGATACACATCTCTTTCACCACCAGTTAGCTTCCCTTTCAGGGGCTGGTGTGTGTGTCTCACATCCTGGTCACCCTCTTCTAATAGATGGTCAGTTTTCATAAGAAGAACTGAGAGAAAGTTTGGGTTAGAGAACATTCTTGTGTGTGTGTGTGTGTTTTAAATCATAACCAGAAAAACAACCTATACCCAAGGGATAAGGAGTCAGAAATGAAGACTTTATTAGTGGCCAACAGAAAATTTATATGGGATATCTTTCCAAAATCTAAACCTCTCATCTTCTGGAATGAAAAGATTAAGGGAGTTTGAATAAGAGCATGCATAGCTTCTCTTTCTCAGTAACTATGGTTAATTAAAAAAAAAAAAAAGTTTGTCACTCAGTCACACACGATTCTCTGTGACTCCATAGACTGTAGCCCACCAGGATCTCCCATTCCACGGGATTCTCCAGGCAAGAATACTGGAATGGGTAGCCATTCTCTTCTCCAGGGGATCTTCCCAACTCAGGGACTGAACCCATGTTTCCTGCATTGCAGGCAGATTGTTTACCAACTGAGCTACCAAAGTCTTCCCTAAATAAGTTTCTTTATTGAGTAATAGATAATAAAACCATCTGCCAGTTTTTAATGGAGGAACATCTAGTGCAAGGGCTAGAAATCTGACTAGGGGCAAAATAAAGGAGACTAGAAATATCACCTGTTCTTTTCTCTACAATCAGGAGAACAGGCTGCCCACTGAAAGCATTCTTCTCTAAACAGAAAGAACAGCTGAGCAACAATTCACAAACATGAGGGCTCTTCTCAATAACCCTCCAATTCCCATTTTTAAGCCATGCTTTATGTTATTCAGAGCAATGCAATTCCTTGTAATGACACAGAAACTTTCTAAGTGGTCAGCATAAATAAGTGCATTGTGCAACTTCCCTCAACCAAACCACAAACTGTCACAGTGTAAATAGTCATATCCTTAAAAGAGAGCAACTGAAAATTGTTGATCCAAAATGGGGACCAGGGAAAAGGACCAATTTTTTTTTTCATATAACTTTATCTGTTTTCTGATATGGAATACCTCTTTCTGTAAGTTATAGAAATAATGTGCATGCTAAGTCATTTCAGTCATGTCCAACTCTTTGTGACCCTATGGACCATAGCCCGCCAGCCTCCTCCGTCCAAGAGATTCTCCAGGCAAGAATACTGGAGTGGGTTACCATGCCCTCCTCCAGAGGATCTTCCCAACCCAGGGATCAAAACTGCATCTTTTACATGTCAATGCAAGTTCTTTACCACTAGCGCCACCTGGGAAACCCCTATAAAAATAATAAATAGCAATTATTTAGTGCTTACTGTGCAAGATGCTGTCTTACTTTCCATGAGTTACCTCATTTATTCTTTGCACAGTTCTATAAAGAAGACATTATTATTATTATACAGGTGAGAAACAGGCTCAAAGAGTAGGTGACTTGGTCTAGTGTGGTCATAAGTAGAGGCTGACAGAAAAGGTCAGATGCTAGGCATGTTTTGAAAGTAAAGTAAATAAGTAAGTAAAGTCGCTCAGTCGTGTCTGACTCTTTGCGACCCCGTGGACTGTAGCCCGCCAGGCTCCTCCGTCCATGGGATTCTCCAGGCAAAAATACTGGAGTGGGTTGCCATTTCCTTCTCCAGGGGATCTTCCCACCCAGGGATCGAACCCAGGTCTCCTGCATTGCAGGCAGACGCTTTAACCTCTGATCACTCAAGGAAAGCTAGCCTCAAATTCAGGGTGATGGGCACCTCCTCAGGGGGCCGGAGTTTCACGTACTGTTTTTAACCACGGCTGTTCATGACAACCCCAACTGCAAATTCCAGTGTGCACCTTTGTCTTATTTCCAAATTTTTTAAAAAACAATCTTATGTCATAGGAGTTCAAAGAACTTAAAAAAGCTGTTAATTCTAAGAAAATAGACTGCTAAAGAGGAAAGACTTTGACTAATATTAAAGAGAGGCAAGGCAGCGCTTTCCATAGCTCATGTTAATAAGGTCTGCCTAATACCTGTTCCTCTGGATAAAAATGACTTAGTATGTGAGTACATTCAAGATATAAAATATAAAGCACTAGCTGTCATTCCATTTGTAGACCTCTGTGATCAAATTCCCTAAATTAATTGTGCTGGGGGAGGAGAGAAAGGGGATGCGGAGGGGCTTTTTGTAAACAAGCAAGTGTAGACATTCACATCGAGTCACTTGGCAAAAACTGGGCTTTGACTTTGGCCGCTTCCTGGGTGCCAGCTGAATTCCACTCCAATTTCCAAGGTGTTATAAGCAGGGCTACAATGTCACCATCCTGTGGCTTGGTGAAGTCATTGATTAAGCACCAATGGACGAAATGCTGTCGTGCAGCAAACAGAGTCTTTTCATCTGTCTTCTTACAGTAAACTCGAATCAGCTGCTCAGCAAATCTCTCTGGCAAAAACTGAGAAACCTGGTTTCTAGTAATCATGACTGCCTTGCTGAGGTCACTCTTACAATAGAAGCAAACATAATCAATAGAATTCTTGTCTTTCATCCCATAATCCATGTTGATAACATCTACTATCAAATCTTTAGCCTTCAGTTCAGCTTCTAGCTCTACATCACTGGGTTTAGCACTGGCGACCTCATTCGGAAGGTGTTCATAGTTTTCCTTTTTAATTCTTTGTATCATGGGCTGAGTCTCACCCACAAACTTGAAAGTAAAGCCAAAAGCAAATGCTGATAGAAATGATGGAGGTGTGAGAGAAAGAGAAGTCAAGGCTGATCTCTAGGTTTGGGGCCTGAGTGCTTAGAAGAGAGGAAGCCTGCCAGGGACAGAGGTTTGGGATTATGGAGACCAGGAGTTGGGCCATGGAGGTGTTACATTTGAGATGCCTATTAGACACCATAGCAGTGGTGTTGGGTCAGTAGTTAGATATGCAAATTGAGTTCAAGAGAAATGTTCAGGCTAAAGATATAAAGATTCAGAGGAGGAGGAGAGAGGGAGGAACGAGAACAAGGAGAATGAGAAAGAGCAGGCAGTATTGCCAAAGGGGACCCAAGAGTGATATATTAAAGTTAGGAGAAAAAAGAAGTGTCTGATGTGTCAGTTAACCTACGTCAAGTGCTGATAAGTTAAGTAAAACACCACTGGAGGATTGCCTGACCACTGGATTTAGCAAGATGGGGACTTTGTAAAAATGCTCTTTCTCTTTAATAGTGGAATCCTTCTCCTTATTCTCTAAATGTGAAACTTCATGCAAATCAACACCTTATTATTTAGCTACTCTTTGAAACCGCATGGACTTGGCCCACCAGGCTCCTCTGTCCACAGGATTCTCCAGGAAAGAATACTCAAGTGGGTAGCTATTCCCTTTCCCAGGGAATGTTCCCAACCCTGGGATTGAACCTGGGTCTCCTGAATTACAGTCCTGTTCTTTACCATCTGAGCTACCAGGGAAGCCCTCAGCTTCATAGCATAGCAGCACTAATATAGATTATACGAATATAGATTATCCTATCCATCTTCTTTTTTTCTAAAATCCTATCCAGCCTTTCTTTACTAGCAGTACAATCTAATCTAAGCCCCTGTGAGCTCAGGGCAAGACTGGGTTCCTGAGTCCATTTCCACAGTGCGTCCCGAGCATTCCATCTTGATTAGTCATCCAGGAACAAAGCTTTTCTCAGGGATTCCCCAGGCTCTTCGGCTATCATCAGAAACAAGGGGCTTTGCTCACCCACTTCCCCACACTGGTGCATGAACACATCATCCAGATTTCAGCAAAGCCCGATGAACCTGTGAAAGGCAAAGGTCTGACTTGACCCCATGGAAAAGAAGCCACAGTTCAAACTGCCAGTATAATGATTGAGCCCCTCTGTTTGCCACAATTTGATAAACTCTCTCAATCTACCAGGAAGTGTGAGAAATTGAAAAATACCAACACTGAATAAACTGGGCAAAGGACTAATGCTTTCCAACAGTAATAATAATAAAAGGCTCACATACCTAGTAGAATGGTTAAAGCAAAATTAAAGCAAAAACAAAGCCAAATTTACAGCACCAAATATTGGCAGGGACAAAAAGTAGTTGGGATTCTCATTCATTTCCTGTGGGAATCCAAAACCATATGGCCGCTTTGGAAAATATTTTGGCAGGTGCTTATAAAGTTAAAACAGGACCCATCAGTCCCACTCCCAGGTATTTACCCAAAAGAAACTAAAACACATATTCACACACACACAGACACAAATCCATAAGTGAATATTTATAGCAATTTTATTCGTAATCACCCCAAACGGGTAACAACCCAAATGACCTTAAATGTTGAACAGATAAATTGTTTTACATTCATAAAATAGAATCCAACTCAGGAGTAAAAAGAACAAAATCCTAATGCCTGCAACAACATGAATGAATGCCAGAGGCATTTTGCTAAGTAGAAAAAGCCAGACGCAAAGGGGAACACACTGAAAGATTCCATTTATATGACATTCAGGGAAAGATTTAACTAAAGAGGTAGAAACCAGACCCGTGTTTATCAGGGGCTGGTGGTGGTTGGAGGTCTGACTACAAAGGAGTCCCTGTATGGAACTTCCTTCAGGACAGGAAAAGTCACTGTGACTTGACTGTGGTGCTGGTCACCTGAGAGTATAGGTTTGTCAAAAATCATAAAACTATATACCTTAGAGTGGATAATTTTACTACCTGTAATCAATACCCCCATAAGCCTGATATTTGAAAGGAATCTCCATGAGGGCAAGTACTTTGTTATTTTCATTTCTTTATCCCTAGCACCTAGAACAGAAACTGGCTCTTAGTAAGTGTTTATAGAAAGGAAAGAATATAGGAATGAGAGGAAGAAGGAAGGAAAGACAGAGGGAGAGAAGAAAGGGAGGAAAAAAGAGAAAGAAAGAACAGTAAGAGATATGAGGGAGAAGATCTAATTCTAGATTTTAGGCTGAATATTCTTTAAGTTTTCTAGTACAAAATTCTGGAAACAGTAAGTAGCCCATCCTACAGCCCTGATTTACTGAACATTTCATTTCCAATTTATAGTCTAGAGCAGAGAAAAGGTCAATATAACGATTAAGAAATTATATATATTTCTGGTTGAGATAATACAGATATAAAACAAAAAAGAAAACTCACAATATAGTACATTTTTTCAATTGGTTGCTGCTGCTGCTGCTGCTGCTGCTGCTAAGTCGCTTCAGTCATGTCCGACTCTGTGTGACCCCATAGACGGCAGCCCACCACACTCCCCGGTCCCTGGGGTTCTCCAGGCAAGAACACTGGAGTGGGTTGCCATTTCTTTCTCCAATGCATGAAAGTGAAAAGTGAAAGTAAAGTCGCTCAGTCGTATCCTACTCTTAGCGATCCCATGGACTGCAGCCCACCAGGCTCCTCCGTCCACGGGATTTTCCAGGCAAGAATACTGGAGTGGGGTGCCATTGGAGTCTAAAAGAACATACAACAAAGCTACCTTTGCATATAACTGTAGAATTTTCTATTCAAATTACCTAAATTAGGAGTCAAAATTAGTTATTCAAAGTTAGATTTCTCTACACAGTCTCATCAAGGTAAACATTATTGAGTCCTAAATCAAATCCCTAATGATTATAGAGTGAAAGTGAGAAATAGATTTAAGGGACTAGATCTGATAGACAGAAGGCTGATGAACTATGGACGGAGGTTCATGACATTGTACAGGAGACAGGGAGCAAGACCATCCCCAAGAAAAAGAAATGCACAAAAGCAAAATGGCTGTCTGGGGAGGCCTTACAAATAGCTGTGAAAAGAAAAGCCAAAAGCAAAGGAGAAAAGAAAGATATACCCATTTGAAGCAGAGCTCCAAAGAATAACAAGGAGAGATAAAGCCTTCCTCAGTGATCAGTGCAAAGAAATAGAGGAAAACAACAGAATGGGAAAGACTAGAGATCTCTTCAAGAAAATTAGAGATACCAAGGGAACATTTCATGCAAAGATGGGCTCAATAAAGGACAGAAACGGTATAGACCTAACAGAGGCAGAAGGTATTAAGAAGAGGCGGCAAGAATACACAGAAGAACTGTACAAAAAAGATCTTCACAACCCAGATAATCATGATGGTATGATCACTCACCTAGAGCCAGACATCCTGGAATGTGAAGTCAAGTGGGCCTTAGGAAGCATCACTAAAAACAAAGCTAATAGAGGTGATGGAATTCCAGTTGCGCTATTTTAAATCCTAAAAGATGATGCTGTGAAAGTGTTACACTCAATATGCCAGCCAATTTGGAAAACTCAGCAGTGGCCACAGGACTGGAAAAGGTCTGTTTTCATTCCAATCCCAAAGAAAAGCAATGCCAAAGAATGCTCAAACTACTGCAAATTGCACTCATCTCACACATGGGCAAAGTAATGCTCAAAATTCTCCAAGCCAGGCTTCAATACATGAACTGTGCACTTCCAGATGTTCAAGCTGGTTTTAGAAAAGGCAGAGGAACCAGAGATCTAATTGCCAACATCCACTGAATCATCGAAAAAGCAAGAGAGTTCCAGAAAAACATCTACTTCTGCTTTATTGACTATGCCAAAGCCTTTGACTGTGTGGATCACAATAAACTGTGGAAAATTCTGAAAGAGATGGGAATACCAGACCAGCTGACCAGGAAGCAACAGTTAGATCTGGACATGGAACAACAGACTGGTTCCAAATAGGAAAAGGAGTACGTCAAGGCTGTATAATGTCACCCTGCTCATTAACTTATATGCAGAGGACATCATGAGAAATGCTGGGCTGGAAGAAGCACACCCTGGAATCAAGATTGCCAGGAGAAATCTCAATAACCTCAGATATGCAGATGACACCACCCTTATGGCAGAAAGTGAAGAAGAACTAAAGAGCCTCTTGATGAAAGAGGAGAGTGAAAAAGTTGGCTTAAAGCTCAACATTCAGAAAACGAAGATCATGGCATCTGGTCCCATCACTTTGTGGGAAATAGATGGGGAAACAGTGGAAACAGTGTCAGACTTTATTTTTGGGGGCTCCAAAATCACTACAGATGGTGACTGCAGCCATGAAATAAAAAGATACTTACTCCTTGGAATGAAAGTTATAACCAACCTAAACAGCATATTAAAAAGCAGAGACGTTACTTTGTCAACAAAGGTCCATATAGTCAAGGTTTTTCCAGTAGTCATGTATGGATGTGAGAGTTCGACTATAAAGAAAGCTGAGCACCAAAGAATAGATACTTTTGAACTGTGGTGTTGGAGAAGACTCTTGAGAGTCCCTTGGACTGCAAGGAGATCCAGTCAGTCCATTCTAATGGAAATCAGTCCTGAATGTTCATTTGAAGAACTGATGTTGAAGCTGAAATTCCAATACTTTGACTACCTGATGGGAAGAGCTGACTCATTTGAAAAGACTATGATGCTGGGAAAGATTGAAGGTGGAAGGAGAAGGGGATGACAGAGGATGAGATGGTTGGATGGTATCACCAACTCAATGGACATGAGTTTCAGTAAACTCTGGGGGTTGGTAATGGACAGGGAGGCCTGGTGTGCTGCAGTCTATAAGGTCGCAAAGAGTCAGACAGTACTGAGCTACTGAACTGAACTGAGGAGCTAGAAGTGAAATCTTAAAGAGATGAAAATATCTTAGATTTAAAAGATTAAAATTCTTAAATCTTTTAATTAATCAGTGTGCTATGTGTCAAACTTCTGCTATATTTAGTGCAAAAGAAAAGTTCCTGTGGTCCCAAGGTATTGTGTATGGAGGACGCTTCAATTAGTAGCAAGCTTAAAGAGTAACAGTAGCCAAGTCTTCATAAAACTATACCCAACATAACACTGTCCAATTCATCTGTTTTCTCAGCAGAGACCATTCATCTCAGTACAGCAAGTAACCAAGAAAATAACTGTTCAGAACTTAATGCTAACTAGTCCTGCAGATTCTCACAGATAATACTAAATACACAAAAGAGCATTTAAAGACTGATAAGAAAATGTTTAGGGAACATATATAGGCAAAAAAGAATTACACTGTTAACATGACTCATCTGTGTGTTTCTATTAGCGAGAAAACACATTGCTCTTCCTTCCTGGCAAGGAGTAGGTCACCTTTCATAACACTTTCTTGCAAATGGGTAAAATGCTGGAGGAGAATGAAAACAGCACAGCAGAAATGGAAGAAAAGAGTCTTGAACCATGGGTTTATTCACTTAAGGCCACACCCTAACACTAACAGGAAAGGATTCTTGAAAAACTAGCTTGTGAAGTATATGTTTCAGCACCTATACAGAGGGAAACAGTTAAGAACATGGTAGAGAAAGAAAACTACAATGCTGAGAAATAAAATTCATTTTTAACCAATGAGCATTTTTCTTTAACAAAAAAGTTGTTAAGATTAGATATGGGGCAAGTTGCTGTGGCTCAGTCACTAAGTCCTGTCTGGCTCTTTGTGACCCCATGGACCACAGCACACCAGGCTCCCCTGTCCTTTACTGTCTCCTGGAGTTTGCTCAGATTCATGTTCATTGAGTCTGTGATGCTATCTAGCCATCTCATCCTCTGTCACCCGCTTCCCCTCCTGCCCTCAATCTTTCCCAGCATCATGGTTTTTTCCAAGAAGTCCATTCTTCACATAAATGGCCAAAGTATTGGAGCTTCAGCTTTAGCATCAATCCTTCCAAAGAATATTCAGGACTGATTTCCTTTAGGACTGACTGGTTTGATATCCTCTCCTTGCTGCCCAAGGGACTCTCAAGTGTCTTCTCCAACACCACAATTGAAAAGCATCAATTCTCTGGCACTCAATCTTCTTTATGGTCCAACTTTCACATCCATACATGACTATTGGAAAAATCATAGCTTTGACTAGATGGACCTTTGTCAGTAAAGTCTCTGCTTTTTAGTAGGCTGTTTAGTTTTGTCTTAATTTTTCTTCCAAGGAGCAAGCATCTTTTGATTTCATGGCTGTAGTCACTGTCTACAGTGATTTGGGAGCCCAAGAAAATAAAACTTGTCACTGCTTCCACTTTTTCCCCTACTATTTGCCATGAAGTGATAGGATCAGTTGCCATGATCTTCTTTTTTTTTTTTTTTTTAATGTTGAGTTTTAAGCCAGCTTTTTAACTCTCCTCTTTCACCCTCATCAAGAGACTCTTTAGTTCCTCCTCTCTTCTGCCATTAGAGTGGTATCATCTGCATATCTGACATTGTTGATATTTCTCCTGGCAATCTTGATTCCCGCTTGTGATTCATCCAGCTCAGCATTTCACATGATGTAGTCCTCAACTGAGTTAAATAAGCAGAGTGACAATACACAGCCTTGTTATACTGCTTTCCCAATTTTCAACCAGTCAGTTGTTCCACGTCCAGGTCTAACTGTTGCTTCTTGACCTGCATACATGTTTCTCTTGTGGCAAAGGGGCTTGCATAACTCAGTGAAGCTATGAGCCATGCCTTGGAGGGTCATCTAAAATGGACAGGTAATAGTGAAGTGTTCTGATAAAACACAGTCTACTGGAGGAGGGAATCGTAAACCGCTCCAGTATTCTTGCGACAAGAACCCTATGAACAGTGATGTGTCAAGTAAGAAATGTACTAGGAGAGGGTAGGACAAATTAAGAAAGAAGAACTGACATATACATATACACTATCATATGTAAAACAGATAGCTAGTGGGCAGCTGCTATATAACACAGGGAGCCCAGCTTGTCACTCTGTGACAAACCAGAGGGGTGGGATGGGAGGGGGAGGGAGGCTAAAGAGAAAGGGTATGTATATATAAAATTATGACCGATTTGTGTTGTTGTACAACAGAAAGCAACATTTACAACATTTTAAAGCAGTTAATCTTCAATTAAAAATTTTTTTAAAGCTTAAAAGAAAAGAAATGTAATAGGGAGAGTGCTCATGAAAAGAGGGAAGGGAAAATAAAATCTCAGAGGCTATTTTTCTCTGCTCTCTGCTTATTTGTTTTTAACATCAAGAAACTCTCATCAGCCTCCTGAAAATCCCCACGATACAAATCTTTACTTCCTCAGCCTTGGACCATGACTCATCTATTCAGCATGGCACATGCTTTCTTCTTCTTATAATCCAAATAATAGAAAGCAGACCAAGCTACTTGACGAACTTTAAAGACAAGCTTTCTTTCAGAGGTCAGGGCCAAAGGGATTTCTTGAAGAAATTCAGCAGCAGGAAGTATGCAAGAGTGAAAAGAGTCTTGATTGGTGATCAAGAGCCCAATCTGTGAGATGAAACAACAGAGGTGTCTGCCTTGGGACCTTGCCAAGTCAGTTGGTTGGTCTGCATCTTGGTGACCACGTCTACAAAATAACCATAGTCAATATTGGTGCTACCTACAGTTGTGGGAATCTGACGACATAATGACTCTTTAAAAGAATACAATGTATGTTTCTTACACTGCAAAGCAAACAGTGGTGAGTTCTTGTTACTATTGTTATGTGAGTCAGTCAGTGTTGAGAGATGGGCCATATATTCAGGCCAACTACAGTGAGGAAGATTTAAAGAAGTTTCAGCTAGAGTTACCAGACCATGGCTCCAAGCTAGACATCTCCACTTTAGAATCAAACAGGTGTCAGCTGACCGGTGACAGTGCCATTTTCTACCTGTAGCTGAACCAGACTCATGGGTAAACATCAGAAGCCATTAACCAGCTTCTCTAACCACATGCAGAGGAACAAAAAAACCACGGAAACAACTCTCCCAAGTAGCCCACCCGGCTCTCATCCCTGCTTCTTTTCCCAAAGCTCAGTCTTTGGAGTCCTCTCCCCATCTCCACCAAGATGCCCCATTATCCTCCCCAAAAATTTTACTTGGGGAACTAAAACAATATTTGTCTTCCACTCCGAGATGCTCCAGTATCTTTTCCACAAATTCTATCTAGGGAACTAAAACGATGTACAATTTCCTCAAAAGCCTCAGAGTGATGCCAAGGAAGTTCAGGCAGAAAGAAGACTGTCAGTCTTAAGCACAAGGATGACACACTGATTGAGGAAGATTTTACCAGCAAGAAGGAAAGGTGGAGAGGAGGAAGTGACATGGTGGCAGACGGCAGGCTGTTGTACTAACCAAGCAAGAGAGCCTAGGACCAAAATGGTAACCAGAGATAGGTAGAGAAAATGGCAGAAACAAAGCACATAATTTTCAGTTCAGCTGATGTTCATGCAAGCCATTTTTGTGATTTAAAATTCTCTAATAGCCACATTGTTGTTATTTAGTGGCTAAGATGTGTCTGCCTCTTTTGCAAATCCATGGACTGTATAGCCTGCCAGGCTCCTCTGCCCATGGAATTTTCCAGGCAAGAATACTGGAGTGGGTTAATATTTCTTTCTCCAGGGGATCTTACCAACCCAGGGATCAAACCCTGGTCTCCTGCATTGCTGGCAGATTCTTTACCACTGAGCCCCAGTAGCCACATTAAATAGGCATAAAAAAGTATGAAGATAGAGCTGAAATTAGTCTTGATAATAAATTTATTTAACCCAATGCTTCTCCAATGGCTCAGCAGATAAAGAATCTACCTGCAATGCAGGAGATACAGCAGATGCAGGTTTGGTCCCTGGGTTGGGAAAATCCCCTGGAGGAGGAAATGGCAACCCACTCCAGTATTCTTACCTGAAAAACCCCGTAGACAGAGAGGCCTGGTGGGCTATAGTCCAAAGGGTCGAAAAGAGTCAGCCACAACTGATTGACTGAGCATAGCATATCACATTATGATATGGGATATCACATTTAAAATATGGTTGTTAAACATATAATCAATATTAAAAGAATATTAATAATATGCCTTACTTTGTTTTAAGTCTCCCAAATCCAGTAAGTATTCTGTACGTCTCCTTTGGAGGAGCCACATTAAAGAAGCTCTGCAGCCACAGTAACTAGTGGCAAGTCTAGGCTCTTCAAACAGCTTTAGATGTTTTTCTCATTTCCTAACCTCCAAACCACACTGGGTTTACAGATTTTCAAATCCAAACCTTCCCCTTTTACACTGTATGCCCAGTCTACTTTTTGTTCCAGAATCTTCCATGTAAAAGAGAAGTCTTCATTCACAGAAATTTGGACTAAAGCAAAGTGACATTGAGTGGTCTAGTTAAAAACTACCGTTGTGGAACTCAACCAAGTCCCCAGCTCTTTATTGCTGACACATTAACACATACATTTTCAACCACAGAGATGAAAAACACAAATCTTTTGAAGTGATAATGAAATAATGATTAGAATTTAACACCTTCTAAAAAGGAAACTTCACTAGAGCTACATAAACTTCTAGGCTCTTTTTTTTTTTTTTAAACAGAGAAAATGACAAGCTTTTGCCATCAAATATGATTATGTCTCTAGTTTCATTTTTTTGCTAAAAAAATGTAATGCAGGCATCATTGCAATAATCATTTTATAAAGAAACTACTACAGTACTAAAATGTTTAAGAACGGAGGGTTTTATCTTCATCCCCACCTAGTCAGAAATGGGCCCAGGTCCTACAAGGCAGCATCAGGATACCATTCGCCTCCCTAATTTTGCCTTCATCTCAGATTTCCAATTTTCCTGAGGTACTATTCCCAGGACTTCCTTGGTGGCTCAGACGGTAAAGCATCTGTCTACAATGTGGGAAACCTGGGTTCGATCCCTGGGTCAGGAAGATCCCCTGGAGAAGGAAATGGCAATCCACTCCAGGACTCTTGCCTGGAAAATCCCATGGACAGAGAAGCCTGGTAGGCTACAGTCCATGGGGTCGCAAATAGTCAGACACAACTGAGCGACTTCACTTTCACTATGCCCAGCACATATGTGAAAGCTGTACTGGACACTAATTGTATTCTTTCTGAAGCAGATTCTACTAATTTGCCTTTTTCTGGATGTTTTACTTCTCTGGGGTAATTAGGTCCAAGTTCAACTGTGTAACTAGGAAGGTAAGCCTTTTCTTACTCTCCCAGGCCTGCTTCTGGGAATTTGGTGTTCTGCCAGTCCCTATTCCCTCCCTCAGCCCTCTCAGAGACAAGTACCCCACAATCTGAAACAGGAAGACCAAGCTCTGTCCATATCACAAACCAATACCTGAGCAAGTGGGAAAACCTAGAAGGCAGTGATCCTGAGAGCGCTCAGTGCCTAACTCTACTTTGAATCTCTATGGTTGATTTTATGTGTCAAGTTTGCTGGGCCATGGCGCTGAGATAGTTAATCAAACATGATTTTGGATATTTCTGAGAGAGTGCTTCTGGATGAGATTTACACTTAAGTTGGTGGACTTTGAGAAGGCAAATGGCCCTTACCTAACAGATGTGGGCTTAGAATGCAGGGTGAGAGCAACTCAACCCACAACCCATGATTGCTATGCAGCAGGGGCTGTTGGGCTGGGGGTTGCAAGGACAACTGTAACTTTCAGAGCAGAGCCCCACAGTTTCTGAGACTTGGGCAGAAAGAGCTAGCAGCATAGTCTATAAATAACCAAGTCAACTTGTGAAATGCTAAGCACCAATTGCCTAAGTCAAGATTTATTTTAAGGACTTGGCTTGTATTATTATGGAGGCTGGCAAATCCGCAATCTGCAAGGTGGGACTGGAAAGCTGGAGACCCAGGAGCCGAGGTTGCAGTTCAAGTCTGAAGGCTGTCTGCTAGCAGAATTCCTTCTTAGAGGAGGAGGTTAGTCACTGATCTATTAAGATGTTCATCTGATTAAATGAAGCCCTCACTAATGTAGGGCCCTGTGGCCTATTATGGGTCCCCCCGCCAGCCTTCTGTCTCATGATTTTCTCTCAGAGCCCTGCTCTCCACCTCAGTCCTTTGTATCAGGGTCTATGTCCCTGAGTCCCAATTTTAGGCAGAGTCCAAGGTCATTGGAAGGAAAGCTATGACCAACCTAGACAGCATATTAAAAAGCAGAGACATTACTTTACCAACAAAGGTCCATATAGTCAAAGCTATGGTTTTTCCAGTAGTCATGTATGGATGTTGAGAGTTGGACCATAAAGAAGGTTGAGTGCCAAAGAATTGATGATTTCAAACTGTAATACTGGAGAATACTCCTGAGAGTCCCTTGGACAGCAAGGAGATCCAACCAGCCAATCCTAAAGGAAATCAGTCCTGAATATTCACTGGAAGGACTGACGCTGAAGCTAAAGCTACAATACTTTGGCCACCTGATGTGAAGAGCCAGCTCAATAGAAAAGACCCTGATACTGGGAAAGATTGAAGGCAGGAGGAGAAGGGGATGACAGAGGATGAGATGGTTGGATAATATCACCAACTCAATGGACATGAGTTTGAGCAAGCTTCAGGAGATGGTAAAGGACAGGGATGCCTGACATGCTGCAGTCCATGGAATCACAGAGAGTTGGACATGACTGAGAAACTAAACAGCAAAACAAGGTCATCTCAAGAGAGTCCCAGTTCCATTTAAATCAGAGGATAAGGCCTGTTGCTGTTATTGTTTACTCGCTCAGTCGTGTTCGACTCTTTCGAGACCCAATTGACTATACCGGAGTTGGTTGCTATTTCCTTCTCCAGAGGATCTTCCCAACCCAAGGATCTAACCCAGGTCTCCTGTTTGGCAGGTGGATTCTTTACCACTGGGCCACCTGGGAAGTCTGGATGTGGCCTAGCAGCTGTTTAGCTCATGAACATTTCACGACAGTCAACAAGTCCTCAACAATTTGTGATAAACCTCAACTTGTTTGTTCCTGCAATCTGAGGAGTTGTAGCAGGGTTTCACCTGTTGATAGAAATAATAAACAATCTATAATAGGAATAGAAAAGAGTTTTATTTTAATCAAACTGAGGACTATATAGCCTGGGGGACACGGATTCAGGAAGCACTGGGAGAGTCTTCTAAAGGCAAAACCTGTAAAATTACGTAAGTTGTTTGTCACCAATCACCACTGGAGCTGGCAAGAAATAAGGGTGCTTGTTATGCAAGGATTAACAGGGATTCGAACTGGTTTCCTAGTTCCCTTCAGACCATAAGGCTACAGCTGGCAACTGCTAGCAGATACTGTTTTGAGGATGACTGGTGATATCCTTGAATCTGGTACAGTTCAAAACACTCAAGTTCTCAGGGATGTAGAAACGTGACTGAAACCACAGCCACAATGGCCACCCAGCTCCACTCAAGCTAAATCATGTATAAGTCAGAAGGACTTCCACATACATTAAATATTTGACAATTTCTTCCATCACACCTAACACCACTAGCCAGGTTCAGCTTCAGTCCCACTAAATAACTAAAGTTAATATCAGAAATGTCAAAATGGACCGGACTTGTGTTACAGAGTGTGCTGGCATTTGGGGCTGGAGGAAAGATGATGAAACTGATGAGGTAATGCTGAGAAAAGAGAAATACTGGCTATGATTTCTCAAGCACTTTCTGTGTGTCAGGCATTGCGCTAACACTCCTACCCCCATTCACTGAAGTCTTAGATCTGCCCTACTGAGGTGAGTATGACTCTTCTTCAACATTTCAGAGACAAGAAAGGAGAGGCATGCAGCGTATAATAACGTACTCAAGTTACAGAGTTATTAAGTAATGCAGCTGGGATCTGAGCCCAGACAGTCTGGCTTACTATACTCTTAATTAACCATAGTATTCTCTGGCAAAGGGACTACATGCATGTATAATCCGGAAATGACATCTCTTTTTTCCGACACTGCTGGTGACATACTCCATGATTTTACCTACGTGAATTCTTCATTTTTTCTGTGTTTCCATCAAAATCATTTCTCCTTTTTTGATGTGGTTTTGAAAAATTATGCTAAATATCTTCACTTAGGTCAGGATTAAATTGTTCGTCCCTCTTTTGGCCTAAGAGATAGTGATAACTTCATTATATCGTGGTTTTCATAAGCAAGTTCCTTCATAGACAGAGAACAAATTGAAGGGTTGCCAGAAATGGGAGGTGGAGGTGGGGGAAATAGCTAAAGGGTGTCAAAAGAGATAAATTTCCGGTTATAAAATAAATAAGTCATGAAAATGTAACATACAGCATGGTGACTCTAGCTTATAATACAGTATTGCATATTTGCAAGCTGCTAAGAGTTCAGTTCAGTTCAGTTCAGTTCAGTTGCTCAGTTGTGTCGGCCTCTTTGCAACCCCATGGAATGCAGCACACCAGGCCTCCCTGTCCATCACCAGCTCCCAAAGTTTACTCAAACTCATGTCCATTGAGTCGGCATGCCATCCCACCATCTCATCCTCTGTCATTCCCTTCTTCTCCCGCCTCAATCTTTACCAGCATCAGGGTATTTTCAAATAAGTCAGCTCTTCGCATCAGGTGGCCTAAGTATCAGAGTTTCAGTTTCAACATCAGTCCTTGCAATGAGTATTCAGAACTGGTTTCCCTTAGGATGGACTGATTGGATATCCTCGCAGTCCAGGGGACTCTCAAGAGCCTTGTCCAACACCACAGTTCAAAAGCATCAATTCTTTGGCACTCAGCTTTCTTTATAGTCCAACTCTCAACATCCATACATGACTACTGGAAAAATCATATATAGCTTTGACTATATGGACCTTTACTGGCAAAGTAATCTCTCTGCTTTTTAATATGCTGTCTAGGTTGGTTATAACTTTCCTTCCAAGGAGTAAGCGTCCTTGAATTTCATGGTTGCAGTCACCACCTGCAGTGATTTTGGAGCCCAAGAAAATAAAGTCTGACACTGTTTCCCTATCTATTTGCCATGAAGTGATGGGACCAGATGCCATGATCTTCGTTTTCTGAATGTTGAGTCTTAAGCCAACTTTTTCACTCTCCTCTTTCACTTTAATCAAGAGGTTCTTTAGTTCTTCGCTTTTTGCCATAAGGGTGGTGTCATCTGCATATCTGAAGTTATTCATATTTCTCCCAGCAATTTTGATTCCAGCTTGTGCTTCATCCAGCCCACCGTTTCTCATGATGTACTCTGCATATAAGTTAAATAAGCAGGATGACAATATACAGCCTTGACGTACTCCTTTTCCTATCTGGAACCAGTCTGTTGTTCCATGTCCAGTTCTAACTGTTGCTTCTTGTCCTGAATACAGATTTTTCAAGAGGCAGGTCAGGGGGTCTGGTATTCCCATCTCTTTCAGAATTTTCCACAGTTTATTGTGATCCACACAGTCAAAGGCTTTGGCATAGTCAATAAAACAGAAATAGATGGAACTCTCTTGCTTTTTTGATGATCCAACAGATGTTGGCAATTAGATCTCTGGTTCCTCTGCCTTTTCTAAATCCAGCTTGAACATCTGGAAGTTCACAGTTCACATACTGTTGAAGCTTGTCTTGGAGAATTTTGAGTTATTACTTTGCTAGCATGTGAGATGACTGCAATTGTGTGATAGTTTGAGCATTCTTTAGCATTGCCTTTCTTTGGTAGTAGCTCTTAAAAGTTCTGATCACAAGAAAAATGTTGTAATTATATATGGTGATAGATGTAACTAGACTTATCGTGGTGATCATTTCACAATGTATAAAATATCGAATCATGTTGTACATTTGAAACTAATAAAATTTTATATGTCAATTATACCTCAATAAGACAAAAAGACCAAGTTCTTATAGTCTTCTACCAGACTGCCAATGTTCTTGAATCTGACATGAATGACTAAAGAAGTGGGTGTGGTAGAAGTGTAGAGTCTGTGGGTCTATAAGTTCAGTAGCCATGAAAAACAAAAACAGGGGAAATGCAAGCAGAGAGTACTTGCATCATTGAAATCTACAGCAGTAAGCTTTTTTTTTTTTGTCAAAGATAGTCATTTCTTAGTAGTCTATAGGAAAATACGTACTATTAAAAATTTCTGTTTTATTTTCTCCACCAGTATTTGGTGGTTGCTAGGAGATCAAGATGGTGAGAAAAAAACTGGTTTCAAGATTTAGTTCAAAGATCCCTGCATCTTGTAAAGAACTTCCTGATTGTTTTTTCCACCACTTTGAGTAGAACTGGCCACTCCCTGCTGTGTTCTCACTAGAGTTGGCACAAACTTTTATTGAAAGACAAATAAAGCTGTAATGTCATTTTTAGTTTACAACTCTTCCCCCTCTGTTTCTCTCTCATAAAACAAGTTCTTCAGAAAAGGAATGACAGCTTATTCTTATTTATATAACTGTGGTGGGCATATTGAGCAAATAATAACAAACAGCTAATATTTATCTACTTTCTTGTCAGGCCTGGGGCTAAGCCACAGGCACAACTATCTCGTTTAACCTTCACAATGACCCTATGTGGTACACATGATTCTATCTCCACTTACAGGTAATGAAACTGAGGAACAGAGAAGTTATTCAGTGGTGATAAACCCAGGCAGACCAACTTCAGAGGCTTCATGCTTAATCCGTGCACTGCACTGATGAAATGTCTGATGGTAGACTGACTGAAGAAAAGACTGTCTTGCTCACTCCCAAGCAGCAGCCAGGATTCTCTAACAAAATTAACACACTTCCATATGACAAATTTCCATGCAGATAAAATTGTTTGCTACATACTTTGGGGTAATATCTTAGCCTGTTCAGGCTTCTATAGAACAATATCTTAGACTGAGTGGCTTATAAGCAACAGAAATTTATTTCTCACAGTTTTGGAGGCTGGGAAGCCCAAGACCAAAGTCCAAGACCAATTCACCAAAGCAGAATTGGTAAAGGCCCTCTTCCTGGCTCACAGCCAGTCATCTTCTTGCTGGGTTCTCACATGAGGGAAGGGGCAAGTTCTCTGGGGTTTCTTTCTTTTTTTTTTTTTGTAAATTAATTTATTTATTTTAATTGGAGGCTAATTACTTTACAATATTGTAGTGGTTTTTGCCATATATTGACATGAATCAGCCATGGGTGTACATGTGTCCCCGCATCCTGAATCCCACTCCCACCTCACTCCTCATCCCATCCCTCAGGGTCATCCCAGTGCACCGGCCCTGAGCGCCCTCTCATGCATCGAACCTGGACTGGCGATCTATTTCACATATGGTAATATACATGTTTCAATACTATTCTCTTATAAGGGCAGTAATGCCACTCATGAGGGCTCTACCTTGTGACCTATTCATCCCCACAAAAGGCCCACCTCCTAATACATCACACTAGGAGTTAGCATTTAACATATGAATTGAGGGGTGGGGGAGACACAGACATTCCATCTTTAGCAAGTAGTAAGAAATTTTCTTCTCATTTTGGTTTTATTTCTAGTCCAAAAAATTATAAATTCTTCTTTCACATAATGTATTTCAATTCTCCTTTTAGAGGTCTAGATGGTAGCACATATACATTCTTTGATCAAAGTACTGACTGTGATAGCTTGGTGGAAAACTTACATTAAAGGTTAATTTAAACCAAAGAATGAGGGATTTCCCTGGTGGTGTAGGGGCTAAGACCCTGCACTCCCAATGCAGGCGGCCCAGGTTAGATTCCTGGTCAGGGAACTAGATCTCACATGCTGCAACTAAGAGTTTGTATGCTGCAACTAAAGATCCCAGCACAGCCAACTAAGTATTATTTTGGGGGGCTCCAAAATCACTGAAGATGGTGACTGCAGCCATGAAATTAAAAGACGCTTACTCCTTGGAAGGAAAGTTATGTCCAACCTAGATAGCATATTCAAAAGCAGAGACATTACTTTGCCAACAAAGGTCCCTTTAGTCAAGGCTATGGTTTTTCCTGTGGTCATGTATGGATGTGAGAGTTGGACTGTGAAGAAGGCTGAGCGCTGAAGAGTTGATGCTTTTGAACTGTGGTGTTGGAGAAGACTCTTG
>NW_011494770.1:3953350-3957580 GCF_000754665.1 Bison bison bison
GGATGAGATGGCTGGATGGCATCACTGACTCGATGGACGTGAGTCTCAGTGAACTCTGGGAGTTGGTGATGGACAGGGAGGCCTGGCGTGCTGCGATTCATGGGGTTGCAAAGAGTCGGACACGACTGAGCGACTGAACTGAACTAAAGTAAAGGATGATATGAAATAGGGGGTCCCAAACTCAAATTGCTGCAAGAACTCAGAAGGCAGACTAAATTAAGCACTGTGTGAAGTGATTGAGACAGTGAGACTGTGGTTCAACTGGGACAGTAAACAGTAGAGAAAGTTTTCATGTTTTATATTTTTATGTCATGATTTTCTGAGCAAATTTTAAGGGCCTTTGTAATCTGAGCTAAAAGAACAAGACTCGACATGAATTTATGAGTGATTACTTATTGTGAATTCCAGAGAGATTTACTTAGAGCTGTGGGGTTTTTTTAATGTCATAGAGCGATGCAATCCCCTCCCCCTATCCCCATCATCTCCCCCCCACCCACCCAATTCAGGACATCTGTGATGTGAAGCTGGAAACTCTAGTCTTATCTTCATGTCAATAAATTTATTTACATCCCAAAGAGTAAAAATCCAGGATCCTGCTCCTTTGTTCCTCAAGGAGAATTTGTTTATAATATGAAGCAAAAGATTTTACTTTGCCTCTCAGAATGGGAGAGATAAATAAATGTGCAGGTTGATTCTGGGGAGTGAGTTGCTCACCTACAGTAGACACTGTTTTGAGTAGGATGACATCTGGTTCTCACTGCATGGCCCAGGGATAAGAATTGGGACAGAGAGAAGATGGAATGATCATTTGCTGTAAGTAAATAATATTCTGCTTTGCTCCAGAAGCCGAGTATTGGTGTACAGGATAATATTAATAAATGTAGATATTAAAAACTTAAAAGGAATCTATACTCTACCTGGGCTTCCCCAATAGCAGGTAAAGAATCCACGTGCAATGCAGGAGACAGAGGAGATGTGGGTTTGATTCCTGGGTTGGGAAGATCCCCTCTAGGAGGGTATGGCAACCATCTCCAGTATTCTTGCCTGGAGACTCCCATGGACAGAGGAGCCTGGTAGGCTACAGTGCACGGGGTCACAAAGAGTCAGACACAACTAAAGTGACTTAGCACACATGCATACATACTCTACCAGCCCTGGTGACCAAACAAAACATGTCTATTGGCTGACTTTAGTTCATGAGCTGTGAGTTTGCAGTAACTAGTATTAGGTGTGTCCTGTCTTTTGGAAAGTGGGTTGTCATAGCATAATTTTAAAGACACCTAAAAGATCCCTGTTTCAGAGCCAAGTATCTTACTCTTCTTGTCAAGATTTCCAATGTCACTGTTGTTACACCGTCACTGTAAATCCATTGTTTTGTTACTTAGAAACTGTCTATAATGCTAAAATATCTCCAAAAATGGCTATCAGAATGCTGATATCTATAAACTAATCTGTTTACCCATCTTTACTCACAGCCAGCAAAGAACATCTGCTTGCAGATTAAAGAACCACTTACTGTGGTTCTTTAGGAACAACCTAAATGTTGATCAAAGATTGAGGTGGAGAGAAACCTTAAGCTGAAACCTTGTTAACCAAAGCAGTTCTAGTTATTCTCAAAGCAGAAGGACTCTTGTCTGAAAAGCAGTGAGAGGGTACCAGGCATTGGCGAGACACAGGAAAGCACTTCAAGAGGAAGAAACTCTGAAAGAGGAAGTTCAAGGCACCCAAGACAAACTGCATGCTTCTTTACATTGCTTGATTCTTGCTCAGCACAGTTTACCCAGCCCAGTGTTTTGTGGGATACTGAGAAATGTTTTCTAAAAACATGGTAGCTCTTCTTTATGGAACTGACCACACACTGGCTAGAAATTATGACAGGTGGGCTATTTTAGTTGCAAGAGACAGAGACTCTGATTACCTTAAGTGACAAAGAATTGTGGTGCAAATGTATGGGAAAGTCAAAAGAGGAAACAGCCACCAGTGAGGGGGTCCTTAGAGACCACAGTGAGGGAATACTGTTCAGGTACACAGCAGTGCTACAAAGCCTTGGGTTACTGCTGCATCTCCAAGGCTTGGGCCTCTTGTTTCCCTTCAACAAAGGTTCTTCTTTGCTTACTGTTCTAGTGCTCTATTTTCTGTCCCTGAGTTTCTCGGTGCTTCTTTTTTTCCTTTTCCCTCTTTCGCACCCCCTCTGTCCAGCCATCTTTCCTTCCACTATGGTTTACATCTCAGCTCTCTGAAAGAGCATTTATTTAACTTGGTCTGACACTGAGTGAGAAAAATTAATAGAAAACTTAATTAACTTGATTAAAGCTTAATTAACAAAAAATCCAACTGGCAATGACTTCAATCCATAGGATTTTATTTTACCTCCTATAACAAGAACCCAGAGGTAGGTGGTACCAGATACTGGTTCACCTGCTCAATGCTAACACCCAAATCTCAGTCTTTCTATTTTTTCTGGCCTTCCATTTTTAGCTGTTGGTTTTTCATCCTTAATTGTGAAAAACCAGCCTTATGATAGCTGCTGCAGATCCAGGCACCATGTGCCAACATTTAAGCCAAAAAGATTAGAGAAGGGTCAAAGCCAGCAAGCTCTCTTGTTGAATCTGCCTCACACACACACACACACACAAGCACGTGCATACACATGCTCGCAGACTTCTGCTTATGTCTCATGAACCAGAACTATGTCATATGACTATGCTGCTGCCACGAAGGTTCTGAAAGTGACTACTGAGATTGTATAGCCTCTGTAGTGAGAAGGAAACAAGAAGAAAGGTTATTAACTGTCAGGAGCCGTGTTAGGCATTACTGACAAAATGGAGGCACGGCCCCAACTCCCTCTCCTCATCTCACAGGCACAGTCCCGGGATGAAGGATTTAGGCCTTGTGATTCTGACTTGTTCTTTCCTTTCTTCAGTTGAGTTGGCTGAAAAGAATGTTAAGGTGCTTGAGAGAAGCATGAGAAAGCACAAAGCCTTCTGCAGTTGTGACCAGAAAATAATCTATAAAATAACCATTGACATTTGTTCAAGGATCTTTACAAAGAATGTCCCAGGATGAGCATGTAGGCCGCAGCTTGAGGCCATGGGAAGGATTATTATCTGAGAACTGTTTGTGAGGGGAATGTTTATGGCAAAATAAGTTTGCTGAGTTTAGGGTTTAGGATTAATTAAGGATTAATTAATAGTTTAGGGTTTAGGATTAATTAAGAAGAGAAGCGAAAAGCAAAGGAGAAAAGGAAAGATATAAACATCTGAATGCAGAGTTCCAAAGAATAGCAAGAAGAGATAAGAAAGCCTTCTTCAGCAATCAATGCAAAGAAATAGAGGAAAACAACAGAATGGGAAAGACTAGAGATCTCTTCAAGAAAACCAGAGATACCAAAGGAACATTTCATGCAAATATGGGCTCGATAAAGGACAGAAATGGTATGGACCTAACAGAAGCAGGAGATTTTAAGAAGAGATGGCAAAAATACACAGAAGAACTGTACAAAAAAGATCTTCATGACCCAGATAATCACGATGGTGTGATCACTGACCTAGAGCCAGACATCCTGGAATATGAAGTGAAGTGGGCCTTAGAAAGCATCACTACCAACAAAGCTAATGGAGGTGATAGAATTCCAGTTGAGCTATTCCAAATCCTGAAAGATGATGCTGTGAAAGTGCTGCACTCAATATGCCAGCAAATTTGGAAAACTCAGCAGTGGCCACAGGATTGGAAAAGGCCCATTTTCATTCCAATCCCAAACAAAGGCAATGCCAAAGAATGCTCAAAGTACTGCACAATTGCACTCATCTCACACGCTAGTAAACTAATGCTCAAAATTCTCCAAGCCAGGCTTTAGCAATATGTGAACTGTGAACTTCCTGATGTTCAAGCTGGTTTTAGAAAAGGCAGAGGAACCAGAGATCAAATTGCCAACATCTGCTGGATCATGGAAAAAGCAAGAGAGTTCCAGAAAAACATCTATTTCTGCTTTATTGACTATGCCAAAGCCTTTGACTGTGTGGATCACAATAAACCGTGGAAAATTCTGAAAGGGATGGAAATATCAGACCCCCTGATCTGCCTCTTGAGAAATCTGTATGCAGGTCAGGAAGCAACAGTTAGAACTGGACATGGAACAACAGACTGGTTCCAAATAGGAAAAGGAGTACGTCAAGGCTGTATATTGTCATCCTGTTTACTTAACTTACATGCAGAGTATATCATGAGAAA
>NW_011494770.1:3957680-3964756 GCF_000754665.1 Bison bison bison
AACTAAGATCATGGCATCCGGTCCCATCACTTCATGGGAAATAGATGGGGAAACAGTGGAAACAGTGTCAGACTTTATTTTTCTGGGCTCCAGAATCACTGCAGATGGTGACTGCAGCCATGAAATTAAAAGACGCTTACTCCTTGGAAGGAAAGTTATGTCCAACCTAGATAGCATATTCAAAAGCAGAGACATTACTTTGCCAACAAAGGTTCGTCTAGTCAAGGCTATGGTTTTTCCTGTGGTCATGTATGGATGTGAGAGTTGGACTGTGAAGAAGGCTGAGCGCCGAAGAATTGATGCTTTTGAACTGTGGTGTTGGAGAAGACTCTTGAGAGTCCCTTGGACTGCAAGAAGATCCAACCAGTCCATTCTGAAGGAGATCGGCCCTGGGATTTCTTTGGAAGGAATGATGCTAAAGCTGAAACTCCAATACTTTGGCCACCTCATGCGAAGAGTTGACTCATTGGAAAAGACCCTGATGCTAGGAGGGATTGGGGGCAGGAGGAGAAGGGGACGACAGAGGATGAGATGGCTGGATGACATCACTGACTCGATGGACGTGAGTCTGAGTGAACTCCGGGAGTTGGTGATGGACAGGGAGGCCTGGCGTGCTGCGATTCATGGGATCGCAAAGAGTCGGACATGACTGAGCGACTGAACTGAACTGAACTGTACAGCATTACTTATGACTGGGAGGATCATGGGGGAAACATGCCCATGGTATGAAATTATGCCACTTGATTTTAGGAAGACCATTGTGCAACATAACTCTGCAATTAGGCACTTGCCTAGGTGCAGGGACTACTACAGTGAGGAAAACACTGAGCTTATTTTCTAGCGGAAGACAGAGAAAACTTAGGCTCCAATAATCCTGTTCTTCTCTTTGTAATGATCACCATAATTTCAGTGCTTACGTGTCTGCGGACATATAATGACAAAAACACAGTTAAGTAATTCTGATTGTTCTATAAATTAAACCCAGTATGCCCTCCACACAGTTAAGTAAGGAGCAGTGTGGAGGGCATACTGGGTTTAATTTATAGAACAATCAGAATTCAGAACTAAATGTTTTAGCCACAGACTTTTCAGTCTGTCCCCTTTACAGAGAAACTGACAGACATTTTTGTGCTAGAGAAACAAGGAAGGAAATGCACACTGCCAGGAGCCAAAAGCATAGTTTTTGCTGTACACCCTGTCCCCATTCTCATTAGAACATAGTTTTGACTTCTAAAATTACTTTATTTGGCCTTTATTTAACTTCCTCTATGGGGTTGCACAGAGTCGGACACGACTGAAGCGACTTGGCAGAAGCAGCAGCAGGATATGTTGAATGTGGCCTATAAAATGTAGCTTTACTCCTGAGCAGCACTTCTCTATGCACTTGACCTTGGATTTAACCATCCCTCACCCCACATTAGTGGTCTTGGTTTTAAAAACTCACCAGAGGATATAATGCGGACCAACATATACTTGGATATTCTCTGGCCTTAGGCATTAGATGTTTACCAAGGAAACTGGCACTGCTCATGTGACTTCTGTGTGACTATATAAGATTTATATATTGAATTTTTAACTTATTCTACTGATCTTCCTCTTACCCCTCTTATTAGCTTGTGATTCCCCCATCACCCAGCTTTATTCAGGCTAATACCCTTCCATCCTTCAGGTTCTAACAAAGTTGTAACCACCTAAAAAAAGAGTCCTTAAAACTTAGATTAAGTTCCTGTTCATGCTCCTGTAAACCCATCACTCTCCTGATAAAACTTACAATTTCAATACTTGTAATAGCTTTATTGGGCTTCCCAGGTGGCTCAGTGGTAAAGAATCCACCTGGCAATGCATGAGATATGGGTTTGGTCCCCGGGTCAGAAAGATCCCCTGGAGGAGGAACTGGCAGCCCTCTCCAGTATTCTTGTCTGGGAAATCCCATGGACAGAAGAGCCTGGTGGCCTACAGTCCATGGGGTCGCAAAAGAGTCAAGACTCATTAAGTGACTAAATGACAACAACAATAGCTTGATTAATACCTGCTCAATCTCTCACTAGACTGTAAGCTCCATGAACACAGAGGCCATCTCTCTCTTGTTTAAGTCTACACCTCAGTGTGTAGCAGTGTTGGATATACACAGTGGCGCTCAATAACATTTAATGAATTAATAAGTAACTTAAGTCTCCAAGTGACTAGCATAATGCTGCCAAAAAATAGATACTGCAGCAGATGTTGACTGCGGAGCTCTGCCCAGGAATAGAAAATTTCGTACCATTCTCTCCCTGCTACTGGGAGTGCTACTGGCAGACACCCTCAGCTGCCAGCTGCCTTTGGAGAATGCCTCACTTTTTAATTTATTTTTAACTGGAGGATAATCACTTTACAATGTCACGTTGGTTTCTGTTGTGCAATAAAGTGAATGTGTACACATATATTCCCACCCTCTTGAACCTCACTGCCATCCCACCTGCATCTCACCCCTCTAGGTCATGACTAAGCACCAAGCTGAGCTCCCTGGGTTATGCAGCAGCTTCCCACTAGCTTTCTATTTTACACATGGTAGTGTATATATGTCAATGCTAGTCTCTCAATTCAACTCAAACTATTTTTCTCCCGCTGTCTCCACAAGTCCATTTTCTATGTCTGCCTCTCTATTTTTGCCCTGCAAATAGGTTCATCTGTACCATTTTTCTAGATTCCATATATATGTGTTAATATATAACATTTGTTTTTCTCTTTCTGACTTACTTCACTTTGTATAATACCCTCTAGGTTTATCCACCTCACTATAACTGACTCAAATTCATTTTATTTTATAATTAACATTCCATTCTATATATGTACCATAATTTCTTTATCCATTCATGTGTTGATGGGCATCATTGAAAAAGCAAGAGAGGTCCAGAAAAACATCTACTTCTGCTTTATTGACTATGCCAAAGCCTTTGATTGTGTGGATCACAATAAACTGTGGAAAATTCTGAAAGAGATGGGAACACCAGACCCCCTGACCTGCCTCTTGAAAAATCTGTATGCAGGTCAGGAATCAACAGTTAGAACTGGACACGGAACAACAGACTGGCTCCAAATAGGAAAAGGAGTACGTCAAGGCTGTATATTGTCACCCTGCTTATTTAACTTATATGCAGAGTACATCATGAGAAATGCTAGGCTGGATGAAGCACAAGCTGGAATCAAGATTGCTGAGAGAAATATCAATAACCTCAGATATGCAGATGACACCACCCTTATGGCAGAAAATAAAGAGGGACTAAAAAGACTCTTGATGAAAGTGAAAGAGGAGAGTGAGAAAGTTGGCTTAAAGCTCAACATTCAGAAAACAAAGATCATGGCATCCTGGCCCATCACTTCATGGGAAATAGATGGGGAAACAGTGGAAACAATGTCAGACTTTATTTTTCTGGGCTCCAGAATCACTACAGATGGTGACTTCAGCCATGAAATAAAAAGACACTTACTCCTTGGAAGAAAAGTTATGACCAACCTAGACAGCATATTAAAAAGCAGAGACATTCCTTTGCCAAAAAAGGTCCATCTAGTTAAGGCTATAGTTTTTCCAGTAGTCATGTATGGATGTGAGAGTTGGACTATAAAGAAAGCTGAGTGCCGAAAAATTGATGCTTTTGAGCTGTGGTGTTGGAGAAGACTCTTGAGAGTCCCTTGGACTGCAAGGAGATCCAATCAGTCCATCCTAAAGGAAATCAGCCCTGAATGTTCATTTGAAGGACTGAGGTTGAAGCTGAAACTCCAATACTTCGAACACCTGATGTGAAGAGCTGACTCATTTGAAAAGACCCTGATGCTGGGAAAGATTGAAGGCGAGAGGAGAAGGGGATGACAGAGGATGAGATGGTTGGATGGCATCACTGAATCAATGGACATGAGTTTGGGTCAACTCTAGGAGTTGGTAATGGACAGGGAGGCCTGACATGCTGCAGTTCATGGGGTTGCAAAGAGTCAGACACAACTGAGTGAATGAACTGAACTGAGTTTGCTTCCATGTTCTCGTTATTGTAAATAGTGCTGCAATAAACACTGGGGGTATATGTATCTTTTTGAAGAGAATGCCCCACTGAAAGAAACAGGCAACCCCAAACATGTCCCTTTTCTGGGTGGTTGATACTCAATGACTAATCAGTCTTGGGAGTTGAAGACCCAGCCACTCATGCCAACTCAAAGATACCTCTAAAAGGCCTGGAAGGGATCAGCTGAAGTCTTTATTAGGAAGGCATCATAGCTCACCTCCCTCTGCTCAATCCTGTTTCCTCCACCTCCCTTTCGCAGGAGTCAATCCCAAGAGCATACAAGAGCATGTCTGTACACTAATCTCCCCTAAGAGTCTACTCCATGGGTAACTCAACCTTTGATGGCTACTACAAAAATATTTACTGAACTGAATTGAATATTATGTTCAATTGAATTGAACATTATGCTCCATAAACTCCTATACAGCAAAATGAAGTCGCTCAGTTGTGTCTGACTCTTTGCGACCCCATGAACTGTAGCCTACAAGGCTCCTCTGTCTGTGGAATTTTCCAGGCAAAAGTATTAGTGTGGGTTGCCATTTCCTTCTCCAGAGGATCTCCTAGCCCAGGGATCTAACCCGGATCTCCCGCATTGTGGGCAGACGCTTTACTGTCTGAGCCACCAGGGAACTTATTTATCCTTGTATCCTTGCACTGATTAGAAGGTGACTTTTATAAAGGGAGTGCTATGGTCTGATTGTATATATACCACCAAAATTCACATGTTGAAATTCTAACCCTCAAAGGTGATGCCCTCAGGAATGGAATTAACACCTTATAAAAGAGAGATCCCTCCCTCTTCTGTCAAGTGAGTAAACAGTTAGAAGCCTGCCACCTAGAAGAGTGAAGTGAAGTGAAGTGGCTCAGTCGTGTCCAACTCTTTGTGACCCCGGGGACTGTAGCCTACCAGGCTCCTCCATCCATGGGATTTTCCAGGTAAGAGTACTGGAGTTGGTTGCCATTTCCTTCTCCAGGGGAAATTCCCGACCCAGGGATCAAACCCAGGTCTCCCGCATTGTAGGCAGACATTTTACCATCTGAGCTGCCAAGGAAGCCCAACTTAGAAGAGTACTGCAGCCCTAATCTGCCCATGTTGGCATTCTTATCTTGGACTTGTAGCCTCAAGACTGCTACTGCTGCTGCTGCTAAGTCGCTTCAGTTGTGTCCGACTCTGTGCGACCCGAAACGGCAGCCCATCAGGTTCCCCCATCCCTGGGATTCTCCAGGCAAGAACACTGGAGTGGGTTGCCGTTTCCTTCTCCAATGCATGAAAGTGAAAAGTGAAAGCGAAGTTGCTCAGTCGTGTCCGACTCTTAGCGACCCCATGGACTGCAGCCTACCAGGCTCCTCCATCCATGGGATTTTCCAGGCAAGAGTACTGGAGTGGGGTGCCACTGCCTTCTCCAAGCCTCAAGACTAGGAGAAATATAATCTTGTGGTTTATAAACTACTGAGTTTGTGGTATCCTGTTATAACCAACCAAGCAGACATTGAACACCATAAACTCAAAAAATAAAATATTACCCCAAACAGTTTACTTGTGTTAAACCCTTCCTATTCAAAGTATGATCTTAGAACTATGGCCATTGGCATTCTTTGTGTATTTTGTTACAAATGCAGACTCTCAAGGCCCAACCTGAATCTGACCAACTGAATCCAAATCTGCATTTTAACAAGATCCCAGGTTGTTCATACTGATTTTCAGAAATACTGAGCTAAGGGATTTATTATTATAAATAAAGTGATCTTGCTAATATTTCCTGTCTATGTTGTACATCTTCATAATGTTTTTCTAAAAAAATTTTTAATTTTAATGTGATCATGCCTTCTTTCATCCAACAAATACTAAATGAGTCCCAAAGATTTCAACCCTACAGCACTTACATTCTACAAAGATGAGAAAATAAACATCAATATACATATTGTAGAGCATGAGGGAAGGTGATAAATGCCCCTCACACACACACACACACACACACACACACACACACACACACACACCAAAAAAACAGTAGGGCAAGGTAAAGAAGATGGGAAGATGGGTTGCAATCCCAAAATTTTGCAGAAAGCCATAAGCAAACACTTGAGGCAAGCTAGGTAGTTAGCCATATGCATATCTAAGCATGATCCTGGAATGTTCTAAGAAGGGTAGAGGCCAATGTGGCTGAAAGAGAATAGGTGAGGCGATGCAGAGTAATAGGAGATGTGGTCATAGAGATAAGAGGGCAGATCTTATGATGAGAGGCTGCTATTTAATAGCTGAAAAGGTAATGCAAGTTCTTTTTCCTCCAAGAAATAAAGTAGTTCTTGCCCGAGCCAATTAGATTTGGGCTGTGACAGTTTGCACAAACCATTTCCCGGCAAACCTTCTGGTTCCTCAACTACAAATGCAGGGATTACAGAAGCCATGTAAGGGCTCTTTCTGCCTGAAACTCTCAAATGCCCAGAGGCATTGATGCCAAAAGCTAATACGTGGTAAAGGAAGAATTATGGCCAGGTTGTGGCATAGATACCCCTCGTCCAAGGTAAGGAGCAATGGCTGTGCTTTGCTGGAGCAGCCGTGAAGAGATACCCCACGCCCAAGGTAAGAGAAACCCAAGTAAGACGGTAGGTGTTGTAAGAGGGCATCAGAGGGCAGATACACTGAAACCATACCCACAGAAAACTAGTCAATCTAATCACACTAGGACCACAGCCTGGTCTAACTCAGTGAAACTAAGCCATGCCCATGGGGCAACCAAAGATGGGCAGGTCATGGTGGAGAGATCTGACAGAATGTGGTCCACTGGAGAAGGGAATGGCAAACCACTTCAGTATTCTTGCCTTGAGAACCCCATGAACAGTATGAAAAGGCAAAATGATAGGATACTGAAAGAGAAACTCCCCAGGTCAGTAGGTACCCAATATGCTACTGGAGATCAGTGGAGAAATAACTCCAGAAAGAATGAAGGGATGGAGCCAAAGCAAAAACAATACCCAGCTGTGGATGTGACTGGTGATAGAAGCAAGGTCCGATGCTGTAAAGAGCAATATTGCATA
>NW_011494770.1:3966212-3987236 GCF_000754665.1 Bison bison bison
TCTCCAAGCCAGGCTTCAGCAATATGTGAACCATGAACTTCCTGATGTTCAAGCTGGTTTTCGAAAAGGCAGAGGAACCAGAGATCACATTGCCAACATCCGCTGGATCATGGAAAAAGCAAGAGAGTTCCAGAAAAACATCTATTTCTGCTTTATTGACTATGCCAAAGCCTTTGACTGTGTGGATCACAATAAACTGTGGAAAATTCTGAAAGGGATGGGAATACCAGACCACCTGATCTGCCTCTTGAGAAATTTGTATGCAGGTCAGGAAGCAACAGTTAGAACTGGACATGGAACAACAGACTGGTTCCAAATAGGAAAAGGAGTACGTCAAGGCTGTATATTGTCATCCTGTTTATTTAACTTACATGCAGAGTATATCATGAGAAACGCTGGAAAACTAAGATCATGGCATCCGGTCCCATCACTTCATGGGAAATAGATGGGGAAACAGTGGAAACAGTGTCAGACTTTATTTTTCTGGGCTCCAGAATCACTACAGATGGTGACTGCAGCCATGAAATTAAAAGACGCTTACTCCTTGGAAGGAAAGTTATGACCAACCTAGATAGCATATTCAAAAGCAGAGACATTACTTTGCCAACAAAGGTCCGTCTAGTCAAGGCTATGGTTTTTCCTGTGGTCGTGTATGGATGTGAGAGTTGGACTGTGAAGAAGGCTGAGCGCCGAAGAATTGATTCTTTTGAACTGTGGTGTCGGAGAAGACTCTTGAGAGTCCCTTGGACTGCAAGGAGATCCAACCAGTCCATTCTGAAGATCAGCCCTGGGTTTTCTTTGGAAGGAATGATGCTAAAGCTGAAACTCCAGTACTTTGGCCACCTCATGTGAAGAGTTGACTCATTGGAAAAGACTCTGATAATGGGAGGTATTGGGGGCAAGAGTAGAAGGGGACAACAGAGGATGAGATGGCTGGATGGCATCACTGACTCGATGGACGTGAGTCTGAGTGAACTCTGGGTGTTGGTGATGGAGAGGGAGGCCTGGCATGCTGCGATTCATGGTGTCACAAAGAGTCAGACATGACTGAGGGACTGATCTGATCTGATCTGTGGCGTAGAACAAAGTTCTGCAATCCTCAGTTCAGTTCAGTTGCTCAGTCGTGTCCTACTCTTTGCGACCCCATGGACTGCAGCACACCAAGCCTCCCTGTCCATCACCAACTCTCGGAGTTTACTCAAACTCATGTTCATTGAGTCGGTGATGCCATCCAACCATCTTATCCTCTGTCTTCCCCTTCTCTTCCCGCCTTCAATCTTTCCCAGGATGAGGGTTTTTTCAAATGAGTCAGTTCTTCGCATCAGGTGGCCAAAGTATTGGAGTTTCTGGCAACCCACTCCAGTGTTCTTGCCTGTAGATTACCAGGGACGGCGGAGCCTGGTGGGCTGCCATCCCTGGGGTCGCATAGAGTCGGACACTACCTAGCGACTTAAAAGCAGCAGCAGCAGCAATCCTAGAACACTGCAAAAAAAGAGGAAGATGAATTACGGCAAGTAGTGCCAAGCTTAAAGAACATAACCTTTGGACCCAAGGTGCTCACAAACGGGTGAGCCAAGATCTCCACCACAGACTGCCGTGCCCTTAACGCCGAGCTTCCACAGAGGCGACCTCTCTTTGACTTCCCGCTGTATTCCAGCTCGCCTACCCGATTCAACCTCCTAGGCCACCTCAGCCTCCCCTCAGGAGCCCTAATTACCCCCACGCAGGCCGCCCTCCCCGCCCAGGCCCCGCCTCCCGGCCCTGGCCCCGCCTCCTGGCCAGGTTGGCCGCCCAGTCCTGGTCTCGGCCTCCCTGTCCGCGCCCCACTTTCCCGTCCACGCCCCGCCTCCGCTGGAGGGATGGTTTTCGGCGGAGGAAGTGACGCAAGACCTAAGCCCGAGGTCCGCGCGGGTGTATACCCGCCGTGGTGCTGGGCAGCGCCCGCGTTAGTCTGGAGCAACATGGCTCTCCTCTTTTTCCTCGTCCCTGTCTTGCTGACCGGAAGCTGGGTTGAGATGAGCGCCGCGAATCCAGGACTTTCTTCGGGTACTGTCGCTCGCGGCAGGGCCGCAGGCGGGTGGGGACGGGAAAGGAGGGAGCCCCACCGGCCAGGAAGCCCCGCCCGGGGTCGGGGCCGCGCCCGCGGCGGTTCTCGACGCCCGGCGGCGGCTTCGGGTCCTAAGGGGGCGGCCGCTGGGAAGGTGACGCCGAGTCTCCGCGGTTTGCAGCGGAGTTCCCTTTTTCTGCCCTCTTCCGCGGTTGCCGAAACAAAACGCGTTTTCTTCATTCGTTTTTAAATAAGTGAGTTACCTGGTGAGCAGTTGCACACTGTGGCCACAGCTCATGATTTAAATATTCGTAAGGTCGGCCCCAAATCCTTAGACGTTCTTTCGCCAGCTGAGAATTATTAAAAGGCAGTTAAGTGGCCGTCTTACATGCGAGTCTGGAAGTGGTTCAGGGCATGTACTCTCGAGTCCGTTTGTCCGGCAGTAGGTCTCTTGGCAGACCTCAGTTCCTCCTTTATCTCCGCCTGCTTAAAGAGATTTCCCGGGAAACATATTTTTCTAAAGCTCAGTGTAGTGATAATTAGGAGCTCCGGTGAAATCAGTAAACTCTGCAAAAGGGGCAAACCTAGATTATAGGAAAGCGGGGCATTCTTGAGCGTTTCCTCTGTGTATGCGATTAGCAGCTGCCTGGAAGGGGTCAGGGCGACCCCGCCTCCTTTACCCTTGGCGAACTCCGGGTCTGCACCTGTGTAATAACTTCCTCTGTGACACTTGTTAGGTGCGATCCCTTCGTATCCCGCTCTCCTTTGGCTTGCTCTTTAGAAGTCAAGCAAACAAATAGTTAAGTCATTCCTTGGAAGAGACATTGCGCCATTTGTGTTGGAAAGACAAAAATAACTTCAGTTTTTGCCTTCAAGGATCCTGATGGTATAGCTAACAGTTATTGGGCTCTGTTGTAAGTTCTTATCACATCATTTCCCAAACGTCCTGTAAAGTAGACGCTGTTCTAGCTCTTATTTATGGATGAGAAATTGAGGCATGGAATCTACTAAATTGCTGCTATTCACTGGGAAGCTTGGCAGTTGGGTTCCAGAGTCCGAAGTACTTAACTCTGTCCTCTGCCATTACTAGGGCAAGTTGGTCACCCATAAGAGCAGTTTCAGTCCATGGTGATAAGAGCCAGAACTTACACATAGTTTACTGGAAAGCAAGACATGGATGCCTGACTCAGCAGGGGAATCAGGGAAGATTTCACTGAGAAGGTGACTCCAGAGTTGGAGCTGAAGGTGCAAAGAGACTTATGTGTGCAGAGGAAGGGCTCTGAAACAGCAAGTTGAATTTGTGGAATAATTTAAGCATTTTGGGTTTGATCCCTGGGTCATGAAGATCCCTTGGAGAAGGGACTGGCAACCCACTCCAGTATCCTTGCCTGAAGAATTCCATGGCCAGAGGCTGCCTGGCAGGCTACAGTCCATGGGGTCTCAAAAGACACAACTGAGCGACTAACAACAACAGCAAAATTGTTGTTTAGGAACCAGTTGGTTGGTAGGAACCAGTTAATGAAATGCCTTGTCATGTGTAACAGCAAAGGACAGAAACACAGCTTCAGCTCACTTCAACAAAAAGAGGAGTTTATTGGCTCAGAGAATCCAAACCAGAGTTAAAACAGAAACGTAGAGATGTCGGCTGAACCAGAAACTCAAAGTGCCAAGACCCTCCATTTTTTATTACTGACTTTGGCTGTTGGCAGCCTTCTCTACTTGGCAGGAATCATGGATGTTGATAGGCTTTTGGATTTTGACATCTTGCAGCTTCCTCCACCCTGGAAAAATCCCAGAAGAAGGCTCCGATTTGCCCAGCTTGGATCAGGTGCCAGCTATGGGAAGGATACTGTTGCAGGTGGTAACAGTAGGAGAATCCCGAGAGGGAGAGCCATAATGTTCCTGAAAGAAGTACAGGTGCTGAGCCAACAAGATAACAGGCTCACTCTTGCTCAAATCAGTGGGTAGCCATGAGATTATTTTCAGGAGATCAGTGATTTTAGGCAGGATCAGATACGCCATTTAGAAAGACCATTCATCTTAGAGGATAGTTTTGAGATAGATTCAAAGGAGGGATGCCACATAGGAGGCTGCTACTCAAGTCTGGGAGAAGACAGTGGTAAGTTTAAATGGAAAAGAAAAAATCAGAATAGAGAGCATAACTTGGGGATGACTGGATGTGGGAAGAGAGGAAGAGAGTGACTGAGGTTCCTGGCTAGGGCAGAGCAGTAAACCAAGTACAAGGCCCTTCCTTCTGAGACCGGAGGCCTCCTGACCATGGGCCCCTTGGGACTACACAGTTCCTGTGTTCTTGATACCAGCCCTGGGAGGAGGATTGCCTGCCTTTCTCCATAGGAAGATCTGTGGCCTTCTGTACTTGAGCATTGTATAACCACAGGTGTCAGCTACCTTTTTCCAGTTTGTTCTTCCACTCTGGGTATTATCTGAAGAGCAGACTGCTTTAAAACAGGAGTGAGGCTCTTAACACCTTCTCCACTTGATTATTAGCTGTTCATTCTCTGACTTTAGGTAATGCTCTGGGTGTGCTGAGAGTTTTCATTACTTTAGATTCTATATGTATTTCAGAGATTTAGAATGCTTAAATCAGTGCATTTCAATTATATTTATTGAAGAGGGTGTTAATAATTTGTTTTCATTTTATTGTGATCCATGATTTATATGGGTTTTTGAAAGATCCACATTTTGGTTCTATATAAAAGAAAACCTAAAGAACTCAAGAGAGAAATAACCCCTTTAAAGACTGAGCTAAATGGATAATTAATGGCTCCATTTTAATTGGACAAAGAATCAAAATGAAAGATGAGCCAGAATGAAATGAGTTCCTGACAAAAAGGAATCAGTTACTTGTAATTTTCTTATTAAGGGAGTGTCTTTGTTTTAGATTATCCCAATACTAGATATCCATTTCAATCATGTCCATTCTAAATAAATAATTTAGTATATTGTTCAGATTTTCAGTGACTGTCTTGTAATTGTGATAGTGTAATAAATTAGGCAAAATTACTTGAAGCAAATGCTTATGAAGTCATCAGAAAACAATTATCTCCAGTTTCTATTTATATTTTTTCCCCACTTTTAGTAAACTATCACAAAGATGATGCTTACACAGCTTTTATTAATTAAAACCAACAAAACTTTGCACACTGTCAAGTCTTTGAGTAACTTCTCTAAGCTTTTTTTTTTTCCCCTCTCTTTTCGGTAAAAAGATGTAAATACTACCTCCCTTCTAGGACGGTTGTGGTGTTTAACTGAGATAATGCATAACAAAGTTGAGCTCACAGCTTGTCCAGTAAATATTTCATATATGTTGGTGACTGTCATTCCATTATGTGCATCATTTTCACAAATATATATTTTAAATATTGCATTGTTTTAGTTATGAATGAGAAATTGTGTCAGCTTTAAAAACAAACTCATCCAGATCAATATGAAAAATTTAAAATAAGCTCCCTGACTAACTCCTTGTTCCAACGTATTCCCATTCTTCCTAAGATTGAAAAGTCCTGTTTAATTTTTTCTGTTCCTAAACTATTTCTCAACTTAGAGTTTATCAGTCCAAATGAGAATTAGTCTTGAGAAATGAGTTCTCTCATGGACTAGGTGGACCTGGTTCAATTAGAATTTTATTGGCATGCCAAGCAAACCCAACTAGATGAAATTGAATAAACAGGAACAATATTACAGTGCTGCATTTCAGATCAGAAAAGTGTCTGGGAAGAAGTTTATTGGATAAGCCCTAATTTGGTTGTGGTTTCTGTGAAAGACCTGGGGAGTTTTAGTTCATTACAAATTAAGTGTAAGCCACGATTTGATAGAACCATCCTTCAGAAAAGTATTTCATTCACATCAGTTACATTACTTCTGGGTCTTATATTTTAAGGAAGAGAGAGTGAGTGATAAAACCTGCAGACAGGAGGAAGAGAAAACTTCAAGGACACTAGAGCTAAGGAACTCTGGAAGGTGAAACAGACCTGAAATATTTTAATGAACTCACTTGAACCCTTAGTTCTAACACCCTTTTTACGAAGGTACAAGGAAATAATAGAAGGAATTTTAAATAGGATCATTTTTTCCTTTTGTTTCACAAAGTGATAGATAGGATTCCTTTCAAAGCCTCCCAATATTTAAATGTTTCAGTTTTTAAACTTTTATGAATGCTTGAAACACCATGTGCAAGAATTCTTAAATGTCTTTATTCAGCTTAAATTTAGAGGATGGTGCTATCAATATTTGCTAAGAGAAGAAGTTGGAAAGCCCTAAGAAAAAGTTATTTTATCAGCATCGTAAAACCAGTAGATAGATCATAATCATAAATATATTCTGAAAAGAATGCAGAAGTCTTGATGTTTTTCCCTTTTTCTGCCTGGATTTCTCATGTCATTTCTTATTTTGCTGTGTAAGAAGAAACCTTTGTGAAAATGTCCATAACCCCACATCTTTAACATGAGGAAGTTGTTAGATATTTTGAGAGTTGCTCACTCAAAAAAAAAGTCTAGATGCTTTAAGTTAGTTTGTTTTTGAGTTGTAGTGTCAGATGACTTTGAATCCTCCAAAACAACTTACTTACTGGCCACTGTCTCCTTAACCTCTTTATGCTTCTGTTTGTCCTTCCCCTGGAGAGATTGTGAGCAGATAGTCGAATGGTGTCCATGGAGTGCAGAGTTCTGTTTTGCATTTAGATGTACACAACTTTTGGGGCTTTCCAGATGACCCAGTGGTAAAGAATCTGCCTGCAGTGCAGGAGATGCTGGTTTGATCCCTGGGTTGGAAAGATCCCCTGAAGGAGGAAATGGCAACCACTCCAGTATTCTTGCCTGGAAAATCCTATGGACAGAGGAGCCTGGTGAGCCACAGTCCATGGGGTCGCAGAGTCAAATATGATTGACCATGCTCACACGCACTCACATAATTTTTTTGTCTTTGAATGCTATTATGTAAAAATCGTCGAACTACTGTGACTGTCCGTCTTTCGGTCGAAGCACAGATGCTTTCAGAGGCTACGGGATGGTGCATAGGAGGCTGCCTGCACCCCTATCACCGTCCCTGCAAAGGAAATCTGGAGGTGTCTGTAATGATGTGCTTCCCCCCTGCTGCCTTTCCCAGTGAGGATCATAGAGCTGTCCTAGCTACTGGTTTAGGGGCTTCGGTGACACCTCCATTGCCCCATCTAGTGGCAGGGCTTCACCACGTGCTGAACTTCATTTGTCTTTTCTGTCCTTTCCCTTGCTGTTTTTTCATATCCTTGCTCTTTTTTGCATATCTTATCACCAGGAAACAATCCGCTGTAACCAGATCTCTCCTTTTTATCTGTGTTGTAATTAGAATGTTATGAAAAGTGATTCCTCCCTCCTTTGTTTGATTTTGTTTAACCTTCAGCTGCTAGCTCTAGAGGAGTTTGGGGAAGCAGATCTTAAAACAGAGCTGAACTTGACTCTGGGTTGTATAATGCCAGATATAATGCTACAAGGACTCTAAACCCATTTCCGAAAACAACATGTGTTACAGAAAACTTCTGGGCATTTCTAAGAGATGGGGACATCTGTAAGATGATGCTACTTCATGAGATACTCCTTTAACTCCATTCTCTTGCTATTTCTACACATATTTTTATTGACATAGAGTACATTCATTATGAATAGAAGTTAGCTGTAAGCCTCAATTATTTTAAGCTGATTATGTAACCATTTAAACTTTAGGTTACAAAATTCTGAAACTTAAGGAGAACACTGCTCATGTCTACTTTATCATGTGATTTTGGCAAGGATGACAAAAGCAGATGTCTGATCACCACATGGTTTCTCTTCTGTAGCATTAAAACCACAGGTTACATCCTTTGATGTAAATATTCAAAAGTCTCTCCTATAATCTAGTAAGTAATTTCTGTGTTTTAGAATCCATTGAAACCTCTTTTCCTACTACCTGCCTTGATTGCTTTGAAAGCTGTGATTTAAGTCCTTGTCCTAGTCTAATCATGCCAAGCTTTTACTTAAATTTTGGGAAATATTTGATTCACTCTAAAGATGAATGCAACATAAGTCTGCTGCTGTTTGTATTTCATAATGTATCATTCAGTAACCTCTTAAATATAAATTGCACTTTATTTTATATTCTAGTACATAGGTTTATTTCTATATGCCTTTCCCTCAAATGCAGAAACTAATTTCAGATTGGGTACATACATATTCCTACTGGGAATAATTTTTTAAAAGGTACTTAAAAGGAAGTGAAGGACTTGTCTTTACTGGAAACTGTGAAAGGATCCTTGTTACATAGTGGCAGGAAACTTAACACCACCATCACCTTTAATAGCAGGGAAAGTAGGATATGTGCCTGGTGAGCCCAGTGACCTAGCAAAGGAGGTTTCCAAGCAGATTGAAGGCGCCATGTGGTGTCTTTTTATTTCTTACTGTAAAATACAAGGTTAGAGAGAGTAATCAAGGGAAGGACTGTTAAAAGAAACCAGGACCTGATGGTTTGTAAATTCTCAGCTACTAACTGCAGTCACGAAATTAAAAGACATTTGCTCCTTTGAAGAAAAGCTATGACAAACCTAAACAGTGTATTAAAAAGCAGAGACATCACTTTGCCAACGAAGGTCAATATAGTTAAAGCTATGGTTTTTCTAGCAGTCATATATGGATTTGAGAGTTGGACCATAAAGAAGGCTGAGCGCCAAAGATTGATGCTTTTGAAGTGTGATGTTGGAGAAGACTCTTGAGAGTCCTTGGACTGAAAGGAGATCAAACTAGTCAATCCTAAAGGAAATCAACCCTGAATTTTTATTGGAAGGACTGATGCTGAAGCTCCAATATTTTGGCCACCTGATGCAAGGAGCTTACTCATTGGAAAAGACCCTGATGATGGGAAAGACTGAAGGCGGAGGAGAAGGAGGTGACAGGATGAGATGGTTGGATGGCATCACCAACTCAATGGACCTGAGTTTGAGCAAACTCAGGAAGATAGTGAAGGACAGGAAAGCCTGGAGTGTTGCAGTCCATGGAGTCGCAAAAAGTTGGACACAACTTTGAGACTGAACAACAAGAGCAGCAAAAGATGCTAAAATTAAGAAATGGCATCTGAGGGACGTTCTGATTTATTACGAATTTTCTTAACATTAGGTTTCTTATGTAATTGCAAAATTACATTTATATGTGTGATTGATATTTGATATTAATGTTGAATTGACCCTAGAGGGGGATGCCTTTAATTTCCTTCTCAACCATAGAAAGTAAACTGTTTGAGACAGGTTGCTTCATGAAGCTGAGGTGTGAACACACCATAGAGGAAGGAGCCCTGTTAAGGAGGGCTCAGTCCACCCTGCTGTGTATGGCCACAGGAACTCGACTAACACCAGGGCGAAATCTGGCAAGTCCAGTGCTTCCTGACTACCTGCAAGAAAATTGCTTAGAGAACCAGTGATGATAGATACCAAAAGCCATCAACATTATTCCAGAAAGGAAAAGTAGAAAAATGCTGTCTGATCACTGGCTACAGGTTAAAGGGCATATTGAGTATTTGAACATGAGACATCATTCCAACTTCATAATTTCAATCTTTAGGTACAAAGTGTTCTACTACTTTGGTGAATAATATGGAAATTAGAGATTTCAAGAGACACCAAGGCTATTTGCTGAGCAGGAAGTGTAAAACGTATTAGTTTATCAAAAAATTCTGTTTGTCTTTTATTTTTTATTGAAGTGTAGTTAATTTTCAGTATTACTTTCAGGTATATAACAGTGATTCAATATTTTTAAATTGTATTCCATTTAAACTTATTAATCAACTATATTCCTTGTGCTGTACAGTGTATTCTTGTAGCTTATTTATTTTAGACGTAGTAGTTTGTGCCTCTTAATCCCCTACTCCTCTCTTACTCCTACCATACCATTGGTAACCACTGGTTTGTTCTCTATATTTGTGAGCCTGTTTCTTTTTGATACAGTCATCCATTTGATTTTAGGTTGCACATGTAAGTGATGATATACAGTGTTTTAACTTTTTTCACTAAACATAATACAGTCTAGGTCCAAACATGTTGCTGCGAATGGCAAAATGCCATTCATTTTTTGTGACTGAGTAGTATTCCATTGTGTATGTGTGTGTATATATGCATATATGTATGTTATATATACACATACAAACACCATATCTTCTTTATCCATTCATCCATTTTTGGGCACTTGAGTTGCTTCCATATATTGGCTTTTGTAAATAATGATGCTGTGAACATTGGAGTACATATATCTTTTCAAGTTAGTGTTTTTATTTTCCTCAGATATATGTATATATCCAGGAGTGCAATTGTTGGATCATATGGTAGTTCTATTTTTAGTTTCTTAAGAAACCTTCATACGGTTCTCCATAGAGGCTGCACTGATTGGCATTCCCACCAACAGTGTATACTAGGGTTTCCTTTTCTCCACATGCTTACCAACATTTGTTGTTTATAGACTTCGATGATAGCCATTCTGACAGGTGTGGGGTGATTTTGAATTCCATTCTGTCTTTAAATTAATTTTCTTCTTAAATAAAAACGATTCCTAAAATTATGATAAGGCAGGGTTTCTCAGTGTTCGGCACTGATGGCATTTTTGACTGCCAAAATGTGGAGGGCTGTCTTGTGTGTTGCAGGATATCAGCAGCATCCCCAGCCTTTGTCCCTTAGATGCGAGTAGAACCCCACCAGCACCACACCCTTAGGAGAACCGTACTGTCTCTAGACAGTGCCGTATATCCCTAGGGGACATAGCACCTCTTGTGGAAAACCACTGATATAAAGGGAAAAATAAAAAAGGGGTCGGGGTATGACAATAGAATCACACTGTCCTTGAGGGCTTCCTTAGGTGGCTCAGCAGTAAAGAATCTGCCTGCCAGTACAGGAGACATAGGTTTGATTCCTGGATCGGGAAGATCCTCTGGAGGAGGAAATGACAACCGACTCCAGTATTCTTGCCTGGAAAATCCCATAGACAGAGCAGCCTGATGGGCTACAGTCCAGGTGGTTGCAAAAAGCCAGACATGACTTCGTGACTAAGCATGCAGGCACACACTGTGTTTTTTACCTAAATAACTCTTGATCTGTGTTCTGCTTTGAAACAATAATGCAATTGCTAAATAATTGTAAATTAAGACAGTGTACCAGTTTGGCTTCAAATATTGGAATTTTTGTTTTGGGAAAAAATATAGTAGGTGTTTTCTTCAGCAGTAAGCAAATATCCTGTGTATGTGAAATTAACACCTTACTTGACAGGTGAGGGATTCTGAAACAACTCTTTAGTAATATAGCAAGGAAAGAATCCAGATTTCTTAAGGTCTAACCTAGGGAATATATTTCTTATTAGAACAGTCTACTAGGTATAAGGCTACTGGGTATAGGGCTTCCCTAGTGGCTCAGTGGTAACGAATCCTCCAGCAGTGCAGAAGATGCAGGTTTGATCCCTGGGTCAGGACAGTCCCCTTGGAGAGGAAATGGCAACCCACTCCAGTATTGCCTGAAAAATCCCATAGACAGAGGAGCCTGGCGGACTGCAGTCTATGGGGTCACAAAGAGTCAGACGCAACTTAGTGAATAAGCAACAAACAAGTCAGTATAAATCTAAGTGATTATCATTATTATCTGGAATACATTTTTTAAAAGTATAAACTTTTGGCTCTCTTTGAGGTTTTTAGGGTGACAAGTTATGTTTGGAAGCCACTGCACCTAACCACATTGCTATTCATTTATTTATTTTAGCTGTACAAGCAGATCATGTTTGATGGAGTTTTCTAGATAGGTAGGATTGAATGGTCTTACATTTCAGGTCATATTGCTAACTCTATACCTTCATGTTTGTTCACAGAGAAGGGCAAGAAAGGAGAGGGGGAGAGAAAGAGAAGGAGGAAGGGAGGTGTGTGTTCAGTTTTCTGTGGGGTGGTAGACGATAACCATTTACACCCAGCAGGGGAAGAAATGGCAGCTTTTAGTAACTAGATAATGGTTGTGGTAGAGTTTGAATATAAGATGTTAAAATGACTTCTGCCGATTTTCTTGTGTGACACTTGTACATCTTATCAACAGACATTTTCTAAAATGGTTTAAAAGAGCAAAGGCAGAAGGAAATATAGGGTATGTTTTGAAAAAAGCTGCTGACGAAACTGGACTGCTTGATGGCTCCGTCAGGCAGTCGTTCAGTATCTATTGCTGTGCTGGAGAAAAGGCAGTAAAGGTGTGTAACAGTGCTGAGTGGAGGTTTGAGAGCCCAGGTAGCACTTTAGACTGAAATTGACCATCCCACTTATGGCCAGTTCTTCTCTAGCCATTGAATACAATCTTTGGTACCAGATAGAGAAAATTCTAGTGATTAAACGAATTGAAGATTATTATTGCAGTGCAATTGTAATTGCAGTGCGATTATTGATAAAAACTCCTAAAATATTCTAGCAGTGTGTTGCTTATACTATATTAGTATTTTTTTAAGTCAATTGTGTTTTACTGTGGTAGAATATATATAATGTAAAATTTACCATTGTTCTTCTTATAAATGTGCAGTCCAGTAGCATTGAGTATATTAACATTGTTGTGCAGCCAGCACTCCATCTTTGGAACTTTTCGTGATCACATATGAAACTCTGTACCCATTAAACATTAACTCCCCATTGTCTCCTACCCCCGCACCCGCCCCTGATAACCACCGTACTAGTCTCTGTCTCAATGTATTTGATTATTTTGTATGCTTCATATTAGTGGAATCATACAGTATTTGTCCTTTTGTATCTGACTTATTCCAATTAGCATAATGTCTTCAAGGATAATCCACGTTGCAACAGGTGTCAGAATCATTGTATTCGTTTTTAAGGCTGAGTAACATTCCATTATATGTATATGCCACATTTTTTATTGTGGTACAAACACTTGAGATCTACACTCATAAAAAACATTTTAAATACAGCAGTTGTTGTTGTTCAGTCACTAAGTCTGTACAACTTTTCAACCCCTGGACTGCATGCAGCGCGCCAGGCTTAGCTGTCTTTCACTGTCTTCTGGAGTTTGTGCAAACTCATGTCCATCGAATCAGTGATGCCATCCAACCATCTCATCCTCTGCCACTCCCTTCTCCTGCCTTCAATCTTTCCCAGCATCAGACTTTTTTCCAGTGAGTCAGCTCTTCACATAAGATGGCCAAAGTATTGGAGCTTCAGCTTCAGTATCAGTCCTTCCAGTGAATATTCAGAACTGATTTCCTTTAGGATGGACTGGTTTGATCTTCCTGCTGTCCAAGGACTGTCAAGAGTCTTCCTATAAGTAAACAATACAGTTTTGTTAATTATAGGCACAAGGGTATACAGCAGATACCGAGAACTTACTAATCTTGCATGCCTAATTTGTACCCATTGGACACAATTCCACGTTTCCCCCTCCCTCCACCCCTGGGAACCACCATTGTTCATACTGTGTTTGTGTGTCCCTTATATCACAATGTTGTTCCAGTAATTTGAAATGAATTAGAATGCTTCTGTACATTCTTTAATAAAATTAATTTTTAGAAACGCTTAATTTAAATAAATTTTCTATCCTGGTGAATCCTTCAAGTGTATATTTGGCTTCTTCCGTTAAGGTTTTGTAATGTTAATGTTTGTTGCTCACTATGATCCTTACTTTTTGCATCTCTTGTAGTGCCACCACCAACCAATGTTACAATACAAGCCTACAACTTGAACACGGTTATATTTTGGGACTATCCTGTTATACTACAGAGTCCTATGTTTACCGTACAAGTGATGAACTATGAGTGAGTGTCACTTTTATCTTTTTATCCTGTTTTTGCCAAGGCCTTTGCACATCTCATAACTGATTCTTCCGTCATCATTCCTTCCCATGTGGCAGAACTGCCTGAACTGCTTAACAACATCCAGATGTAATAAGGATGCAAATTAGTTCTTTTCAGAATATTTCCTGCCTCTTAGTTCTTCTTCGTGTCAGATTTAGGGTAGAGGAGTATGACCAACTTCTGACATGTTAAGGCATGACGAATAAAGCTTACAGTTCTGTGTTAAAAACAGCCAAGTCATCTTACTTCCTATAGTATATGTATGAAGTAGAAAGAAAAATTTCAACAGAATTTTTGACAAGTGTCAGGGGTTATTATATGTTGGATTCTATAAGTTATGACTGTTAATGGACTCTGGATTTGTTTAAAGAACAGATTTTTTTAAATTGCATGTGGAATGTGGTTTATATAGGTCTTATTCTGAATTGAGCCTCTTCATTGTAAATGATTTTACAGATTTTCTACCCAAAGAGTAAAAGTTTCCCACTTTATCTAGCTTCTTGATCCTGTTCTTATTCATCTCTTTCTATCAGCTCCATGCTGTGAATGAGCAGCAAAGCACGGACAGAGACGGTTCATGTATTAACAGTAAAAGTTACCTTTGTGTTCTTTATTTTAGGGACGGGAAATGGATTGATGCCTGCAATACCTCTGATCATTCTTGTAATATCTTTTCTGTAATTAATGATCCATCAAGTTCTGTCTGGGGTAGAGTTAAAGTCAGGGTTGGACAAGAAGAATCTGTCTATGCACAGTCCAAAGAATTTATTTTATGCAAAGAAGGTGAGTAGAATGTGTACATGTCTGAATTTTAATTTCATTCGTGTCTTCTGTATATATTTGCTTATATAAGCAGTTGCTAAAAATTATCACAATGTCCTCAGGAACATTTGGAGAAATATAGGGAGTTCCTGTCTTCTCTTCGCCCAAGCCCCACAAGATAAGAGGTACCCATCACTTTGCCCTTCTAAACCTGAGAACTGCTCTCAGGACCTGAGAACTGCCCTCAGTCTTCCCCTCAAGGCCTCTGGCAATTTAACACATTAAATTTAACATTTTTAATTTAACACATTAAAAATTTTACAGCTCTATAATCTCTTCAATCACAGTGATTTTTCAGTTCTTCACGCTTCCGACATCCCATTCCCATGATCTGCCTGATCTTCGTTGTCACCTCAAGCTCCAGACTCTTCAGGGCCCATTCTTCTTTTTTGGCTAACACCCTACCTTGTAGCTTTCATATCGTCACTCATGGGTAAGAGAAGTCTGTAGTCACATGGTTCCTTCCCAGTCTTGTAGCTCTTAATGCCTTGCCTTCTAGCTTCTCTTTAATCCTCGTTCAGCTTCCATGCTTCGTGACTTCAGCCACTGGCTGGGTCTGCTCCTTCCTTCTGGTTTGTGCCTACTTCGTCTCTTCTAAAAGCCCTGCCTTTACCCGCCCTTGAAGTAGTTTCATTCCCCAGATCCCACGCTTCTGTCCCCTGATAATTATACTATCTGTTATGTCAGATTTTTCCCACACAGATTTATCAAGGTCATACTATGTGCCAGAAAGTATGCTAGGCCCTAGGGTATATTGGTGAGTAAAAACAGATCTGTCAGGCACATAGTAGGTGTGCAGTAAATATGGGAAGAATAGATAAATGGTTCACCTGCAAATTCCAGACATCAAAGACATAATAATAATATTATGGAATCGGTGAATAGCTAGTTCTGATTTTCGTAGTAAAAATTGAATGTATTTTGCAAACTTTTATGAAGTCTTCATGCCCCGTGTCCATAGGCACTGGAAATACGAAGGGTTTTGATGAGGACTCAAAGATAATTACAATGCCTTTTCTGAAATGTATTTTAAAAACCATGTTCTGTTTAATGATGTTTAATCTATAGAATCAAAGATAAAGGAAAGATAAATTCATTGAGCTTCTTTTATGTCAAGGCTTTTTACCAAGATTCATTAAAGACAGTTAAAATATATTCTAGATGTTTGTGGAACGATTTAAATGCAGTCCTGCTTTAGAACAACAGCAACGAAAAGAGTAGGTTGATGGATTGAGTTTGGTAATGTTATGTAATATGCTGTGGATCACAGTTCCAAGGCTGATGCAAATTCTTTTTTGTTCCCTACCCCCCAGGGAAAGTTGGACCACCTAAACTGGGTATCAGAAAGAAGGAAAACCAAATCATTGTTGATATATTTCACCCTTTAATTACTGTAAATGGAAAAGAGCCAGAAGCTATGTATGATGATGAAAATACTTGTTATACATTCACATACAGTGTGTTTGTGAGCGTCAATAGAAGCGAGGTATGCGTTCTATCTCATCTTTTTCTACACTGAAATTTTCCTGTTTGCATAAATTGTTTTGTATGTGGTAAAATGAAAGAGATGTTTATGAATATTCAGTCAAGACTCATGGCTCATCAGTTTTAGTAAGAAAAAAAGAAATATATATTGAAGGGACTCAGTACTGGAGTTAATCTTTAATACTTGCCACGTGAATACATTTTAAGTTTTTTCTTTGCCTCTTTTAACAGTGTGGTTCTAATCTAGACTGTTAACCTGTGTATCTCCATTTGTTAACCTGTGTATCTCCATTTCTCCACTGGTAAGATGAGGATAGCTTTAATCCTTTCTTCTCATTGGTAGTGACGTGAAGTAATACAAAGCTCTAATTGGAATCACTGTCTTTGAAAGAAGCAGCTACCCATACTTCTGTAGGACATGACTGCACCCTGGCAGTGACGTGCAGCCCACACTTTGCCTAAAATTTTTCTGTTGCATCCACTGTCCACAGCACTGCCATTCCTTTACTTAACAGCATTTGTCAAGCACATGCCTGGTGCCTTTTAGGCCCTAGGAGTAGCCGTGAGCAGTGCAGACAAAGCTCCAGTGATAAGTATTGTGGGAGAACCACAGAGCAGGGAGGAGGGCCGGGCAGCTGGGTGGGGCAGTAGTGATTTCCAGCAGGGTGGCCAGGCCTTGCTGGGAAGTGTTACTGGAGCCAGGGCTGGGGGAGGTTAGGAGGTGAGCTCCTGGATGTACGTGGGGAGAGTGTTTCAGGCAGAGCCTGGCAGAGGCACCCAGGCATGCGAAGGGAGCACCACAGCTGGGCAGAGCACTGGGGCAGCTGACACTGGAAAGTTCACTGGGGACCACTTCTCTTGAGACATTGGAGAGATCTGACTCTTCTCACTGAGTCATTTTGCGTCATGGAAAGATGTTACGAGAAGAAGGACATCTGATTTAGGTTGTGAAACATCACTTTGGTTGCCAGCTGAGTTGTCTTTCTGAAGTGTGTACCTGACCACATTACTTCACTGCTTAAAACCCTTTAACAAGTCCCCATTAAGTACAAAATCATTTCTAAATTATCTTCGGTGACATGGCCCCCTTGGCCTTCATGATTTGGCCTCTTGCATCCTTTCCAGCTACATGTCTCCAGCCTTCCAGCTTCATTTTCGTTTGTGCTCTGGTGAACTGCTTACTGTTCTTAGTTTCCTGCAGGTACCCTGCTCTTTTGCAGAATGCCCTTCTCCACCTTGTCTGCTTTGGAGAATTTCTATTTATTCTTCAGTATTCAGCTGGCAAATCAGCTCTCCTTTGAAGTCTTTTCTGACCGCATGGACTGTTTCCTCTTCTGTGGTCTGGTTATTCCTCATTTCATAGAGTGGGGCTTTCTCTTACAGTCCTCATCACTCGCTCGCATTTCCTTCTTGTGTCTCCTGTACACTCTATCATAAGTTACTGGAGGTCAGGCACCACTTCTTACCTTTGTGTCCTTAGGCCCTAGCACAGTGATCAGTGCACTGTGGCTGGTTGAATGAATAATAAGCTCCCAGAGATTGCTTCAGTCCCTTCCATGTATTACTGGTAAGAGATGCTCCGGCAGGATGCCTGGGTTATTCTTCCTATGACATGCTCGTCTCTCACATCAGCACAGTTTCAGGCACTATAGAAATAGGACCAGTGAGCATTTGTTGCTTTGACAGCCAACACTGAACATTCCTGCTATTTGAGTTTTTATATTCATAATCTATATTTTAATTTTTAAATTTATAATCTCTATAAAGAACATTTTAATGGATTTATAGCATCATGCATCATGCTTTGTTGAAGTAACAGGTTGACTTACTGTATGAATATCAACACTATGTTCAGACATGTTCAGCACTCATCATGTCTATGTTTTTCTTCAAATGTTCGACCAGGATAAGTATGGTGATTTTTTTTTTTTCCCAAAGTAAAAGGTGCCATGCATTTTCTTTGTTTTCTTCTTCTGTCCAGACTACGGATAAAATGTACACGAAGGAAGAGGATTGTAACGAGACTCAGTGCTTCTTAAATATTCCTGTGTCCTCACTGAATTCTCAGTACTGTGTTTCAGCAGAAGGAGTCTCAGAATCATGGGCTGTTACAACTGAAAAGTCTGATGAACTTTGTATTACCTTTTCTGATGATAACAACACAGAAGGTAAGTTGTTACAATTTTTTCCTAAATGTAGGGTTGTGGTTTAGTCCCTAAGTAGTGTTTGATTCCTTTGGGGCCCTGTGGACTAGCCCAGCAGGCTCCTCTGTCCATGGGATTTCCCAGGCAAGAACACTGAAGTGGATATTCTCCAGGGGACATTCCCGACCCTGGCATCTAACACACATGCCCTGCATTGGCATGTGCGTTCTTTACCATTCAGTCTCCAGGGAAACCCAGTATAAGGAGTGATCACTAAAATGGTAATGTGAAAAGAGTTGATTTTTAATTTCAGTACATCTCTGCTCTTTACAAAAAATATTTAGTAGTTCCATTCCTGAGAAGTTTAAAATTAAAAATAAGGCCATTTTTCAGTCTTAAAAGATACAAAACAACCAGTTTAGAGAGCCATGTGATGACCTTTGACCCAGGAAAGAAAAATGTAACACATAAAGCTGTGTGCATAAACTTCTGCATTTCAGGATTATGGGTAAGGACATAACATCAGTTTGTTACTTACTCTGATATAGCAATATGTTATATATCCATTAAAATATTCTTCCTGGGGACAGTAAGTTTATAAACTAAACAGTAGTGCACTGACTAAAATTGTGTTACCTGAGAACTAGACAAGCACTGGAAATTAACATCCAAAAACAAAAAAAGATGGGTTTAAATCATAGATTATAGGTCATTTTTATAACACATTCTTAAATGTTTTCATTTTATTATTATTTTCTTAAACAGGCATTCTCATTTGGCAGGTACCTTAACAAAACTTCGGGCTTATTTTTGATGTTATGAAATTTAAAAGTTCATTATAGATAATTTTTAAAATATAAAAAGCCAGAAGGAAACAAAAGCTGTAGTTCTGCCATCCAAATGAATATTCAATTATTCACAGTTTGGTGGGGTTTTTTCCATCCTATTTTTTTCTTTGCTTTGTAGCCATGATCATGCTGTAGTACAAATAGAACTTAGTATATGGGGCTTCCCAGGTGACTCAGTGGTAAAGAGTCTGCTAGTGCAGAAGACACAGGAGATGTGGGTTTGGTCCTGGGTCAGGAAGATCTCCTAGAGTAGGAAATGGCAACCCACTCCAGTATTCTTGCCTGGAAAATCCCATGGACAGAGGAGCTTGGCGGACTATATATAATATAGTCCGTGGGGTCACAAAGAGTTGGACATAACTGAACACATGCACACATGCTAAGCATATGCTATAAATATTTTTTCATTTTATTTTACATACTTTATTAATAGTATTTTTAATGTCTCTAAAATATTTTATTATGAAGATCATATTTTGAATTGAAGTGAAGTGAAAGTCGCTTAGTTGTGTCTGACTCTTTGCGACCCCATGGACTATACTGTCTCTGGAATTCTCCAGGCCAGAATACTGGAGTGGGTAGCCTTTCCCTTCTCCAGGGGATCTTCCCAACCCAGGAATCGAACCCAGGTCTCCTGCATTGCAGGCGGATTCTTTACCAGCTGAGCCACAAGGGAAGCCCAAAGATCATATTTAATGTTTCTCAATTTTTGGATTAACTTGTCGATTTGTCTTTATAAATCATACTTTGCTGACTATCTTTGGGCGTGTGCGTGTGTGTGTGTGTGTATATGTTACGGTGTTCAAGTGTTTTTAGAATATATTTCCTAGGTTAAAAATGTACAAAAAATTTTGTAATTTCTTTTCGAAGAATGAAAATCTAGCCTGAAGAATCAGACCAAACACTTAAAATGAATACTGAAAACTTTTAGGCCGTTACGTGAGGATTTCAAATAGATAACTTAAAATGATGCAGTGCATTTAATATCCGTTTGTGTTATGCTGTTTTGAGTAAGAAAATGCATAAAATTTGAAATAATGCAAATACCCCAGATTTATTAAAAAAAAAAAAAGAAATCCTGAGTTACAAACCAGACTGACAGGTGGCTGCACAGTGGTACCTCTGTGGCTCATATGCAGGCAGCATTCTCTGCCTGTCCACTCCAGTGCTTTTGAGCAGGGTGCTGTGTTGCTTATGGGGTTATTTTATCTTTTCCTTTTGTAAAAATTTTTTTCATGTCCTCTAACAGGTGTGATACAGGCATTTATTTTAGTAACTTCCAGAGTTATTCTGTTTTTTTGTTGGCGTACGATTGCTATGTTAGTTTCTGCTGTACAACATGGTGAATCAACTGTGTGTGTGTATATACCCCCACCAACCCCCCATCCCACCCAGTTAGGTTATCACCAAGCACCAAGCTGAGCTTCCTGCACCTTATAGCAGGTTCCCACTGGCTATCTGTTTTACACATGGTGGTCTAAGTATGTCAGGCTAATCTCCAAGTCTGTCCCACCCTTTCCCTTCCATGTCTACATGTCTGTTCTCTATGTCTTCATCTCTATTCCTACTATGGAAATAGTTTCATCTGTACCATTTTCTAGATTCCACATATATGTATTAACGTACAATCCTTGTTTTTCTGACTGTGCTCTATATGACACATTCTAGGTCCATCCACATCTATACAAATTACCCAATTTCATTCCTTTTTATGGCTGAGTAATATTCCATTGTAACTGCTTACCACATCTTCTTTATCCATTCCTCTGTGGATGGACATTTAGATTGTTTCTGTGTCCTGACTATTGTAAATAGTGCTGCAGTCAACATTGGGGTACACATGTCCTTTT
>NW_011494770.1:3987336-4032147 GCF_000754665.1 Bison bison bison
CTATTTCCTTTTTTTAAATTTATTTATTTTTTAATTGAAGGATAATTGCTTTATAGAATTTTGTTGTTTTCTGTCAAACCTCAACATGAATCAGCCATAGGTATATACAAGTCCCCTCCCTCTTGAACCTTCCTCCCATCTCCCTTCCCATCCCACCCCTCTAGGTTGATACAGAGCCCCTGTTTCAGTTCCCTGAGACATAAGCAAATACCCATTGGCTGTCTATTTTACATATGGCAATATAAGTTTCCATGTTACTCTCTCCATACATCTCACTTCTGAATTACGGTTCTTCAGGGTATTTGCCCAGTAGCGGAATTGCTGGGTTGTATGGTAGTTCTGTTTTTAAGGAACCTGCAGACTGTTTGCCACAGTAACTGTATCAGTTTACATTCCCACCAACAGTGCAAGAGGATTTCCTTTTCTCCACACCCTCCCAGCATTTATTGTTTGAAAATTTTTGATGATGGCCATTCTCACTGGTGTGAGGTGATAACCTCATTGTAGTTTCAATTTACATTTCTCTTATAATTATGATGCTGAGCATCTTTTCTTGTGCTCTTGACCATCTGTATGTCTTCTTTGGAGAAATGTCCGTTTAGGTCTTCCACCCATTTTTCAATTGGGCTGTTTTTTGGGGTTGTTTTTTTTTTTTTTTTTTTAGATTTTGAGTTCCAGGAGCTGTTTATATATTTTAGAGATTAATCCTCTTTCCTTTGCTTTGCAAATATTTTGTCCCTTTCTATCTTTTTGCCTTGTTTATGGTCTCCTTTGCCATACAAAAGCTTTTCAGCTTCATTAGGTCCCATGTGTTTATTTTTGTTTCTATTTTCATTACTCTAGGAGATGGGTCAAAAAAGATCTTGCTGTCAGAGTTATTATTTCAAAGAAGTAACTTTGGAATAGAAATTAAAGGTAATAAAATGCTGTGAAGGATGGCAAACACCACCACAGCATGTAGAGCACTGTTAATTTGAAGAGAGGACTGGAAAAAAAAATTGAAGATTGTGCTGTGAAAATAAAAAGCAGCATTAGAGAAAAATATACAGTCGTGATTATAGATGTTTGTGCCCTGAAACAAACCTTCCCTTCCCTATTTTATGTATTCTTTATATCTGATTTACATTCAAAGGGACTTTATTCCTGTGCAGCTTGCCTGTATGTGTGTATTTGTGTACATCTGTGTATTTTATAAAGTTTTTGTAATCTTTAAATAACAAAATGTAACAATTCAGAAGAGTGGGACTAAAAGACATACAGATTGTTTTAAGAGTTACAGACAAAAAAAAAAAAGAGTTATAGACATTACCAGAGTTTATTTCCAAAGAGATATATTTAATTATTTTTTTTTTTTTGCCTTTTCAACTGAGAGAAACACCCTGTATTGGGGGCTGTAAGGAAATTATTATGAAAAAGTCATTTTAGCCACACTATATGACAGTATAGTTGCATAAAGTTTAGAATCTGAAAGCTGGGAAGAATCGCATGTTGATATCTTGGACAGGTACCTAATTTTTTACTCATGTCTTCTGACTTCTGTGTCAGTGTTCTTTAAAACTCTGACCATATTAATTACTGGATATGTAAATCCATTAAAGAATAGCACTGAGACTGTATAAAACTGTTTGATGGATCTAGCACTGTTTGACTGCAATTCTAATTTGTGATTTTTTTTCCCTTTTCGTAGATCCTGTTTGGATTCCTATTGTTGCTGCTTTACTTCTCTTTCTTGTATTTGCTCTGGTAGTTGTATGTTGTATCATTAAGAAGTTTTATCCAATTAAGCGAGAAGGCACCAAGTTACCCAAATCCTTGGTAATATATTTAGATATTTTTTTCTTTATTTATTTATAGTTGGCTCTTGAACAACATGGATTTGTACTGCACAGGGCCACTTCAGTATTTTTTTAGTGAATATATTGGAAATTTTTTTGGAGATTTGTGACAGTTTGAAAAAAAACTCACCATATAGCCTAGAAGTATTGAAAAAATTAAGTGAAGTTAGGTATGTCGTAAATGTATAAAATGCGTATAAATATAATACACAGGGTACATATAGGTCAATCAACTGTTTATGTTATTGGTAGTTCTGGCTAACAGCAGACTCTTAGTAGTTAAGTTTTTAGAGAGTCAAAAGTCATACGTAGATTTTTTGACTGCAAGAGAGGCCCAGTGTGCCTAACCCTTGTATTGTTCAAGGGTGAACTGGACACTAAATGTTAATTTAAACCTTTTTTATAATTCTTCAAATTTTTTTTTAAAGTAGAATGATACTCAGCTGCATGTCACCTATCATAAATCACTCAATCTGCCACATACCCAAAACCACTTTTTTTTTTATTACTATGCACCGGGTGCCTTTTTATCTGAGGGGCAGAGGCATAGTTAGGCCTAAGTGCTCAGGAGCTTAAAGTCAAGTGGAAAAATGATAAGGACTCAGTGGTTGTCCAGTGCAATCTGAGGTTTGAAGATCGAGGTTTATATACATGCCGGTGAGGACTTGGTCCATCTTTGCAGAGTTGGGTTAGTCATGGCTTCTCCAGGAGCAGTGACAGCTAAACAGTCCTGAGAGGCAGAGGAGTTTGTCCAGGTACCGAGGGACAGTGTGTGCTAAGGCCCACTGTCAATAAGGTGTGGCTTTTGAAAACCTGCGAATACAGAAATGCTTCATGGTAGTTGAAGTGTAGAAGGAAAGATGACCAACAGTGAGTCTAAACTAGAAGGTTGACATTTTAGTGCCTAATATTTTAAAGTATAATGAAAAGAACATTTAAAAGTGTCAGAATGATAACTATTTAAGTCAAATATGACAGGAATCATACCTGTGATATGTAAAGGGCACATGTAAATTTGTTATGGAAACACTGTCTTTAAGTCGAGGGGATAAGAACTGTCAAAAGTTAGCAGACAGTTCATATATGAATTATTAACTACTAGTGCCTGGAGAATCCCAGGGATGGGGCAGCCTAGCGGGCTGCCGCCGTCTATGGGGTCGCACAGAGTCGGACACGACTGAAGCGACTTAGCAGCAGCAGCAGCAGTGGTTAAAAGAAGGAAATGGCAGCCCACTCCAGTGTTCATGCCTGGAGAATCCCAAGGACGGGGGAGCCTGGTGGGCTGCAGTCTATGGGGTCGCACAGAGTTGGACACAACTGAAGCGACTTAGCAGCAGTGGTTAAGCACAAACGAAGCTCGCAGTATGCTATTTTACACCTACTCGAGAAGGAAAAATAAACCTGAATATCCACTAGTACCTTGTAATAAAAGTAGTGTATGCTGGCAAAAAAAGAAATTTTAACCTTGAGGAGTTGATAAGTATGCAATGGGTGTACAAAGTAGCAGCATCCTAAGCATGCCACACTCTAAAAAATTAATCCTTAAAAAGATAGTTTCATAAATAAAAAGATGTATAAAAGTATTAACTTCAGCATGTTCTATAAATGGTAAAAATTCGAACACCTTAACACTTAGTATTAGATAAATGATTTCATCATCAATATAAAATTATTGAGCCTATGAAAATTAGACTATAAAGACAAATGGTGAAACATTACCTAGAATAAGTAACTATACTCCTATTACAAACATAATGTGCATGCTTGTTGAAGGTAACACAAAAAGCAACATATGTTGGTGAGATAGTGACTTTCTAAAAACTTGATTTTAATCTTAATGGTGTTTCCATTAAAAAGAAAGAAAAGGCAATTATCAGACTCTATTCCACTGTTATCCTAAATATGCCAATGAGTGATACATTTAGTTACCCTCTACCCTTTTAAACTTTTTTTTTTTTTGAGAATAAGCACTTAAGTTTAATAATTTATTGTTTAATCACTGATTTCTCTTCCCTTAGCTGTCTGTGGTAAAAAATGCCTCTTCAGAGGCAAAATTTGATTCAAAAATTATATCACCCATCACCTACCAGCCAATTGCCGTAGAAAATGAGCAGCTGTCCCCAGGGACCATTTCAAGCCTGCACACTGAGGACAATCCAGGAAAAGTGGAACACGGAGATCTTTCTAGTGAAATGGAAGTGGTGACCATTGAAGAAAATATTTCTGACTTGGCCCCATGTAGTCCTCTGACCCCAGAGAGAGAGGATTCTATCCACGCAAGCAGCAACCAGTCTGAATCCTGCAGCATCACTTTGAATGCGTATCACTCCAGAAATGGCTCTGATAGTGGCCTGGCGGTGTCAGACAACTGCTCCAGCTCAGAATTTCCCCCAAGTAATAAAACTGAAGTAAAGACTGAAGGACAAGACTTCATAACGCTGAGAAACACCACCACCTCCTTTGGTTATGATAAACCGCATGTGTTAGTGGATCTGCTTGTGGATGAAGGTGGTAAAGAGTCCTTAATTGGTTACAGACTTACAGCAGACTCCAGAGAGTTTTCATGAGATCAACCAAGGTGACAAACTGGGAAGGGTCTGTTTTTCCTGAAGAGCTTTTCGACTTTTATTCCATGAACAGATCCAGGATTTCAGAAATGGCGTCACTTGATAGAAATCAGATGGAGTGTCATGGTTTAGATAAAAGTGTAAAGAGCCTGTCTGGCCATGTCACTTTTGGTCTGAAAACTGCAGTCTCTTTTAAAAAAAAAAAGCCGTTGTCACATGTGAACCTTTGCATCTACGTGTTAATGGTGAACATAACCCTGCTTCCTGTAGGTGTTAACTCCAGGGTCCTTTCTAACCACTTTAAGAGTGTTACTGAACACAGCAAATGTTCAGTAAATACTTGTTGAGGAAATGAATTGTCTATACAGTCATTTCTATTTGGCTTAATAAGGACTGTTTTCCTTTTTGTGCCTCAGCATGATATACTCTTGCCTGGAAAATCCCATGGACAGAGGAGCCTGGTAGGCTGCAATCCATGGGGTCGCTAAGAGTCGGACACAACTGAGCAACTTCACTTTCACCTTTCACTTTCATGCATTGGAGAAGGAAATGGCAACCCACTCCAGTGTTCTTGTCTGGAGAATCCCAGGGACGGGGGAGCCTGGTGGGCTGCCATCTGGGGTCGCACAGAGTCGGACACGATTGAAACGACTTCGCAATGCTGCAAGCAATGTATATAATTTTTTCATATACTTTAAGGAGAAATCCTGAATGCTTTTCAAAACTGCACTTAAAATTGCCTTGAAATCAGTAGTATTAAATAGAATGTGTAAGTGAAAGCATGTATGTATTTTTTATGAGAAATTACCATGAGGGATATTTTTTAATAAAGTAACTTTAAAATTCATTTTTGTTTCCATTCAGTTAACTGGGATGTTTTTTATTCATTCACTTGTTTCTGTCCATTAATATTATAGAATCATTTTCTAATTATTCATATCTTTAAAACCATCCTAAAAATAGCCTAATCTTTAAAAATGGTCTTTTTGTATCTATGTCTTAATATTTAGCAATCAGTGTGCAGAACACACACAAGGAAAACCAAAAGTTTATATTACACAGAAGTTTGGGGAATTACTAAGAGGCTAGGAATTTTAAGACTCAAATTAATTAACTGACCCTCAAGAATGTTAAATGCAAATTAAGTGAGTACATTAACAAGCCATGGAAAAAACGTATTTCTTCTCACCTAAAAGTACAGATTAGATCGTGGAGGGCTCCCTGCCTCACCCAACTCAGGCCTCTGCTCACCTCCACTGGCAACAGCACCTTGCTGAAAAGCTCTCCCCCTGCCCCCCTGCTTCGTCTTTCTTGAGGGCACTGATCCTTGCCTGAGAAAGCAGTCATGTGTCTGCCTCAACATGTAGATGCTAGTATGTCAGCTCTCTGAGAGGAAGAACTTTTCTAATCCCTTGTAATATTTCCAGACTTTAGGACAGTGCCTGGCAAGTGTTACTGAACACAGCAAGTGTTCAGTAAATACTTATTGAGGAAATGAATTGTCTATACAGTCACTTCTATTTGGCTTACGATTATGTCCATGTCAGTTTTACTCCTTTTGCAGCGAAGTGTGTGTGTGTAGAGAGAAGTGTCCTGTTTTTGTGCTTCCAGAAAAATCTGAAAAACCCACAAATTCTTGCAAGCAAGAACTGAAGTAAAATCTGGAATAAAGGTGTGGGAGTAAAGTCAGATGATAAGCTAGACATGTTACAAAAAAACTTCTAATTTTTTTTATAATTTTATTTATTTTTGGCTGTGCTGCATCTTTTCTGCTGTACTCGGGTTTATCTGGTTGAGGCGAGCAGGGGCTACTCTAATGCAGTGCTTCTCATTGCTGTGGCTTCTCTTGTGGAGCTTGGGCTCTAGGCATGCAGGCCTCAGTATTTGTGGCATAGAGGCACAGTAGTTGCAGCACTCGAGCTCTAGAGCTTGGGCTCGATAGTTGTGGTGCATCAGCTTTGTTACTCCATAGCAAGTGGGATCTTCCCAGACCAGGGATCGAACCCATGTACCCTGCATTAGCAGTCGGATTCTTATCCACTGCACCACCAGGGAAGCCTCTTTTATATTTTTTAAGAGTACCAATTTCCATGTTTTGTAACAGGGAATCAAACTCAGTGAACTGATTTTACCTCAACAATTCCACCTGTGTTGTGTCTATAGAACTGTTCTTTTCCATCATTCCCAGTGTCTTGCAGGGTTACATGGAACAAGATATGACTCACTCTCTAGATCTGTAGGGATCCTTTGTTTCACACAGCAGGAATCCCCCTTGACTCCTGCCTGAATGTTTGGAAAACTGCAACAGTTCTCTGGACTCCCCCAGCCTGCAGGAAGGACTGATATTTATCAAGTCTGCTCTAAGCAGATGTCTGGCAAATTTCTTATTGATCCCAAGTGACCTAATGTGGAAAGTATTCTATGTTTCTTCCAAGTAAAGAAACTGGGGCACAGGGAAGTTGCTAAAAGTTGTTAGGTAAACTAGAAATCACAAAGGTATATCTTGGGAACACAGCACAGTAGGCACTCAGAAGCCAATAAAACCTGGAGGACAGCAGGCCTGGGACCAGTGCAGCTGGGAGTGGGGTGGGTTGCAGGTCAGAGGTGAAGGGGTCAGCCAAGTCCTGGAATGTGGAAGCCAGCAGCCCAGTGTGACCCTGGGCAGGAACCTCTGCGGGAGCCTCTTAGGCTGAGGAAAGGACAGGATGGGGGAAGGCAGGTCACCTCTGCAGTATGATGTGGGACCCTGACTTTGGAGAGTTTACGAAGCCTAAAAGTCTAGAGACTCCAGAAATCAAAAATTAGTGCTCTGGGTTTTCTGGGCATTTGGTGGAGGGGGATAAAAAATGGCATCCTCCAGGCCTTTGAGCACCTGACTGGGAACTACACTGGTGAATGAAGCTCAGAGATACTCATGTTGAGAGACTCAAACTCAACTGTCACTTGTCTCCAAAGTCCAGGATTTTTCTGTTGTGGTCTGATATCTCTAGCTTCCTATTATTCAAAACCAAAGGGCTAGGGGGGACCCTAAACCTTCCACTTGTCTTTGAATATGTGTTATTCTTTGACAACTGGCACCTACCCCCAGAAACAGCCTTCGATGAAGCTGGGAATATACTGGCATAAGTTACTTACGGTAGTTACTCACAATGCTATCATAAAATAGTACATGAAGTCATTATTTTAAAATGGGAAAGTTCCTTTGCTTACTCTGAGGTTCGTGAGGATTTTTAAATTTTGTTAAGAAGCTCAGTGTCCTTGTTGGATTGTCTGGCCATGTTTTATCTTTGTTCGTGAATAATAAATTAATACTGATCTGTTTCTCTGCTCTTCAACTCCTCCCAGAAAGCAAAGCAATAATAAAGGGGGTTTCCAAGTTGCAAGTGGTTGCCAAAATCAGCATCTTTTTCTTCCCTGGGAATCACGAAAAAGCAGCAATGAGAATTGAAATCAAAAACTTTTCCCACTTGGAAAGTTTGTTTTTAATTCTCTTTAAAAACGCTTGGATCAGAACAAGTAATCCAAGTTACAGAATTGTTAATAATAGAGGGGAAAAAAATCACATTTCAGAAACAAAGGGAGAGCCTGCGAGATACAGTCCAGAACAAATTCCTAGTGTAAATATTTGTATTGATATCAAATAAAGAACAAAGCAAATGCAATAAACATATGACACAGAATTTTTCTTAAAAAGAATATATAGAAGAAAAGAACTTTAAAAGGTAAAAGAGGAGAAATGAATGAGACATGAAATTTTCAAAAAGCAGAATATATATATCACAAAGTCTGCTTCCTTAAAAAGTGGAAAAGATAAATAACTAGCTTACCTAACTAAAAATAACAAAACAAGGGAGAAAACATCACTACTCAGAATAGGAAATTATAAAAGGGAAGCTGCAGAAACAGGCAAAATTGCATGCACCATAAGGGAATAATTGGCTCAACTCTCTGCAAATACATTTAAAAGCATGAATGAAGTAGAGACTGACTGTTCTAAAGAAATACAATTTGTAGAAACTAAACCTAGGAGACATAGAAAATCTAAACAGACTAATGATTATGCGAGAATTATAATAAAATTGGCAAAGAAATGCTACCCCCAAGTTCCCCGACGTCCCACCCAGGAAAGCACCCAGATGATTTCTCAGGGAAATCTCTCCAACCTTCAAGAAGCAAATAGTTCTCAGGTCACATAGATTAATCTGTCCAGCTTCATGGCCACATAACACGGTGAAGGTCATTGTTTCTTCTGTGTGTCTGACTGAACTACAGTGACCCCAGGCAGAGAATCTCAGCCCTCTCCCACCAGGACTCCAAAACTCAGACCGCAAAAGCAAAGTGTTAATTACTCAGTCGTGTCTGACTCTTTGCAACCCCATGGACTGTAGTCCACCAGGCTTCTCTGTCCACGGATTTTTTCAGGCAAGATTACTGGAGTAGGTTGCCATTCCCTTCTCCAGGGGAACTTCCCCACCCAGGGATCGAATCCAGGTCTCCTGCATTGCAGGCAGATTCTTTATTGTCTGAGCCACCAGGGAAGCCCCCCAAACAGAGAAGCATCTTATTCCTTTAACTTCAATCTTGCAAATTCATGAAAACTGCTATATCACTTCCTTTCACTGATTCACTAGATATATATTCTGTGTTTACTCTATGTCAGGCATCCTTCCCAATGGAAGCAGCAATTAAAACATACAATGTTCCTGACCTCATGGAGTCTGTATTCTAGTGGAGGAGACAGACAGCAAGAATAACATAACACGATGCATTAAATGAAAGTGTGATGGAGAAAAATGAAGCAGATGAAGTGCTGCCATGGTGGGTGGTCACAGAGGGATTCACTGATAAGATAATATCCAAGTTAAAATATGAGGGAGGTGAGTGAGTGAGCCTGGACATCTCAGAAAGAGCATTCAGGCAGAAGGGACAGCTAATAAAAATAAGTCCTAGTGGAGGATGTGCCTGACGTATTTGACAAACAGCAGAAAAGGCCACCAGGGCCGGAGGGCTTGGGGTTAGGAGGAGAGTTATAGCAGATGAATTTAGAATCTAGCAAGGCCAGATTATACAGAGCTTCAGAGGTGACCATCAAAATTTTTATTTTTATTCTGAGAGGCATGGGAAGACATGGGAGGATTCTGAGCAATGGCTCTGATCTGACATTTGAGAGAAACAATCTGCCTGATGCAGAGGACAGAGACAGAGGCAGAGAGAATGGCAAGGAGACAGTCAGCCTCAACCCGGGAAGGAGATGATGGCGGCAGAGACCTACGTGGTTGCAATCACGGGGGTGACCTGGCTATGCCAAAAATCCTTTCAGAGTTGCAACAAGGTACAGGCATATGCTAGTGCTTAAGTATCATGACTGATGACACCCAATAGAGTTTTTGAGGTCCGTGGAAGACCTCAGTCAAGAACAATCGAAGCAAAATCAGTAGCATCTTTTATCCAAACAATATGAGAGAAGAGCAGAAAAAGTTATCTTAATAAAGCCCTAAATCCAATGAATGGAGATTGAGAATAATCTATTAGTGTACAAAGTCCAAAAATAAAATTAAACTTGATCAAATTGGTCATTGTGCTTATTGCCTGTATTTGAACAATGCAGCTCCTTTTTTTCTGAATTTAAGCCCATAAACTATTTTAAAACTCATGCCAGCTATTTCCAGAATGCAGAAGTACTTAAAGGTCATGGTTATTACTCAGCAGAGTTATTGAGGGTCCAGCGGGTAAGAAAGAACAAATAGTTTCCCAGTTAAGGGTATTAGAGGCATGTGGTTCTCTGTAGGCTGAGAAGAGTGGTGTTCGAGATATAATTCATGATTGAAGTTTGAAAGATGTCCTGCTGCTTACCAAGTCATAGAATGAGGGAAAGGGCATGAAGCAGAAACCCAATCCATCCGACCCCCTTGGATAAACCCACTGAAATAGTGCAGAACATCAGTTTTTAAACACCTTTCTGAAGATAATAAGAAACATATAGCCCTTCATTACCAAGACGCACTGAAGACAATGACACGGGCTCCCTGTGGACTGACTCTGCTGGTATGTTCAGTACCACATGCCTAGTCGGGTGCCTGGCACACAGCACATGCTCAGTAAAGATTTGTTTGAGTGAATAAACAAAGGAATAAATAGCTGAATCTTCTTTGACATCATTCAATCCCTTTATGGAATCAACATTACAAGAAAAAAGCAACTTCCGATTTTTATAACCCTCAGACCCTGAGGGCAGGCAGACCTGGCTTCACTGCCCACTGTGTTACTGCATGCTATCAAGCCTGGTCAGCTTCTCTTGCCTCTCAGCAACTGTTTCCTCATCTGCAAAATCAGGATAATAATACCAAACTCCTGGGCTTGTTGTGAGGATTAACTAAAGTAATGTTCAAAAAGGATACAACATACTGCCTCATAGTTATTAGATACTATTATCATCACTAAAATGGCATTAAAATCACTATAAGAAATTTCACAGAGATGACATCTTGTAGATAAACGTAAAATTTTTTTCTTTTGTTACAAATTATTTCAAACATACACAAAAGTACAGAGTATAATGAACTGCCTTGTATCCAGAACCCAGTTTCAATAGTTATCAGTTCATTGCTGGTCACCCCCCTTCCCCAACCGCTTGGATTATTTTGAAGCAAATCCCAGACATTATGTCATGTCATCTGTGATACTTCAATGTGTATTTCTAAAATAATAACTAAAATCCCATATCATTCCTAAAAATAATGAATAAAGATTCCTTAATTTGATGAATTTTTGGTCAGCTGGAAGCCACAGGAGAAAAGAGAATCAGGTCTGTCCAAGGCAGGGCTTTAGGCAAGTTCTCTCCAGATCCAACACGGTAGAGGCATCCATGGTCACTGTCGAGGTGGTCTCTTCCTGCTAAGGGGCTGGTGGCTGGGAGTGGGGGATTTGGGAGGGGAAGGAACAAGTTTGCAGCCAGCATTTCATGCCTGAAGCCGAATAAAGCAGGGGTCTCCCATTGTCTGTAAGTTTCTTACTTCCCAAAGCAGATCTCATTTGATTTGAAATAATTCTATACAAATTCCTCTGCTTTCCAATTGGTGGTATTTTAATTGTATCTTTTCATTAACTTGAGGCATGGTTGGCAGTGTTGGCTTTTATGCAGACTGTGATCTGAGACAATCAGACAGCTCATCTAAGGGTGACAAGATGAGCTCCGTTTCTGAAATTTAACAAAGCACAGACATTCACACATATTTGAGCAAATTTGGTTCTTAGTATATTCTCTGCTCTCTTCCAATCTTCTCCCCCGATCCCATTTTCCCCTTATTTGTTCCTACAAAAAGTCATTACAGTGGAAAACCCAATTTCCTTCTCTGCTTCTCTACTTATTAAACCTTGAATTCATTTCTTTTTTTTTCTTAACTGGAAGTTGGAGCAATTTGGTTGCTCTAAAACATGAGTTATTGGCATTAAAGATATTGAACATCAATGGTTCAAACCTAAATCACTATTCCCCACTTGAAACCAAGGTGAATAAAAAGTCTAGCGTTCAGTGGTGAATTATGAGCAAGGAAATGAAGGATGATGCTGAAAACGCTAAGGGACAAAGATCCCTCAGAAAGTATTCATACAAAGGGTACCTGAGATAGGCTGCTGTTTCTTCTTTGAAAGCCTAAGTCAACTTAGAAGCAGTGGAAACTTCACCTGGAGGAGGTAAGGAGTTTGGATTCAGAAGTCTGACCCTGCCAGAAAGTGCTAGAAAACCCAGCATTGTCTCCACAAAGCCCCCCATCCTGCTTAGGAACTGTGCCTACTTCCCCCATTAAAACTCATCTTCAGGTAAGTAGGGACAATGTCTATGTTATTTGCTGCTTCATCCTTGATGCTGAGAACAATGCCTATCTCATGGTAGGGCAGAAACTATGTTATTGAGTCAAGTATTTACTTACTTATTACTTAAATAATTATTAATTAATGGATACTGCTCAGCAGCCATCACTATTGCCGACTAAAGGGGTTATTCCACCAAGAGCTTGAAAGTTCAACTACCCCAAAGGAAAAAGAAACCAGCATGTATTTCTTCTTTTACCCCAAAAGCCTCTTTAAAAGAAAATCTTTGAGTTTCTTGTGCTTTAATGTATAATCTTAGTGTTGCTAAAAACATGTAATAAAAAAAAAAGTTTGGTAAGAAAACTGATGTAGTGAATCATGGGCAAAGAACAGATGACCTAGTTTGATTAGATTTCCAAGAAGATATGATGAAGATTTAACGTAGTTCAAAATGATTGTCCTTGGTCTTCCTCCTTTTAAGGATTTACTTGGTTTGTTGGGCTCAAAATCTTTATCAGCTAGATTGCTGGAAATGGAGAGTGCAGATGGAAAAGGAAGAGGCAAGAGCTGCATGGGGCCCAGGGCGCTATGGACTGGGACGGCCGCAGAGGGTGGGAGAGAGCCCTGCAGAGAGGCCAGGCAGGTGGAGGGGATGAGGTCTACACCGAGGAGGTTACTCGAGGAGCTCCCATGAAGGGAGGAAAAGGAAAAATTAGCCAGAGACCCCACCTGCTTGAACCACTGCCAGGGACCCTGATTACTGCAACCGCCAAGCCCGTTACTCAGAGTCACTGGCAGCCCCTCTGCCCCCTCTGCCAGATGCCATTTAGGCCTCCTCTGCTCACCTGCCAGAACCTGGCATAATTCCTCACCCTGCCTGCCCCCCGGCCCACCAACCCTCAGTGTTCTGCCTTTTCTCAGCTAGCAAAGCTCCCAAGAAAAACAAGCTTCCACATTAAAGTGACTTAACTGACAATATTTTTGAAATGATTCTTAATACTTAGTCCTCTCAAGTGATAATACACGAACAGGATGAAATTGTATTTACTTGAAGAAGCATGGTTAAAACCAAAAGAGGATCTTCGAGCGAGAGGATTCTGGTTTCCTCTCTTGTCCAGCGCTGTCGTCTCATTAAGGTGAACTCTGGCCACCCGACCAGTCACACTCGCAACCATGACGCCGAAATGTTGCTTTCTAGGCTTCCTCCTCAGTGTCCTCCTGCCTGGTGTGGTAGGTAAGTGCTTCCTTTCTTCTTAATTTCTCACAGTGTTGTCATCAGAGTCTGCTCCAGGGGACCATTAGACATAGCAGTGGCGCTTTTCTGGGCTTTGGAAAAATTTCAGCTCTCTCCTGTCACATATTGGTCAGAACAGACATGGGGTCAGTTTCTCAGTGTGTTGTTGCTCCAGTCGTGTCTGACTCTTTGTGACCCTATGGACTGTAGCCCCCCAGGCTCCTCTGTCCATGGGGATTCTCCAGGCAAGAATATTGGAGTGGGTTGCCATGCCCTCCTCCAGGGGATCTTCCTGACCCAGGGAGCAAACCCATGTCTCTTGCGTCTCCTGCGTTGGCAGGCAGGTTCTTTGCCACTGGCACCTCCTGGGAAGCCCAGTTTCCCTCTATAGCCTGGATAAATACATGCAGACTTCATGAGTAGCTACTAAAGAGGAGGCACTCTAGGGTCCAAAAAACTCCACAGGACAAATACACACCCTTCTGGGTCTCCTTAGCATTTCTTTCAACTTCAAGGGACAAGCAGAGCTCCTAAACCAGACTGCCTGAATCTGGATTTCAACTCTGTCTCTTTATTATCTAGAAAAACTGGGCTGATTGGCTTAAACCTCCTCTGCCCCGATTACTCCATCTGTAGAATGGGGATTGTAGGTCACTGTAAGGATTAAATGAGTTAATAATATATGCCAAGTGTTTAGCACCGTGCCTAGCATAGAATAGATCATAAACAACATGTGAGAATTTGCTGTTGGCATTCATGGAGAATTCTTCAAGAGCAGAGAGCATCTTGTCACCCCAGCTTACCTCTGAGCAAAACCATGAGGGCCCCCAGTTAACAGATGTGTACCTTCCAGTGTAAGTGGCTCAAGTAACTTTCCCAGCATTCTACACTTGCCCAGTGACTGATAATTTAAACACAACAAGCCTCCATTTCCCAGAAATGTGTGGATTTGGGAAGACTATGCCTTTGGTCTTTGGTCATACCAAGGATTCAATTAAAAGAATATGACAGGAATTCAAGTGCCACCAAAATGACCTTGGTGCTGCATCTTACCAACCCTAGGCAAATCACACAACTTCTTTAGACCTTGGTTTTCCCATCTGTAAAACGTCCTAATGAAAGTACCTACCTTATTAGGTGGTTGTAAGAATGAAAAAAGAGATGAAGTTTTGAGCACAGTGCCTGATAGATGTTTAATGTTCAAAATATGTTTTATGAATACCAGCCAGGAAGAGGAGGAAGAGGGCAAAAAGGAGGAATATCTCTGACTTCTCACTGTTCTGCTTCCTCCATTGGCTCCTGTCCCCCCAGGCTTTGCTCTTGGTTTGCTGTGGCCGCTGAGAGGCAGGCTCTGGAGCCAGACAGCATTGGTATAAAATCAGCCTCACTGTCTGCCACTTTGCCAGCTCTTTTACCTCCCCAAGGCTTGGATTTTGGTCTGTAAGAGAAAGACCATAATATTATCCTTTTCATAGGTGAGCTGGGCAGATTCTTGCAGGTAAAAGACCTGCGGTGTTTTGCAGAGGGCTTGTTATTTTCTTTGATGGTGCCTACCAACTGTGTTACAAAAATGAGAGAAGAAGCCTGAAGACAGACGAGATAAAGGACACTGGACCATTTGTCTTCAGGATAGCAGATCAACTGTAGGCAGGATCTTTAGGAAACTGTGCCTATCACTTCCTATCAACTTCTGAAAACTTTCAAAGTTTTTATGTGCTAAATATGATTGATCCGATAGTGACTTGCCTGAGCGAAACCAATCATGGCATTTGACTCTTTCCAAGTGATATGTTCTTGTACTTTGGACGAAAGGAAGTCCAAAAAAGTAAAAAATAAACAGAAACCAAATAACAGCAATTTGGTTGGTAAAAATAAATACCTAAGGAAACAGCCTTATTCATTGGAGAATAACACGTTTTATTTATTTACTTACTTTTGGCTGTGCTGGGTCTGCCTCGCTGCCTGCAGGCTTTCTCTAGTTGCGGTGAGCAGGGGCTGCAGTCTAGTTGCAGTTCGTGGGCTTCTCACTGTGATGGCTTCTTTTGTTGTGGGGCATGGGCTCTAGGGTACGCGGGTTCAGTAGTTGTGCACTGCCTCACAGCATGTGGCATCTTCCCAGGTCAGGGATCAAACCTGTGTCCCGTGCATTGGCTGGGGGATTCTTAACCACTGGACCACCAGGGAAGCCCCGAGAATAACAAGTTTCGAAAGTTCAGGGAAGAGATCATAGGCATCAGAATATTCGCTTCCCTTTGAATGATATTTGAGCAAAGACTTGAAGGGGGTGAAGAAATGAGGCTTGTGGAAATCCAGAGAAGAGTATTTAAGGAAAAGGAAAGGGCCAATACAGAGACCTCAGATGGGGCCACCCCCGGCATGGTAGAGCAGGAGAAAGGAGGACACTCTGGAGGAGCCAGGGGGCAAGTGATAGAAGATGAGGAAGAGACAGGCAGGGGAGACATGCTTCCTGACTCCTGCTTCTGCCTATCTCCTATCCTTCAGCAGAAACGTTGGGCCTGTCAGGAAGGCAAACCTTTAATTCTGCCTCTTTTACGTTTTCATCTGGTACTCTCTTCTTTTTTATTTAATTTGCTTACACAATGTTACATGACAAATTTATCCAGTAAAAAAGTCAACTAGGACTCTAGCAAAAGAAAAACAGTTTATTAATGCATACATAGCACATCACTAGTGAGGAACTTAAATGAAGATGAACTCAAAATGGCGTCTTAAAATCCCAGCTTCTGTAGCATCTTCAACAAAGAATGATATACCTGTGGAAATATGACAGGACAAAGGAGAACAGTTCTAGGCTTCCAAAGGTGGCAATCTGTGGGAAAGTAAATATGAGGAAACTAATGGAGTCAGTTTCATTTGCAGATTCATCTAGTGTTTTCTTTGGGCTGGTAAGAGTCTGTCTCCAGTAAAAGAAGAATTTATATGTCGGCTTCCCTGGTGGCTCAGAGGGTAAAGAATCCACCTGTAATGCAGGAGACCTGGGTTCAATCCCTGGGTTGGGAAGATCCCCTGGAGGAGGGCATGGCAACCCACTCCAGTATTCTCGCCTGGAGAATTCCATGGACAAAGGAGCCTGGCAGGCTACAGTCAGGGGTCACAAAGAGTTGGACATGACTGAGCGACAGCATATCATAGCATTTAGGCAGAAAAGGAGGGGATCAGGAAAGTTTTTACTGCATTTGCTGCTTCTCAATTGCCTTCAGCTCAAAATAATTTTTATGTCAAAGAGACATTTCTGGGGGTGATATATTCTGGTTTCCTTCAGACTCCAGAAAAAAAATTGTCAAAGATCTTTTACCTCCAGCAGACTAAAGGCTGGTGAGACTGAGCTTTCACATTCCATTAATTGAGCAAGAAATCACAAACTGTGCCAGTGTGAAATTATGCCCATTCCTGTCATGACCCCTGATGAGACTCCTCTCAGGGAAGTTCCTGGCACGGGCAGTCTCCCTCCATAGCTTAGACCAGTCACCTAAACAATTATGCTCGGGCACTTGGAGCCAGGATGCAGGCAGGTAAGAGGATCTACTCCTGAGTACATGGAATAAAGTCAGGTCAACTAGACAGGCAGAGGACAATGAGGCAGGACCTGGAGATGGAGGAAAAACCAGAGAAAGGAGGAATGAGTGCTAGGGTGAGGTCCTGGAGGCTGAACTGATCCCAGGCGAAACCTTGAGGAGTGGTAATACAAGACCTCCTAGGAAGATGAGCATCTCAGTCATTATATTTCATCACCACCAGGGACAGATCAAGACAGTATCTTCTCACTCTCTTACTTCCTCTCCAGTTTAGAAGTGATGTGGGAGATTATCACATATGTTTTTACAGTCTGGATTACAACTCTTTTGAGACTTTAGCATGCATCAAAATCCATCACATCAAAGATCCAAAATGTTGATTTCTGGGCTCCATGTCTACCACCTGCTCTTAGAACAATTTCAAAGAATCCCAATGGAGATATTACTACACTGAAACTTATGGCTAATGACAATGGTGCTTGTATCAATGTTCAGTTTTGTCTCTCTTCTTATTATTTTAGAAACTCAGCCAGCCAACGAGTCTCTGAAACCTCAACGAGTCCATTTTCAATCCCGAAATTTTCACAACATTTTGCGCTGGCAGCCTGGACAAGCTTGTCTTGGGAACAACAGTATCTATTTTGTGCAGTATAAAATGTAAGTCATCTGAGTGTCCTCCAGCTAGTAGATGGCTGCTGAGATTCCATGTCCTAGAATGCGATGGCGTGTCAGGATCTGAGCTTTGGCAGTTTCAGAAGGGTTGAGAAGAAGCAGAGATTGGGGCAGAAGTGTCTCCCCTGAAGGTGACACAAAATGCATGATGACGTGAAGTCTGTGGAGGGAGGTACTTCATACCTAGGAGACCCCACTGAGGCCTTACAGGCTCAGCCTTCAGCTTCACAATAGACTCTTACTATTCATTTGTCCACTGAGTGCTAGAAGCGACTTGTTTAGCATATAATAAGTACTCAATCTCAATTAAACTGCTGGTATTGATAGTTGAAAAAGAAGTTGTGGGACACAGGGAAGTGAGTGTGTAAAGTATATTTTCAATTAAAAGTCTTTTTAAGTTTAGAGTGAGTTTGCTATTTAGAAAAGTCCTTTTAAAACTGAATGCCTCTTGAAAGCATGAACGCAAATTGGAACACACCATGGCATGTTCCTCTTTCATGATCTTCAGGCTAATTCTAATGGATCAATGCAAAAACTCAGATATAATCTACTCCTTTCCTGGATCAAGGCCTGGGAACAGAAGTTTCAGATTTGCAGATGGCAGATTTTCCCCTTCACACATCTTGTTCTGGACACGGTGGGGCGGCGGAGGACACGGTGGGGCGGTGGAGTACAAGGTGGGAGTTAAGGCTCTTCTCTTTCATAGATTGAGATGCTAGTTGAACATGAGGCAGGCAATATTACTGTTTAGCTTTTATGGTTTTCTATTAGAAATTCAGAAGATCAGATGCAGCTATGGACTAAAATGGCAGTTTTTATGCCATAAATTCATTCCTGTCTCTCTAGCATGGGATAGATTCAAGGTCAAATTTTTCCATTAATCAATCTCTCTAACTTCAGAAGGACTATCTCCAAAAGTTTCTCAGTCTTGGTGGGTTTTTTCAACATGTTTTGTGGAGCAATTATAAACTTTATGAATCTTTATGATAAAAATTTCTCCACTTCTAAAATAGACTTGTGCATCTATTTTGGAAATGCTCCTTGCATATAGGAAGTGGGGATCGATGATCTTTTTATGCTTCCCCTTTAGGCAGTATAAACATGTCCAAAATGAGCCTATTTGTGGTTCAATATAAACAGTGGATTAGAAGTTGTTTTACCATGAAATTAATGAAGATTAGACTTTAGGGCCCCATGGAAGAATTTCATAGTTCTAATTCTTTTTCTTAAATAGAGCTCCCAGACTTGTATAAAGTTCAGACTATCTGGATCCCTTCCTACCTATGTGGTATTTTCAGTAGCACGATGCAGATTTATATTTTTGAAATTTTTTGCTTTGGGTCTATCCAATTCTCGTGGATATACTGTTAGATATCTCATAGATATACTTGAAAGGTTGTTGTTGAATTACGTGAATACACGGGGATTCTTGGCCCCCGGAGGAGAATTCAATCCGGGGCCAGAGACGAGGCTTGATCGCTCAGAGCTTTTGTGTAATAAAGTTTTATTAAAGTATAAAGGAGATAGAGAAAGCTTCTGACATAGGCATCAGAAGGGGGCAGAAAGAGTACCCCCCTGGTAGTCTTCAGCTGGATGTTATATAGTCACTAGCAGTCTGTTAATGAAAGAAAGGAATGTCTTAAAATTCAGAATGGCACCAGGCCCCTCACCCATAAGATGCATTTTGGGATAATCTTGGCACCAAATGGTTTATCCTGGGCCATAAAATGATTAACTTGAATCTTTAAGAAGGGCAGACCACCATACAAATAGTTTCATTTACATAGATTAGGGGAACAATATCCATACTGGTTTGTCATGTAGGTTCTGGGCCAAGAGGCAGAACCGACTTGGAGACAGAGTTTGGGGTAAAGGCATAGTACATTAGCATAGCTTAAGACGAACATTTCCATAAGAAAAAGGCATTGGTTATCTCTAGGCTCAAGAATAGCTAACTTCAGGCGAAACCGGGTGTCATTATGGCAACACAGTATTTTAAGAGAAACCTCCCTTTAAATTTGTATAGAGAAGGAAAAAATATTGCTAGTTTGTTTCCTCCTGCCGCTTAAGAGAAATAAAAATGTTTGACACTTGCAGGCTATTTCCTCCATTTGGAGACCCCTGGCCTTCCTGCCTGTTACCCTCTCATACTCATAGATATATATTCCCTTTGGAATAGGACAAAAGATGATATATTACACCAAAAAAAGAAGCCAGTCATTACAGCTAAATTTAGCTAGCAAAGACAATGTCTCATCAATAAATAAGAGTTCAGTTCAGTTCAGTTGCTCAGTCGTGTCCGACTCTTTGTGACCCCATGAATTGCAGCACGCCAGGCCTCTCTGTCCATCACCAACTCCTGGAATTCACCCAAACTCATGTCCATCGAGTCGGTGATGCTATCCAGCCATCTCATCCTCTGTCATCCCCTTCTCCTCCTGCCCTCAATCCCTCCCAGCATCAGAGTCTTTTCCAATGAGTCAACTCTTCACATGAGGTGGCCAAAGTATTGGAGTTTCAGCTTTAGCATCAGTCCTTCCAATGAATACCCGGGACTGATCTCCTTTAGGATGGACTGGTTGGATCTCCTTGCAGTCCAAGGGACTCTCAAGAGTCTTCTCCAACACCACAGTTTAAGAGCATCAATTCTTCGGCGCTCAGCTTTCTTCACAGTCCAACTCTCACATCCATACATGACCACTGGAAAAACCATAGCCTTGACTAGACAGACCTCTGTTGGCAAAGGAATGTCTCTGCTTTTTAATATGCTGTCTAGGTTGGTCATAACTTTCCTTCCAAGGAGTAACCGTCTTTTAATTTCATGGCTGCAATCACCATCTGCAGTTAGAAAACATTAAATTGTGTTCAATATATGTTATTGGTTCTGCTCATATGGTATCTTTTGATATAATGAAACTATTGTCAACATATAGTTTGCAGAGAACAAATACCATGAATGTTCCTCCTTATATGACTATAGAATTATATTTCAAGTCCTTCAGCAAATACTTTGGGGGCTTTTCTCCCCAGCATCTAATCCCTCCTCTGTTTCCACCATCACCTTATTGCGTTTTCTCTTATCTGTGACTGGTAATCTTCCCTTTTGCTGTTACACCATCCCAGAGTGTTAGGCTGAATCACTGTATCTGGCTCTTTGACTCATTATGTTCTCTTCTTGGGTTCTCCTCCCTCTCTCCCAGCCTCTAATTGCAAAACTCCTTAGCTAACCCTCACTACCACCCCTGATCAGTTGTCAAAAAAAGAGATTGACCTTAGGTGTTGGGTAAACATCACCTGAGATGAAAAGTGGTAGCAACTTCTCAGAACCAGCCGCATTACTCAACAGCAGGCTGATGAGAAGTGAGGAAAACCACAAAGCCCTGAAACCCCAGGAGCCTGAAGGACGTAGTCAAAAATGGAAGTTGGTTCAGACACCAGAAGAAAAACTTGCCTAAGTACTAAAGATCCAAAAACCCTTATGCTAGGGATACAGAAGATTATCAGGCTTGAATTTACCTTTCAACAAGATAGCATTTTTATTAACAAAAAGAAAGAAACATTTAAAGAGACTTAAGAACAACTGTCAACTTTCACAGGGGTGCTGATGATACTGGAGGACAAAAGCCAACCAGTCTGAAAACTGAATAGACTGAAAAAAAACTGAAGACTCCTCCAGTGGAATAAAGGAACTCAGATTTTGTCTTTTTCTGTCTCTAGGTATGGAGAGAGACAGTGGAAAAATAAAGAGACCTGCTGGGGGATTCGAGAGTTCTTCTGTGACCTTACCAATGAAACATCAGATATATGGGAACCTTATTATGGGAGAGTGAAGACAGCTCTGGCTGGGATCCACTCAGGCTGGACCATGACACAGCGGTTCATTCCATGGTGGGAAAGTGAGTTCCATGGCATTTCTTTGCATTTGCTTTCCCTGACCTTCAGTAGCCCTCACAGAGCCTGGCTAGCTAGCTACCAGGCCCTGGGCTTTGCTGAGGTGCACACCATCATCTCATTTGATCTCATTCTCAGAACAACTCTAGCAGATGGGTTTTACTGTTCTCATTTAACCGTCCAGAAAATCAAGGGACAGACTCTTTGGAAGTAGCCCAGGTCTCACAGCCTGTATAAGCCAAGTCAGGATTCAAAATGGGCTGCCTCTGATTACGAAGCTGACACTCCATCCTGCTGCCAGGATGTTGCCATCTAGAAAAAAAAGTATTTTTATATAGCAGAAAGGGTTCATATTGCCCTTCCTAAGCATGAGGGTTACGTTCTTAAAAATACACTTTAGACAATTTTTCTATTGAGAAAAGTAAGGTTTTTAGTTACCTCTCCAAAACAGGAGATCCAAAATACTCTCTAGTATCCAATTCTCAATAATGTTTGTTCTCCTTCTAATTTAGTCATAATCTCAGAATAATGTATTATAACTTATGATGAAAGTTATTTAAAAAACTAACAGACTTCATATAAAATAGTAGACAAAATGTATGAGAAAAATGTGTCTAAAGTGTATGTACAAAGATATGCATAACAGAACAAGAACAAAAATATAGATATTATAGTCCTCACAATGCAACTAATCATGAATCTATAGTTAATATTTATAACGTCTCCTCTCATGATTAACTCAACATTTGCTTTCTTTTCAGCCAGCACCTCAGCCTTTCATTTTTCAGGAGTTTGTGTCCTTTTGATCTTTCCTCTATTAGTTTAACATAGCCTATATTAATTTTTATCTCTGAAAACAGGAGTTCTAAGAAGCACCTCTGAGGATGCCTAGCATATTTGACCCCAATGTATTTATAACAGCTCTATTTCACTTTGATAATTGGAACCAGTCATCCTAGACAACACAAGGACCTCTCTTCCTCCTTGTTGGTTAAATGGCGTAAAAATCTCCCAACCATCAGGAAGAAGCCTTAACTTCCAATTCTTGGAAACTATTGTTATAACCCAGAAGAAGGAAAGGATCAAGTGTATGGGAAACAAACCATTTGATGAATCATCCGCTGTGTTTAAAAGTGAGAATTGCCCCTCCATCTTTTACTTCCTGTATCTTAGACCAGTGAATTCTGTCCATGGAAGAAATAGCACCATTTATTGGTCATATTTCATATGAATAGAATCACATAATATGTGATCTTTTGTGATTGGCTTTTTTCATTTAGCATTTAATGTTTTCGAGATTCATTAATGTTGTAATGTATATCAGTATTTCATTCCTTCTTGCTGCCGAAAAGCATTGCAGTACCTGAATGCACTGCATTTGTTTATACTTTCCTCAGTTGCTGCATGTTTGTTTATTTCCACCTTTACACTACTATGAATAGAGTACCTGTGAACACTCATATACAAGTTTTTGGGTTGATATGTTTTAATTCTCTTGGGTACATACCTGGAAGTGGAATCACTTGGTCACCTTATAACTCTGTTTAATCATTTGAGGAAATGCTGCATTGTTTTCCAGAGCAGATGCACCATTTTCCACTCCAATCAGCAGAGTATGAGGGTTCCTATTTCTCCACATCCTCAGCACCACTATCTGCTCTTTGATTATAGCAGTCCTAGTGGATATGAAGTGGTCTCTCATGTGATTTTGATTTGCATTTCCCTGACGATTAGTGATACAGAGCATCTTTTCATGTGTTTATTGGACTTCAGCATATGTCCCTTGGAGAACTGTCTATTCAGACCCTTTGCCCATTTTGAAATTGAATGCTTTGTTTTTCATCACTGAGTTTGAAGTTTTTTTATGTACTATGGACAACAATATCTTATCAGATATGTGATTTTCAAGTATGTTCTCCCATTATGTGTTTTGTCTTTGAGCTTTCTAGATGGTGTCATTTGAAGCCCCAAGTATTTAACTCTGATAAAGTCCAGTCTACTTATTTTTACTCTGGTTGCTCATGATTTTGGCATTATATCTCAGAATCCTTTGCCAAATCTAAGGCTATGAAGATTTATCCTAAGTTTTCTTCTAAGAGTTTTATAGTTTAGCTCTACATTTAAATCTTTGATCCATTCTGTATTCACACAGTAGTATTCTGAGTCCCCAAGGATTACCATCAACTCAGAATCATGGACCAGTATTTCTATGATCTGTTGGATCACAGAAAAAGCAAAAGAGTTCCAGAAAAACATCTCTTTCTGCTTCATTGACTATGCTAAAGCCTTTGACTGTGTGGATCAAAACAAACTGTGGAAAATTCTTAAAGAAATGGGAATATCAGACCACCTAACATGCCTCCGGTGAAACATATATGCAGGTTGAGAAGCAACAGCTAGAACTGGACATGGAACAATGGACTTGTTCAAAATTGGGAAAGGAGTACATCAAGGCTGTATATTGTCACCCTGCTTATTTAACTTATATGCAGAGTACATCATGAGAAATGCTGGGCCAGATGAAGCACAAGCTGGAATCAAGATTGCCTGGAGAAATATCAATAACCTCAGATATGCAGATGACACCACCCTATGGCAGAAATCAAAGAGTAACTAAAGAGCCCCTTGATGGAGGTGAAAGAGGAGAGTGAAAAAGCTGGCTTAAAACTTAAACATTTGAAAAACTAAGATCATGGCACCCAGTCCCATCACTTCATGGCAAATAGATGGGAAAACAATGGAAATAGTGACAGACTTTATTTTCTTGGGCTCCAAAATCACTGCAGATAGCAATTTGCAGCCATGAAATGAAAAGACACTAGCTCCTTGGAAGAAAAGCTATGACCAGCTGAGATAGCATATTAAAAAGCAGACACATTACTTTGCCTACAAAGGTCCATATAGTCAAAGCTATGGTTTTTACAGTAGTCATTATGAATGTGAGCGTTGGATCATAGAGAAGGTTGAGTGCTGAAGAATTGGTGCTTTTGAACTGTGGTGTTGAAGAAGACACTTGAGAGTCCCTCGGACTGCAAGGAGATCAAACCAGTCAATCCTAAAGAAATGTCTTGAATATTCATTGGAAGGACTAATGCTGAGGCTGAAGCTCCAATACTTTGGCCACCTGTTGCAAAGAACCAACTCATTGGGAAAGAACTGAGGCTGGGAAAGATTGAGGGTGGGAGGAGAATGGAGCAACAGAAGATGGGATGGTTGGATGGCATCACTGACTCAGTGGACATGAGTTAGAGCAAACTCTGGGAGATCATGAAGCACAGGGAAACCTGGTGTGCTGCTGTCCATGGGGTTGCAAAGATTCAGACACAACTGAGCGACTGAACAACAGCAACTACCAAAGAGGTGCCCAGTGCTGTGAGAGCCTGGTTAAGGAGGGACCTGATCAGGGATGTCAGGAAAAACATCTCTGAGGAAATGACACTTGAGCTGATAGCTGAAGATGCATATGAATTTGAGCAAACTCCAAGGGTAGTGGAGGACAGAGGAGCCTCTTGTGCTGCAGTCCATGGGGTCGCAAAGCGTCAGACACAACTTAGCTACTGAACAACACCAAGTGCAAAGAAGGTAGTGCATCCCAGGGGTTGGCAAATGCCCTTTTTGCAGGAAGAAGCATGGCAAATACAAGAGACTGAAAGACAACCGTATGGTTAAGAAGAGTAGGCAGAAGGGAGCAGAAAATAAGGCAGGGCTGGAGCAGTAGGCCATCAATGAGATATTCCTTTGGAGTAATCATTTTCTCCAGAAAAATATTATTTAAATCAAGGGGTCACATGATCAGACTTGGGTATTAAAAAGATCACTTTGGGTACATTGGAAAGTTACATATCAGAAAACAAAAAACAAATAGGATACGGGTAAGTGAGGTAGACTCCTGAAATATAAGATAGAATTTGGCTTGAATTAGGGTAATGAAAAGGGCTACAGAAAATTTATTGTTGGAGGGACATTTGGTAGGAAAAATTGTCAGGGCTTGGTGATAGACTGGATATAATGTTAAGGGAGAAGGATATGTGAAAGAGGACTTCTAAGTTTCTGGTTGGCATAATTAGATGAATCACTGAGATGTTTTTCATGGGATTTGATGGGAAAAGACCAGTTTAATGGGGGTTCAAAGTAGCTATGATTGTTGAGTTCAATTTTTATTGTATTGAGTTTAAGATACTTTTCAGACACCCAAGGATAATATCTGTACAGATCCAGGACTCTGTTAGAGACACACATTTGTGAGTCATTTGCCTACGGTACAAAGGGTATTGATACAATTTGCTCACATGCACGCTTAGTCATGTCAGATTCTTTGTGACCCTTTGGACTATTGCCTGCCAGGCTCCTCTGTCCATGGGATTCTCCAGGCAGGAATACTGGAATGGGTTGCCATTTCCTCCTCCAGGGGACCTTCCTGACCCAGGTAAAGAACTGGCATCTCCTGCACCGCAGGCACATTCTTTACCTGCTGAGCCATCGGGGAAGCCTGATAGGACTGAGACAGAGTGTTGAGTGTTGAGTAAGACCAGGTGTTGAGAGAACCCCAACAAAAGATGCCTGAGTAGGGAGGATAAATCTTAAAAGGAGACTGAAAAGAAATAGCCAAAGAGGTAGGAGGAAATCAGGGGACTGCTTTATTTGTGAATATCTCGAGGAGAGAGAAGTCAATGAATAAAACAGTGCTATGAGGTCAAGTAATCTTAAATTGGCCATTGTAACACAATCACAGTCCAGTGAAACGGCTGATAATGGTCTCTGAGTCACAAAGTCCTCCGTCATAGATCACAGATCAGGAGCCCTTATGAAGTCTGTAGTCAGGTTCACTGGTGTTCCTAGGCCAATGCTTGAAATTATGTGCTTCATCTGTATTTAGGATCAAATAACACATTAAACATCCAGACTCTAAAATAATGAGTCACTACATTCAAAGGATGAGGTCTGTATGCATATGATTAAAGGAAAATTCTTCAACAGTCATAACTTGGGCCAGAAATAACAAAATTACTAGGAGAAAATCAGTTATGCATATCGTGCTGTGCTATGCTTAGTCACTCAGTCATGTCTGACTCTTTGTGACCACATGTACTGTAGCCCACCCGGCTCCTCTGCCATGGGGATTCTCTAGGCAAGAATACTGGAGTGGGTTGCCATGCCCTCCTCCAGGGGATCTTCCCAAACTAGGGATCAAGTCCAGATCTCCCACACTGCAGGCAGATTCTTTACAGTCTGAAACACCAGGGAAGCCCATAAATACTGGAGTGGGTAGTCTATCCCTTCTCCAGGGGATCTTCCCAACCTAGGAATTGAACCGGGGTCTCCTGCATTGCAGGCGGATTCTTTACCAGCTGAGCTACCAGGAAGCCCTATACATATCATACTGGCCTACAAAACTGACTCATGCTTCTCATCTTTCAAGTGATAGGCAGGAGGTCTATGGTCACCAGAATTCGGAGCATGAAAACCATAAACAAAATTAAATATCAACCACTTTGCATGATTAAAATGTAAACAAACAAGAATTCCTTCTTCAAGCAATCGGGCAAAGTTTCCAACATAGTTGAAAAGTGAATTAACATTTTTTTTGGTTACAAATTAAAATGAATCCCCCTTTTCTAAGAGGCTTAGAAATTCTGAATATAATATACCACATTCTCTTAACTCTGTAGACGAAAGGGAAAGAAAAGGAAGGAAATCCCCAGGTGCCAAAACAAAGAAGCTAGAAACCAGAGAAGAAACAAAGTGAAGTTCCACTGCCCTGAGGACATTTGCCCAATTTAGTAACTAGCAGTAACTGGACCCTGGGAGGGGAAACAGCCCTTCCCTGAACAGAAGACAATGTCATAGCCAGCACAGCGTGGGGAGTGTACTTCCAGAAAATCTTGCCCCCACATAGGGCTACACTCTCAATAAAAGTGCAGGAAAAAGCCCTTTAGAGAAACAAAGAAAGGTGTACAGTTTCAGTCTTGACTGTTAGGAATCAAATGTTTCCTAAATTCAGAACATTTTGAGATTCAAATACATACAACCTTCATGTTCCAGAAAATACCACTTTGAGGCTGTACCACGCTGACGGTGCCATGGGATACCTTGCAGAAGCAAATGCTCAGACCCAAGTTCAGAAGCAGCACTACCGAGATGAGGTCATGTGATCTGTGTCCATGGTGCCGTTCAGTAGAGTACCCACTGTCTTTTTAATGAAGGAGACTGGATCAATTGGAAAAATAAGAAATCTTGGTCCCCTACATCCCTCATTTTCAAAATCAAGTATGGCGAAATGAAAACAGTAAAACTTGGCAACTACAGACTGTGGGCCAAACTTGACCTACTTCTGTTTCTGTAAAATCTCATTTTATTGGAGCAAAGTCACCCCCATTCATTTACACTTTGTTTGTGACTGCTTTCAGTCATCAATGGTAAAGTCAATCAGTTACAACGAGACATATATGGCTCATGTATGTGTGTGTATGCCCAGTCACTTCAGTCATGTCTGACTCTTTGGGACCTTATGGATTATGTAGCCTGCCAGACTCCTCTGTCTATAGGTTTCTTGAGGCAAGAATACTGGAGTGGGTTGCCAAGCCCTCTTCCAGGGGATCTTCCCAATCCAGAGGTTGACCCCACATCTCTTATGTCTACTGCACTGGCAGGCAGGTTCTTTACTTACTGAGACAGCTGGGAAGCCCCATATACACCCCACAAAGCCTAAATATGTATTATCTGGCCCTTTACAGAGAACTTTTGCTGATTTCTATAAAATAACATGGGAATCCCTGATGGCTCAGGGAAATCCCAAGGACAGAGGAGCCTGGTGGACTACAGTCCATGGGGTTGCAAGAGTTGGACACAACTTCAGCAACTAAACCAACACTGTAAAATAACATGGAAGAATATTTTTATGATTTGGAGATAGGTAGACCCCCAAAAGTACTAATGAAGAAGGAAATGACTAATAAATTGGACTACACTAAAATTATGAACTTCTGATTATTAAAATATAACATTAAAATAATGAAAATGCAAGCCACAGAGATATAGTATTCACAATGCCTGTTTTTGAAAAAGGACTATGTCGAGAATGTACAAAGAACTCTTACACATCAATAACAAGGGGCAAAAGACTTGAACAGTCTTTTCACAAAAGGGAACATTCAAATGGCCAATAAACATGAAATTCCACTATTCAGCAGGAAATGCAACTTAAAAACACAATTAACTGATACTACACACTTACTAGAATGACCAAAATTAAACTTTTTAAAATATAGTAATAAGTGAAAACCAGAATCTTTCATATACTGCTGGTGGGAATAAAAATGGTGTATTTACTGTGGGGAAAATGTAAGTATTTATAAAAGTTAAACATATATAAACTCTATCACCCAGAAATTTCAGCCTTAGTTATAGTCCCAATGAAATGCTTGTTTCCCAAACTACATACAAAAGGATGTTCATTAAACTTTACTCAGAATATCCAAAAACTAAAAACAAACTAAGAGTCTGTGAATAACACAATGGATGAACTGTGTTATTCATACAGTTAAATACCACACAGCAATCACAAAAACAAATTCTTGACACATGCATCATGGATGGATATGTACGCGTTCGACTGCCAGGGCCACCGTAGCCAAGTACTACAGGCTAGGTGGCTCCAACAAGTTTATTTTCCTATAGTTGTGGAGGCTAGACGTCCAAGATCAGGTATCCAGAGGTTTGGTTTCTTCTGAAGCCATTCTCCTTGACCACCTCACTCACTGTGGCCTGGCATGGTCATCCCTCTGTATTCAGTCTTATAAGGATTCCAGTCATTGGATCAGGGATCACCCATATGACTTCATTTTATCTTAACTGTGTTTTTTTTTTTAAGATCCTGTCTCCAAATACAGTCATATCCCGAGGTGCTAGGGTTAGGACTTCAACCTATGAGTCTGAGGTGGGGCATAATTCAGCCCATAATTATATACATACAAATAAAAGTGAAAGAGTGAAACAAGCCAGACAAAAAAGTGTACATTGCATGATTCCAAAAACAAATGCACATGGCAATAAAAGCTAGGACAATTGTGGTTATTCTCTGGGGTTAAGTCATTGGAGAAAACATGGAGTTTTCTGGGGTGCTGGTAATGTCCTTGTTCTTGTCTGGGTGGTATCTGTACATGGTGTTTATCTGTAAAGATTTGTTTAGCCATATTGTCATGATTTATTTGTCTGCATCTATCTTATAGGTTGATTTTTTAAAAAGTTTATTTAAAGTTTAAAACTTCAAACCAAAGCAACAAAAATGAGTACCAACTTTCAACATGTGTTCACAATAAAAACACAAGGAAGCAGATCAACACGAGCAAGTTTGTAAGAAACAAGCACTTGGCTGGACCAGCGCTTTAAGGATTTGTATTATTGAAAGCAGATAATAAAATAAATAAGTTTAAAGAAATAATAGAGGAGAATAAAAACATAATCAAAGGACAAAATATTACTAAGACCAAATAGACTGGAAAGTACTCAAATAGAACTCATAGAAATAAAAAAATATAATCAATTAAATTAAAACTTCGATTTTAAGAGGAGTTAAAGATCAGTTTTGGAGAAGGAAATGGCAACCCACTCCAGTATTCTTGCCTGGAGAATCCCATGGACAGAGGAGCCTTGTGGGCTACAGTCTATGGGGTCACAGAGAGTCGGACACGACTGAAGCGACTTAGCACGCACACACGCAAAGATCAGTTTAGAAATGCTGTTGTTGTTCAGTTGCCAACTAGTCTCCAACTCTTAAATCAATGGACTAGAAGACAGCTCTGAAGAAACCATTCAAAATACTGAGAAAAAGAGATGGAAAAATAAAAAATAAATTAAGACATGGAAAAATCAAATAAGAAATAGTGACAGATACTGAACTGAAATTCTAGAATAAAAACATATGTATCCCGATCTCTATATCAATTTATCTATCTATAAATCTATTGATCATGGCTTATTTTCAAGAATTATAAAAGATAGAAATCTACAAACTAAAAACACATAATGAATGTCAAATAAGAAAACAACAACAAAATCAATTAATGAATTAATTCATTTATAATTACTAAATGAATTTAACTTGCTAAATTAAATTAAACTGACCTTAAACCCTGCCCCCAAATAGTTAATCTGGGGGAAATTAAAGTGACAGTTTATTTGGTTTTCTTTCCTAGTTAATGATCATCTGATTATTGACACCAAAATTCAAGAAACAAAAATTCTCTCTCAATCCTTCTCCAGCTACTCCATACTATATAACATAGTTCCATTGAAATAATGTTATGCAAACAAGTCTTCGAATGATTTTAATGCTGCTTTGAAATTCTACCTCTTTAAGGACCTACAAAATATTTGCCTTATGCTAAGAATATTCACCCAAATAACTTTTTATAGTTCATTTTCTGAAACAATCACTGCAGGCTGTGGAAGTGATTGATAAATGTCCTCTTAAAGCTGATTCAGAATACATCAGTCTTTGCAAATAAAAAATCATCTTCAAAGAAACTTCTCAGATATTTATATTTTGAGTGTCACCAGTATCCCTCCCTGATGACTTTTGCCTGATCCCTGAATTTAATAATGATCTGTTATTATGTGTTCATGGGAAATATTACATTTTGAGTGATTTGTCAAAATTTCCTATTCTTTCAGCAAAAATAGATCCTCCAGTCATGAATATAACCCACGTTAATGGATCTTTGTTAGTAAATCTCCATGCTCCCAACTTACCATACAGAGACCAAGAAGGGGAAAATGTGTCAATGGAATACTATGAGCTAGTATATCGAGTCTTCATATTTAACAATTCACTGGAAAAGGTAAGTTCAGATAGATAAATTTGGTATTTTTTCTTCTGTTTAAGTAACATTCTAGCCGTGAAACAGGTCCTGTCTTTTGCTACTCTACCCCTTCTCATTTTTCCTTATCTTTTTCTAGTTCCTTCTCCCTTTCACCCTCATTGATAAGCAATTGATGGTTACCATCACCATCAGAATTGTGTGCACACTTGCACCTTTTTAATCTCTCAGTTGGTTTCCATTTGATCGTCCCTGTATATCTAAAGATTGATATTAACAATATTCAGTTCCATTTGATGGTCACAAATATTCATTTTTATGGAATCTTTACACACTTTTAAGTGGCTTTTGGATCAGAGCATTACATATTTGTGCCAATTTTGCTATGATATTATAATTTCCCATTGGTGCCTTTATTTAGGTCTGGTGGTGAACTAAATGTTCCCCTTTTTGATATCCATCTAAGACAGGGTTCTTTTGGCTATAAAAACAACAGAAACCCATTCAAACTGGTTCAAATAGGAAAGTGGAAAGGAGAGGATTTTTCGGAGAAGGCAATGGCACCCCACTCCAGTACTCTTGCCTGGAAAATCCCATGGACAGAAGAGCCTGGTGGTCTGCAGTCCATGGGGTCGCTAAGAGTCAGACACAACTGAGCGACTTCACTTTCATTCTTCACTTTCATGCACTGGAGAAGGAAATGGCAACCCACTCCAGTGTTCTTGCTTGGAGAGTCCCAGGGATGCGGGAGCCTGGTGGGCTGCCATCTATGGGGTCGCACAGAGTCAGACACAACTGAAGCGACTTAGCAGCAGCAGCAGCAGCAAAGATCAATCTTAAGGCAGCTGGAAGCAAGAAATAAAGTGTGGCCAGGCTTTATAATGACTGGGAAGGAGAACTGGAGAAGTAAGTCACATATCTACAGTTGTCTCCAAGTCTACTCCATTCTCCTCACTGCACAGTTCAAATTCTTAAAAAAGAGACTCTGACCACTGGGGCAATCAATGGACATCACTCACGAAGGAGTCATGTGGTTCCTCCACAGCCACGTGACCTGTCCCTTTCTCAGTCTGAGAACTAGGACTCGGGAGATGGAGGATGTGTCTGGGAGGTAGCTCTACAGCCCACTACTACTGTGGTCATGAACAACTTAGTTTTATCAAAAATAGAGCAAGCCAATGACTTACTGAAAACTGTTTATCATCTCATTTTTCCCCCTTGTGTGCAGGAGCAAAAGGTGTATGAAGGAGCTCACAGAGTTGTTGAAATTAAAGTTACCTCACCTCACACTGGTTACTGTGTAGTGGCTGAGATATACCAGCCCATGTTAGACAGAAAAAGTCAGAGAAGCCGAGAGAGATGCGTGGAAACTCCTTGAAGTACTCTGCAGAGTGCAATTCAAAGCTCTCTGAGAATGAGACAATTTGTTTTGAAGAATCTTATTGAAAGCCATTCTTATATTTTCTTTTTTTTTAAATTGAAGTATAGGTGATTTACAATGTTACAATGTTAGTTTTTATATTTTCTTAACGCAGTGTTCACCATTATACTTCAGGGACTTTATTTAATAGTTCTTTCTTCTTTTATATTTTATTTGTAAATTAAAAATAAGAAGTACCTCTCTCCCCCACCCCCAAAATCATCAGAATTTAAAAAGTTAGAAAAAAAGGACTCTCGAAATACAGAATTTTGTTTACATTTCTAACATCTCTAACACAATCTCCATTCTTCCAAGTCTGCTAAATAAAAACTAAAGAACCAAAGAGGTGTATGCATTTAAAAAAAAATATTCTTGAATAAATCTTTAAAAATAGTTTTACAAACAAGTGATCCAGATATAATTCTTTTTCAGTCTCTATTGACAGTTAACGTGACATAGGTAATTCAACTTTAACAAAAGTGGAATTTTTATGTGAAGAAGTATTTTCCCATATGTTTTTATTTTATACAAATATACTCCAAAGACATTCATTTTCCATTATATAATATTCCTACTTAATGAACCAATATTTTATTTTAAGTTCTACCCTATGTAAATAAGAATGGTATTTTAAAAAAGCTTCTCACAGTCTCTGGATTAGTATCTGAATAGTTTATCAACAATAACATCTAAACACCAAAGAACGCCTACTCAATACAACTTCCCTCATTTAGCACATACTCACATTAATATTCGGAGAAGGCAATGGCAACCCAATCCAGTACTCTTGCCTGGAAAATCCCATGGATGGAGTGGCCTGGTAGGCTGCAGTCCATGGGGTCGCTAGGAGTCGGACACAACTGAAGTGACTTAGCAGCAGCAGCAGCAGCACATTAATATTTTTTTTCTGTTTTTGTTTTCATTTTTAATACTGCCTGAGAAGACTATATCCTTATTCTCAAAATCAGGTATAATAATTTTCAGCAACAAGTTAAAAAATAATGCCTAACTCTAAACTACACCACACTCATTACCCAGCCCTTCCAGTGAAGGGTCTCCTGCCAGTGGGATCTTCATTATCTCTACATACAAGGATCTTTTGAATGACAGTTTGACTGGGGACATGAGAGATGGCTGGGGACCAGGTAGAGAGGTTGGCTTGCAGCTGAAAGCATAGCATGGGTGGTGGGTTTATTGGGAAAAGGAGCTGGTGCTGATAGAGATTGTAGGGCCATTAAAGACCCCCAACAACCTTCTAACAGCTCCATGTCCCCAGTGAGTAAAGATCTATGACCTTGGGCTCAAGTGGCCTTCCTCACTTGGGGCTCAGCCTTGCATATGTGTTTAAGGTTGTCTTTCTTGTGAAACAATATGAATTGGAGAACCTTTATACAATTTCTCATAAACATTGTTCAAACTGTGACAAAAGTATAGAGTTTCTGGTTTTACACAGTTACATGTATGCATGCATGCTCAGTTGCTCAGTTGTGTCTGACTCTTTGCAACCCCGCTGGACTGTAGCCCACCAGGCTCCTCCCTCCATGGAATTTTCCAGGCAAGAATACCGGATTGGGTTGCCATTTCCTACTCCGGGGGATCTTCCTGACCCAGAGATTGAACCCATGTCTCCTGAGTCTCCTACATTGGCAGGCAGAGTCTTTACCACTGAGCCACCTAGACAATAATAAACATTAAAAAGTATTCAGAAATGCAAGGAGGGAGATAGTAAGAGAGAAAGAGCTAGAGAATTAGCCTTACTGCTTTTCTATAAAGTTATAAAAAGCGAATTTGAGCATACGTCTCAAAACTAAAGTTACTTTAATCTGTGTTTTTGAATTATGCTTTTCTGGGGGGCTTACTGTCCTTTTCAGGGGCAATTAACAGCAATGGGATGGGTTGGGAGTAAGGATTATACATGGCCAACAGCATTTAAGTTTCTGAAGTTCAATAGTCCTAACGTCTGGCTTAAAAAAGTTATGGTTGCCTCATGAACGTTATTAGCTAGAATCAAGTTTTGTTTCATGTTTGCTATACTTTGTTTTTGCTTTCATACTTAGCCATATGGCTTGGGCATTCTTAAGCAACTATAAAATACGTTGTAACAAAGATATGTCATATTCTTCATTGTATTCGGAATATATTGTTACACTATTTCAATCAATAAACTTTTTTATAATCTTGTCTCTGTATTAATTCCTTCACAGTTATAAAAAACACCTCCATACACAAAAAGAATGTAGGCAGTCTTAACATTGAACATTATGTACAAACTAACTTCATTTCTTTTGCTCAGTGCTCAGTTGCTCAATCGTGTCTGACTCTTTGTGACCCCCTGGACTGTAGCCCTCCAGGCTCCTCTGTCCATGGAATTTTCCAGGCAAGAATACTGGAGTGAGTTGCCATTTCCTGCTCCAGGGGGATCTTCCTGACCCAGGGACTGAACCCACACCTCTTGTGTCTTCTGCACTGGCAGGTGGATTCTTTTCCACTGAGCCAGCCTCCTTTTAATTCCATGGGCCTGCCCAAGACACTCATTGTGATGCCAACTTAGCAGAGTCAGAACTGCTATCCTCCTCCACCTGGAGTGGCCATTCTTTGCCCTGGAAGGAGGCATTACACTAACTCATAGCATTTCCCAGTCTGGGGATCAAAGTAACAGTTCAGACACGCGTCATACAACAGAGTCAGCACTCCCTTGTCCTCTTCCACGCTCACGTCTTCTTTACATTGAGCACTCAAGGTTCTAGAAGAATCCTGATGCTGCTCTGCTGGCTGTTGACTGGGAGGAGCAATCAGTGGGCTCAGCATACTTAACCAGTCCCTGTTATGTTGGAGGGTCTCCTGCGGAGACATGAGTCAGCAGCAACTCACCTCGGGGACAGCAGCACCAGCAGCAGCAATGCTGGGAGGTGCCCCTGGGCACGAGCCCTCCCAGAGATTGCCAACAATTCCATTATAGAGCCTGTAGACTTCAGGGCTCAATAAATCTATTTTTTAAATGAATTTTTATTGGAATATAGTTACTTTACCAAGTTGTGTTAGTTTCTACTTATAGCAAAATGAGTCAACTATATATATATCCCTTTCAATAAATCTTCTAATTTTTTTGCTTTGCATTTTGAAATATCTATTATTTGGGTTTTTGAAGGATAGACTTGGGAAGCCTGTCAGATGAAATCCTAATTAGACTTGCTAGACCCACACTAAGTTCCAGCCAGAACGGAGCAGAGTTGAGCAGGACTTGAGGCATTCATTGATCTTGAAAAAGAAAAGTGAAAGTCTTAGTTGCTCAGTCATGTCCCACTCTTTGCGAACCCATGCACTGTAGCCCACCAGACTCCCCTGTCCATGGAATTCTCCAGGAGTGGGTTGCCATTTCCTTCTCCAGGGGATATTTCCAACCCAGGATTGAATCCCAGTCTCCTGAATTGGAGGCAGATTCCTTATCATCTGAGCCACTAGGGAAGCTTATCACTGATCTGGCCCTACGATCAAACGGCAATTCCACACTTACAGGTTCTCAGGCCAAAAACTCTGGAGCCATCTTTTTTCCCCCTGTTTCAGTCACATCCCATATTCAATCTGTCAGTAAATTCTCTTGGATCTAAACTCAAAATACAACATTTCTCACAACTACCTTATTCCAGGCCAACAGCCTTTCTCATCTGGATGATTTCTAGAGCCACCTGGCTAGTCTTCCTCTTTGCTCCTGCCTCGCTCTCGTCTGGTCTCAGCAGGATAGCCAGGTGATCTTCTAAATGTAAATTAGATCATGTCACTCTTCTGCTCCTAATCCTCCAGTGTCTCCCCATCTCATAAAGGTAAAAAAAACAACCAAAGTTCTTCTCATGGTCCCCAAGACCCTGGATGATCTAATTCCTTAGCTCATAATCTCTCAGACCTCATTTCCTGATTTCAGCTATTCTCACTCTGCTCCAGTACACTGACTCTGCTGCTTGGCCCTAGAATGAAAATGCTCTTGCCCCGAGGCCTCTATACCAGCTGCTTCATGGAGAGCAGTGCTAGAAAGCCATAGGCTCATGCCATCACCTCTAGCAAGTATTTACTGGAACGTTGCCTTACCACTCAGGTTTCCCTCATCATTCAGTCTAAAGTTGCAAACTACCCATTACAATTCTCTCTGCTCCTCATTTTCCCCCACAGCACTTAAACCATTTGATGCACTGTAGTTTACTTATTTGTCTTGTTAATTGTTTATCTTTCCCTCCTCCACTAGGGCTCTCATTTTGTTTGGTTTGGTTTTGTTCCCACAGCTGTCTCTTCATTCTCTAAAACAGAACCAATGCACGGCAGATGTTCAATTCATATTGGTCAGATAATTTAATGAAACGAGTAGAACCACTAAGATCATGGGAGAAGTGGTGAGGAGGACAGGAGGGGGAGCTTTTCTTATCATTTTGTACAAGCTGCTGCCTATTCTTCTCCATAAGTTAGTGTGAGAGAGCAAGCCACTCTTGACAAAGTTGTAATAATGGAGATAAGCAGAGAACTGCTTGAGGGCAGCTCTGAGCAGAGAGCTCTCCTAGAGTAATTGTTTCTTCTTCCAACTCAACTGTCATTTCGTAGGCATTGTTTGTTCTCCTTGGATAGTGGTCAAGCCCAGAAGTCCCATCCCAGATTTTCTTTAAAAGGATGGAGGGAGAGACATTGGGAATGTGAAAAGGGCATGCCCACTTTGATGAGGAGGAATTTTAGAGAGTGTTCTCAAAATAGGGTTGAGGTAAGAGTTCATGGCATAAATTCATTTCTAGGATGGGTTCTCATAGGACAGCAACCCAAGATCAAGCTTGGGATTATTTGTATGAGTTCTATGGAGCTTCCCAGGTGGCATTAGTGGTAAAGAATCTGCCTGTCAATGCAGGAGATGCAGAAGACACTGGTTCTATCCCTGGGTCCAGAAGATTCCCTAGAGTAGAAAACAGCAATCCACCCCAGTATTCTTGCCTGGAAAATTTCATGGACAGGGAAGCCTGGCAGGCTACAGTCCATGGGGCCTCAGAGTCGGACATGACTGAGTGACTAAGCACACACATGAGTTTTATGATATAAAACATGAGTTTTATGACATCCTTAGCAATGGCTTTTTTGCCAGAAAAAAAAACTATTCAGAGGATATTTGGATTGTTTTCAATTAATACTTGATTTATGAGAATGACAAATTCAAATCCCTTATTATTCTTTGTTTCTCAGTTCAACTTATAAACCTTATTACTCTGTTTATAAATCTGGCAATCTTTAAATAATCACTTTTAAGAGGGCTTTTTCAATTTAAGTGAATTATTCCCTATATCTATAAATTTAATATATTCCATATTCTTTTGACTATCTCAATTGTATAACACAAAGTTTTCAAAAACTGTAAGAGATCTGATAGTTTACTCCAATTAGAAGCACCAAATTAGCTTGTCAATATTTTTTCAATGCTGACAGCAGATATGAGACTCCTGGGTCAGAGACAAAGAGCTTTAACACTCATGGCAATAACATGACACAGAGTATCATCATTTTGCTTCAGTTCACTGTTCATTAGGTCTGGGTTAGAACCCAGATATAATATGACAACTAAATTGAATGTGATATCCTAAATGGGATCAAGAAACAGAAAAAAAAAGGACATTAAGTTAAAATTAAGGATTTCTGAATAAAGCATGGACTTTAATTAATAATAAGGTATCATGATTGGGTCATTCATTATGACAAGTATATATTACCAACATCAGATAATAATAAGGGAAATTAGGTGTAGGTATATGGGAGACCTCTGTACTATCTTCATAATTTTTTTATTAGTTCAAAACTGTTTTTAAAGAGTTTCTAAAGTTCAGTAGATAAAAAGTATTAAATAATAGAACATATTGTACTTGAATATTGAAAACACTGTGAAAATTGTAGTCAATGACTAAAGTTCAGAACACTGGTTTTGCACTTACCAAGAATGTGTGAACTAGCTGCTGAACACTCACTCATCCTCACCACTGTGATGTAAGAAGATGTGTGATCTAACCGCATTAGTGTCCACCAGTAGGTTACAATTTCAGATGACTCTTAGGCAGCACTAATTAGAATTCGTTCATCAACCACCCTGAGAATGAGCAGAGACTAACCACCGAAAGCAGAGCTGAAACTTCTCCAAGGGTGAAGCATGTCTTTCTCTGGAGGGAACTGGGGCTCCTTGGTTTCTGGGTTCTCAGGGGATTTCTTAGGTGGGGAGTCACTGGTAACACCAGACTCTGGTTTACCACAGGGACGTGGCTCTCCAGAAGCTTTTGTCTTTCAGCAATCTCCTTGGTAAACATGATTCCTTATTTGCACAGGCAAGACCTCACTCTGGAGGTAGAGAGAGTTAAGGACCACACTCACTGATGCGCCACCCCCAGTGGCTCCCTACCTTCTGTCATCTCACCCTGTTCACAATCATCTAGGGATTGCGGTACTGTCCTTCCATCAGCACTCAAGGTCCCAACGTGAGAGAAGAGAGTATCAACATTTCTCATCTGTAAAATCGAGGACAACAGGAAAGGGCTGGTCTAAGCCAGTGGTCTGGAACTTTAGCCTATGTGAGAATCTCTGGAGGGCTTGTTACAATGCAAGTCAGTGGGTTCCCCTCCAGGGTTTCTACTCAACAGAGGGTCAATAATTGACACTTCCAACAAGTCCCTGATGATACTGATGCTCCTGGTTGGAAAGACATTCTTTGAGTACCACTGGTTTAAATGATCTTGAGGACATCTTTCTACTTTCATGTTTATTGAATTCATGTATCTCAGACTCAAGTGATCATAAAAATCACCTGGGACTTTGGTTAAATATACAGATCAGCAGACTCCTCCACAAACCTTCTGACTCAGAATCACCAGGAGAGCACCCCAAGTGATTCTTAAGATCAGAGGAGTTAAAAATATTCACTACATAAAAACTCAGGGTGCCATCAGTGAAGGTAGTGTTAGGTTGGAGTAGGGCATGGTGGGAAGATCACAGGACATCAAGGACAGCACACAGCCCCAGAAGAAATGGCTAAAGCTGAAGGAGGGGGTGAGAAGGAATTGTCAGGGACACGGTTAAATAAATTATGTATAGCTCTAATACTCTACATGTCCATGGATCTAATCATAGTCACTTATATTTGCCTAATGTCTTACATCTTAAAAGATATTCTTGTAAAATGAGTTGTGGTCTTATTACCCCCACCATAATATTCTGGAAACAGAGACTCAGAGAAGCTAAGTGACACGACCAACATCACAAAGCTATGCGTGGCAAAATCAGGACTAAAGTTCTTCTAAAGCCTAGACCAGTGGGTTTCTTCCCAAATAGCATTATTTGAAGTTAAAGAGCTTCTTTTCTTTAAACTATATGATCCATGCATCTCTGGAAACACAATTTCATCATGAAGATGCTCATTTCTTTGAATGTTTTGAAATCAATGATAGAAGTCTCTTTTAAAATAAAAATATTCTAAACCTTCATCGCCTAATACATGAGTGGGTTTAGGTAGATAAGGAGTAGAATGCTGATCTTAGTCTAGTAGGTAATAAAGCATATGCCACCTCCATTACCCCACCTCGTTCTGGCAGGAGGTAGGAAGAAAAAAATATAACAAAGGAAAGAACAGTGGGTAGGGAGGCAGATTCCCTCAAAGGTATGTTTTGAGGGGAGGGGTAGGGTGAGGAGTGAGTCATAGATCCTGCTTCCCAATTTTGCCTGAAGAGTCCCCAGTAATGCTAGTCAATTCAAATTAAACAGAAACTAATACTAATACTGGTTGAAAGCAATATGAGGCTTTCATTTGACCTAAATTCTCCTCTAATAGGTTAAGGGACAAAGAGAAACTTCTCCTTATAGAGGAAGACCCTGCCCAATGATAGCAACCAAGATGCTCCATGTAAAAGACCGTGTTCAAAATGCTACCAGCCAAGAAAGAAGTCTTATTCAGAATGAGACCAAGAATCTTCCTGGAGTTATTTCTGGCCCTCTTCTCTGAAAGGCAGATTCAGGACCGTGTTGTTTTTCCCTGGTGTGACCACCCCCCTTCTTTCCCGCAGCTTGTTTGTTGGGCGGGGGGAGCTGCTCGATTAAACAAGAGACTCAAGGAGAAGGCCGTTAGAAAATTGGAAAGAGCAGCAGCTAGAGACCAGATGCTCCTGCCTTATAAATTAGTAGAAGATTATGCACAGCCAGCTGTACCATATAAATGCCCAGTTTTTATACCACACCATGACCCTCTGTGTTTATCATATGGTCCAGCATCTGGTCAATTCCATCCCCAACTCCCATATATCTATTCAAATCAAGCATTGGCTGGGGATTTATTTATGTATATGCTTCAATCTCAATCAGGATACCCTCCTGAGGTCTTAACTTACAGTGTGGCAGGAGAGAATTAACCCAGCAAGTCCTTAGAAGTTGAGAAGGCCAAACGAGGAATGTATGTATGTCTGTAGATAATAAAGACTAGATATAGATATAAGAGATATAGATACAGGTATGTAAGTTTCAGAGTTTTTACATACCAAGATACAAATTTTCTTTGTTGTTGTTCATTCGCTAAGTCATAACTGACTCTTTGTGACCCCATGGATGGCCGCATGCCAGGCTCCCCTGTCCTTCACTATCTCCCTGAGTTTATTCAAGTGGATTTTCTAGAATAAGGTAAAAGTAATGTTTTGCTGGAGAAGGAAATAGCAACCCACCCCAGTATTCTTGCCTGGAGAATCCGATGGACAGAGGAGCCTGGTGGGCTATGGTCCATAGGGTCGCAAAGACTTGGACACGAGTGAAGCAACATAACACAATGTTTTGTATGCCTTCAATAATTAAGATAAAAAAAGAGACTTTCTTGTGTTTTTAAATCTTAAGTTAAACCTAAGGTTACAAAAAAAATTTTCTAAGTTTCTTTCTTTTGTAAAGACAGATTTTTTTTCCAAGAAAAAAAATCCATTAATTGATTACTTGGCTTTGCGCGTCTTGTTTTAGATGTCTTGTTCATTTATTTTTAATGGGACCCAAGTTCTGTGGGCCCTATCTTATGGTACAGACCAAAGAATACTCTGATCTTCCCCTTACACCACACATCAAAACAAATTCTAGATTACCAAAGAACTAAATGGAAAAAACTTATACCAAAAATAAACTTGGAAGAATACACTTTAACAATTTTTTTCTGATCTCTGGAAGGTAAAGACTTTTAGATCATAAAAACAAGGGAATAAGTTACAATAGAAACAGATTGATAGATTTTACTCCATTAAACTTTAAATTTTCTCAATCATCAAATTTAACACAAACTGAATTAAAAGTCAAACAGCATGGTGTGATTTTTTTTTTTTTTTGTTAACAGATAATGAAAAAAAGAGTTAATAATCTTAACATATGAAGAAGTCCTGGGATTAATGAGGAAAACACCAAAGCAACAGATACATAGGAAAAAGACATAAATAAACAGTTCTCAACAGAGAAAACACAGTTTTCAGTAAATTTTTATTGCTCAATTCATTAGTAATGTTAAAAACTTCAGTTGAAACAAAGAACATTCCGCACCTATCAACTGCAAAAAGATTAAATTACAATAGCAAGGATGGAATGAGATCAATAAATAGGGCAATCAATCTGGAAAGCAAATTGGCTTCAAAGCGTTCGAATCCTTTGACACATTAATTTTATTTTGGGGCCTCATACTAAGGGTGAAAATTCCAAAATGCAGATACAAATTCAGGCACAGTGATATTCACTGCAGTGTTTAATAGCAAAACAAAGAGTGGAAACCATCTGAATGCTCTTCAACAATAGGGAAATGCCAAAGTACACTAGGACGTGTCCTTTAGACTATTATGTTCTTTTTTTTTTTTTTAGACTATTATGTTCTAATCAAAAGTCACTCTTAGGAAAATGTGTAATGACATAGGAAGGGACATTCATATTTCTCTGCCCTAATTAATGCTGCACCTTTTCCAAGGACACTTGGTCTGCATAAAGCTCTCTGCACAGTACTGAAAGGAATCAGGATGTTTCATCCACAAATACGCCAATTTGGCATAAAGATTATTTTAAGCTAAAGGAAATTAAGACTCAACAGAAAAAGGAAGACTTCTCTGCCTTCCCCTTACTTGCCTGCATGCAGGCATAAATTTCCGTTTGTGAAGGTAGCTTAAGTTCTCCCCACACTCCTATTCCAAAATGAGGAAAGTGACCTTTATTATCAGAGAGAGTCAAAACCAACCAAGATGACTCTGCATAAACAAACTTTACTAAAATAACCTGTGTCTTCCACTGGTTCCCCCATATATTTCCTAGTCACTTCCCCACAATTTACAGTCCCTTGAAATCCAAACCCTCTTTTGTGTGTCAAAATGTTACATAAGCTCCCAAATCTAACCCCTCCTTTGAGTTTCACTTCTTTCCTGTGAATTCCTGTGCATGTAAAATATTAATAAATGTGTATTCCTTCTCTCCTGTTAATCTGTCTTTCTCGGTTACATTCACAGGTACCCAGACACAGAACCTAAGAGGACAGAGGAAAAGGTTTTCCTCCCTGACTGTTTTTAGCATGTAGAAATTCCTTTATGAATATTAGCTATTACAGTCATTCTCATTTAATCCTTGAAACAACCCTGTAAATTGGGATTGTTTTATCCATGTTATGAAAGAGTAAAGCAAGGCTCACTGAGGTCAAGTGCAGGGGTATCTAACTGAAATATGCTTGAACAAAGGTGGGTCAGAATCCACAGACCATGCTTTTCCCAACACATTCTGCTCAAAAACTGGAGAATTCAATAAGGCTCATCATAAAATTCAACAGTATTTCATATTAAAAGTTGTTTTCAAAAAAAAATTTGTTTTCCATTGTTTTCAAGGTTGCATTTTTGTACTATGGGGTAGGTGTGGAAAGAAACTGCTAAGAATGACTTTCGTAGGAAGGAGAATGGTTTAAGATCTTAAGAGTATTCAAAATTGAAGCAATATAAAAAAGAGCTATCATACTAATAGTAATACTTGACTTGCAAAAGAAAAAAAGTTAAAAAAAAATTTGTGGTAGAATGATATGCTTTCTTTTTTATGATTTTATCTCACTTCAAAGTCTTCTGATATCTGGAGGCACATATGCCTATAAAATACAGATCTGAAATCCTAAACCTGGACTCTGAAGTATATTATCGAATGGGATGCTATAAACGTTACCCAGCTGTTACCTATGCTTGCAGCAAACAGAGGTGTCTGAAAATGGCTTCAAGTAACTTGTAAATATCAGTGAGGCAAGAAAAGAAATTTGTTTGTTTCTACTACATCACAATGTTAAATGGATTCTCTTAATTAGATTTGGCTAACTACATTTCTCTTTGGTTTATTTTTGAAAGATAGCATCCCTCTGATCATAGTTGAGATGTATGTCAGTATGGAGGTCGGATCGTTACAATGAATAAGAGAAGGGGCTGCTGCAAAGTATGTCTCTGATACAGAAAGGAGTCACTGAAGACTTCAGAGTAATTTTGAAAAATATTTAAGTATTAGAGGGAAATAATCATCATGTAAAAACATTAAATTCAAAGAGAAGGTTTTTAAAAAGAGAAGGAGGTGAGGAAAATGAGTTGCCTCCTTTCTTCCAAGATTTCATTTTAACTTTTAGGGGGCACTCTGTGGAAAATTCTGAAAGAGATGGGGATATCAGAACACCTGATCTGCCTCTTGAGAAATTTGTATGCAGGTCAGGAAGCAACAGTTAGAACTGGACATGGAACAACAGACTGGTTCCAAATAGGAAAAGGAGTTCGTCAAGGCTGTATATTGTCACCCTGCTTATTTAACTTACATGCAGAGTACATCATGAGAAACGCTGGACTGGAAGAAACACAAGCTGAAATCAAGATTGCCGGGAGAAATATCAACAACCTCAGATATGCAGATGACACCACCCTTATGGCAGAAAATGAAGAGGAACTAAAAAGCCTCTTGATGAAAGTGAAAGTGGAGAGTGAAAAAGTTGGCTTAAAGCTCAACATTCAGAAAATGAAGAT
>NW_011494770.1:4032247-4041956 GCF_000754665.1 Bison bison bison
TAGATGGGGAAACAGTGGAAACAGTGTCAGACTTTATTTTTGGGGGCTTCAAAATCACTGCAGATGGTGACTGCAGCCATGAAATTAAAAGACGCTTACTCCTTGGAAGGAAAGTTAGACCAACCTAGATAGCATATTCAAAAGCAGAGACATTACTTTGCCAACAAAGGTTCATCTAGTCAAGGCTATGGTTTTTCCTGTGGTCATGGATGGATGTGAGAATTGGACTGTGAAGAAGGCTGAGTGCCGAAGAATTGATGCTTTTGAACTGTGGTGTTGGAGAAAACTCTTGAGAGTCCCTTGGACTGCAAGGAGATCCAACCAGTCCATTCTGAAGGAGATCAGCCCTGGGATTTCTTTGGAAGGAATGACGCTAAAGCTGAAACTCCAGTACCCTGGCCACCTCATGTGAAGAGTTGACTCATTGGAAAAGACTCTGATGCTGGGAGGGATTGGGGGCAGGAGGAGAAGGGGATGACAGAGGATGAGATGGCTGGATGGCATCACTGACTCGATGGACGTGAGTCTGAGTGAACTCCGGGAGTTGGTGATGGACAGGGAGGCCTGGCGTGCTGCGATTCATGGAGTTGCAAAGAGTCGGACACGACTGAGCAACTGATCTGATCTGATCTGGATGTACCATCTCGATGGACATGAGTTTGAGCAAGCTCCAGGAATTGATGATGGACAGGGAAGCCTAGGATACTGCAGTCCATGGGGTTGCAGAGAGTCAGGCACAACTGAGCAACTGAACTGAACTGAACTGAACTGAACTGGATGCAAACACGTCTGTAAATATGATCAGTGAGAAACAGCACATATTGACTTGGAAGCACATTATCCAATGGAATACTGTAAATGTGACCACAGTTGTTTCCTTACAAACTACAAAATACAGGTGTGCCAACATGGTCCACCAAGTGGCTTTTAAATATTGACAGTGCAAGAAATATTAACTTGGTTTTATGTAATTGGGCACTATTGAGGTTTTTCCAGGCTTCAGATTTTACTGCTAGTAAAAGCTGTAAGTCGAGGCCTCCTTCATCACCAATTTCTTCCCCTTGGACCTCCCTGCAAACCCTTGTTACCAGCGTAGTAAACCGTTGAAACCCAGCATAATTAACCAATTTTACAAGATAGTTTTATCATCAACCTAGAATACAGGTGATACAAATGTCTTCCCCTCTTAAGGGAGAGCAAACCTATTTTAAAATCATCAGACATTTATGAGATCATCCTCTCTGACCTCTTTATTCCCAAGACAAGCATGGAGAGGGTGGGCAGCCAAGGACAGAGAGGGAAAATTTCACCTCTCTCCTTTAAAGTGTGCTTTAAAAGTAAACATCATATATTCGTCACAAGAAAGAAAAACAGAAAGAAAGATAGAGAGGAAGGAAGGAAGGAAACAGAAGTTCCTGTCAAGAAAACTGTCCTGGTGAGTGTAATGTGAGAGAATAAGAACTGTTTGGGGAGATAAAGAGCAGTAGTTTGGGGTTTATTTTGTTTTGTTGGCTTGTTTTTAGTTACTGGCTTCAAATCACAATGACAATTTCAAAACTACATGATGTCTAACTTCAAAAACTGAACAAATGATCCTCAGCTTCATTTGAAGGGCAAACATCTTCCGGTACAATGGCTAGTGGCCTTTCTATATCCTTATGTGATTTATGCCCAGGAATCAGTGGTTTAATACTGAGGCACGTCTGCTACGCACAAGTATGCACAGTGTTTCTGCTGCCCTCTTATTAATGGATTTCAGAGGTATTTCCATTCAGTCTCTGCTGTCCCAAATATCAGAGAAATCTGAAATTATGCATACTCTAATTCTAACAATACATGTGTTTGAGTGTATTTTTTTATTGGGCTATAGTTGATTTACAATGTTGTGTTAGTGTCAGGTGTACAGGAAAGTGATTCAGTTATACAAATACAGCGTGTATTTTCCTTGAAAAGTGGTGATCTAAATGTGACATAGGTGGTAACACCCTTAATCAAACACAGGTTTAATGAAACACCATTTCTTCAAACACACTGGTATCACAGTACATGAATCTTTAAGAAGAAATTAGTGCCTATGCTATTTTATAAGCTGCAAACATTATTTCTTAAAGCTAATCAATCAATCTATCTGAAAGTATGAAAAGGATAGATACTCCTAGTTTAGAATAAGGAATTTATGGATTAAAGAGAGTAGAGAAGGCTCAATTTTCTTTTTTTTTTTTTGCTTCTTGGTGGACCCACAGCACACTGCTGACCTCCTGTGGCCATACTTGAAAGTGCCACCTTCAAGTTAAACCCAATTTCTTTTCAGGTCTCAAACAGCAACTGCAGGAGAGGTCCCTGAGTAGCATATATCCTGTGCTTCTGTGTCATCATTGGGAAAGTGGTTGTCATTGTACTGGGGTGTGTTCTAGTTTGCCCTTCTTTTTCTAGCTCTTTAAGCTGTAAAGACGTTGTTGAATTGAGATCTTTCTTGTGTTTTAATGTCAGCGATTATAGCTATAAGATTTCTCCTTAGCACTCATTACTTTTGCTGTGTTTCATAAGTTTTGGTATGCTTTATTTTCATTTTTATTCATCTCCAACCAGTACATTCTAAAGGAGATCAGCCCTGGGTGTTCTTTGGAAGGAATGATGCTAAAGCTGAAACTCCAGTGCTTTGGCCACCTCATGCGAAGAGTTGACTCATTGGAAAAGACTCTGATGCTGGGAGGGATTGGGGGCAGGAGGAGAAGGGGACGACAGAGGGTGAGATGGCTGGATGGCATCACTGACTCAATGGACATGAGTTCAAGTGAACTCCAGGAGATGGTGATGGAGAGGGAGGCCTGGCGTGCTGCGATTCATGGGGTCGCAAAGAGTCGGACATGACTGAGCGACTGAACTGAAGTATTTTATAATTTCCTTTGTGATTACTTCTTTAATCCATTGCTTAAGAGCATGTTTTTTAATTTCCACAATTTTTGGAATTTACCACTTTTACTTCTCCTATTGATTTCTGACTTTATCCTCTTCTTTTTCTCTTTTTTTTTTTTTTTACTAGAATAAGCACGATCTGGTTATAAATTACTTCAGACAGCAAGTAACATACATTCAGTGGTGTACGGGTAAATGTCTCAAAACCAGTTTTCTGGGGACAAATGGCCCCAATTTGTACAACTTGCCAGTTTGTATGGTGTAATTATTTCTGTCATGACCCATTTCAAGTTGACATTACTAAACTAGGAGCTGGAAAGAGATGAGGACAATCAACTCTTGCAAGCTGGTCCTCACACTTTACAGGTCCAAGGCCATGTATGGCCCAGTTTTAAGTTTGGATTCTTTATCCTCTTGAGTAAGTCCAAACTGTTTTGTTTTTAAGAATTTGATACACGAATTTTGACAAGTTTTTGGATTATTGTTGATTTTTCCAAATTTTTTTTTGCAGTGAATTATACTAAGTCTCTGGACAGCATGAAGATCCATGCATAGACTATGGTATGTAAGATGTATAATGATCAATCATTGTTGAATAAATGCCTGACTTTCTTTACATCTTAAAATTCAGTATATTATAATCATAATTATACTCTAATAATGTGTATGTGAAAGTCACTCAGTTGTGTCCGACTTTTTGCAACCCCATGGACTATACAGTCCATGGAATTCTCCAGGCCAGAATACTGGAGTGGGTACCTTTCCCTTCTCCAAATGATCTTCCCAACCCAGGGATTGAACCCAGGTCTCTTGCATTGCAGGCAGATTCTTTACTAGCTGGGCCACAAGTGAAGCCCAAGAATACTAGAGTGGGTAGCCTATCCCTTCTCCAGGGGATCTTCCCAACCCAGGAATTGAACCAGGGTCTCCTGCATTGCAGGTGGATTCTTTACCAACTGAGCTATCAGGATAGCTCAGTTAACAAATAATAGACAATTTTTTAAATAAATAAATTAAAAGATGAAATCCCACTTTCGAACTGACTGTGAAATCCAATTGGACAGGGAGAAAACGTGGATTAACAATCAGATTATCATATCTAAGGACATCCTAGAACAAAGTCATAAAATCCACTTGGTTTCCATTGTTATTTAATGTTGAGACAATGCTGCATTAGTTGCAAATGCTTTTTAACAACTTACTATTCTGGAGCACTTTATGACCAAGATTTTAGGGCATTTTAATTATTTTTTTTTTATCTGAAGGATAATAGCTTTACAGAAGCCGTGGCACATATATACAATAGAATATTACTCAGCCATAAAAAAGAGTGCGTTTGAGTCAGTTCTAATGAACTGGATGAATATAGAGCCTATTATACAGGGTGAAGCAAGTCAGAAAGAAGAAGATAAATATTGTATACAAACACATATATATGGAATCTAGAAAGATGGTGCTGATGAATTTATTTGCAGGGCAGCAATGGAGGGCATTTTAATTTTTTAAAAAAGATTTCTATTTGAACACATGTGGTATAATTTTAAATTGAGATATCTAAATCAAAACCCATTACCCTCAATTTTACCACCTCAGAAATATCCAACCTTCACTCTAGAGTATGAGCTGGGAACACTCCCCGCCTTTTTAAAATTTACTTATTTTTTATTGAAGGATACTTGCTTTACAGAATTTTGCTGTTGTCTGTCAAACCTCAACAAATCAGTCATAGGTATACATATATTCCCTCTCTTTTGAACCTCCCTCCCATCTCCCTCCCCATCCCACCCCTCTAGGTTGATACAGACCCCTGTTTGAGTTTCCTGAGCCATACAGAAAATTCCCATATTTTACATATGGTAGTGTAAGTTTCCATGTTACTCTTTCCATACATCTCATCCTTTCCTCCCCTCTCCCCATGTCCATAAGTCTATTCTCTATCTCCGTTTTTCCATTGTTGCTCTGTAAATGAATTCTTCAGTACCATTTTTCTAGATTCCGTATATATGCATTGCTGCTGCTGCTGCTAAGTCGCTTCAGTCGTGTCTGACTCTGTGAGACCCCATAGACGGCAGCCCACCAAATTCCCCTGTCCCTGGGATTCTCCAGGCAAAAACACTGGAGTGGGTTGCCATTTCCTTCTCCAATGCATGAAAGTGAAAAGTGAAAGTGAAGTCGCTCAGTCGTGTCTGACTCTTAGGGACCCCATGGACTGCAGCCTACCAGACTCCTTCGTCCATGGGATTTTCCAGGCAAGAGTACCGGAGAGGGTTGCCATTGCCTTCTCCGATATATACATTAGAATACTATATTTATCTTTCTCTTTATGATTTACTTCACTCTGTATAATCGGTTGTAGGTTCATCCACCTCATTGGAACAGATTCAAATGCATTCCTTTTTGTGGCTGGGTAATATTCCACTGTGTATATATACCACAACTTCTTTATCAATTCATCTGTTGATGGACATCCAGGTTGCTTCCATGTTCTAGCTATTGTAAATAGTGCTGCAATGAACAATGGGATTACATTTGTCTCTTTTAATTTTGGTTTCCTCAGGGTATATGCCTAGGAATGGGATCGCTGGGTCATATGGTGATCTCATTTCTAGTTTTTTAAGGAATCTCCATACCGTCTTCCATAGTGGCTGTGTCAATTTACATTCCCACCAACAGTGCAAGAGCATTCCCTTTTCTCCACACCCTCTCCAGCATTTATTGTTTGTAGATTTTGTGATGACGGCCATTCTGACTAGTGTGAGGTGATATCCCACTGTAGTTTTGATTTGCATTTCTCTAATAATGAGCGATGTTGAGCATCTTTTCATGTGTTTGTTAACCATCTGTATGTCTTCTTTGGAGAAATGTCTGTTTAGGTCTATTTACCACTTTTTGATTGGGTTGTTTGTTTTTCTAGTCTTGAGTTGTATGAGCTGCTTGTATTATTTTGGAAATGAATCCTTTGTCAGTTATTTCATTTGCTATCATTTTCTCCCTTTCTGAGGGTTGTCTTTTCATCTTGCTTATAGTTTCCTTTGCTGTGCAAAAGCTTTTAAATTTAACCAGGTTCCACTTGTTTACTTTTGTTTTTATCTCCATTACTCTAGGAGGTGGGTCATAGAGGATCTTGCTTTGATTTATGTCATCAAGTGTTCTGCCTCTGTTTTCCTCTAAGGGTTTTATAGTTTCTGGTCTTACATTTAGGCCTTTAATCCATTTTAAGTTTATCTTTGTGTTTGGTATTAGGAAGTGTTCTAATTTCATTCCTTTACATGTTGCTGTCCAATTTTCCCAGCACCATTTATTGAAGAGGCTGTCCTTACCCCAGTGTATTTTCTTGCCTCCTTTGTCAAAAATAAGGTACCCATAGGTGCATGGGTTTATTTCTGGGCTTTCTATCTTGTTCCATTGGTTTATATGTCTGTTTTTGTGCCAGCACCATACTGTCTTGATGACTGGAGCTTTGTAGTATAATCTGTAGGCAGGAAGGTTGATTCCTCCAGTTCCATTCTTCTTTCTCAAGACTGCTTTGGCTATTTGGGGTCTTTTGTGTTTCCATATGAATTGTGAAATTTTTTGTTCTAGTTCTGTGAAAAATGACATTGGTGGTTTGATAGGGATCACATTGAATCTGTAGACTGAGTTTGATAGTATAGCCATTTTCACAATACTGATTCTTCCTACCCAGGAACATGGAATATCTCTCCATCTGTTTATGTCATCTTTGATTTCTTTCAACAGTGTCATAATTTTTGGTATACAGTTCTTTTGTCTCCTTAGGTAAGTTTATTCCCAGATATTTAATTCTTTTTGTTGCAGTGGTGAATGGGATTGACTCCTTAATTTCTCTGATTTTTCATTGCTAGTAGATAGACATGCAAGTGATTTCTGTGTATTGATTTTGTATCCTGCAACTTTGCTAAATTCATTGATTAGCTCTAGTAATTTTCTGATACTATCTTTAGGGTTTTCCATGTACAATATCAGTCATCCACAAGCAGTGAGAGCTTTACTTCTTTTCTAGTCTGGATTGCTTTTATTTCTTTTTCTTCTTTCCAGAACTATGTTGAATAACAGTGGTGAAAGTGGACACCTTGTCTTGTTCCTGATATTAGGAGGAGTGCTTTCAGTTTTTCACCACTGAGAATAATGTTTGCTGTAGGCTGATCATATATGGCCTTTACTATATTGAGGTAGTTTCCTTCTATGCCTATTTTTTGAAGAGTTCTAATCATAAATAGGTGCTGAATTTTCCCAAAGGATTTTTCTGTATCTATTGAGATTATTATATGGTTTTTATCTTTTAATTTGTTAATACGGTATATTACGTTGATTGATTTGCTCATATTGAAGAATCCTTGCATCCCTGGAATAAACCCAACTTGATGATGGTGTATGAGCTTTTTGATGTGTTGCTGAATTCTGTTTGCTAAAATTTCGTTGAGGATTTTTTGCATCTATGTTCATCAGTGATATTGGCCTGTAGCTTTCTTTTTTTGTGTTGTCTTTGTCTGGTTTTTGTAATGTGGTGATGGTGGCCTCGTAGAATGAGTTTAAAGTGTTCTTTCCTCTACAATTTTTTGAAAGAGTTTTAGAAAGACAGGCATTAGTTCTTCTCCAAATATTTGATAGAATTCTCCTGTGAAGCCATCTGGTCCTGAGATTTCATTTTTTGTGGAGATTTTTGATCACAGCTTCAATTTCAGTGCTTGTAATTGGGTTGTTCATAATTTCTATTTCTTCCTCGTTCAGTCTTGGAAGATTGAACTTTTCTAAGAATCTGTCCATTTCTTCCAGGTTATCCATTTTATTGCCATGTAGTTGTAATAGTCTCTTATAATCCTTTGTATTTCTGCATTGTCTGTTGTAAAAGCTCCTTTTTCATTCCTAATTTTGTTGAGTTGATTTATCTCTCTTTTTTTCTTGATGAATCTGGCTAATGGCTTGTCAATTTTGTTTGCGTTCTCAAAGAAACAGCTTTTAGTTTTATTAATCTTTACTATTGTTTCTTTCATTTCTTTTTCATTTATTTCTGCTTGGATCTTTATGATTTCTTTCCTTCTACTAATTTTGGGGGTTTTTTCTTCTTTTTTTTCCAGTTGTTTTAGGTGTAAACTTAGGCTGTCTATTTGATGTTTTCTTGTTTCTTGAAGTAGTATTACTGCTTTTGCTGCATCCCACAGGTTTTGAGTTGTCATGTGTTCATTGTCATTTATTTCTAGAAATTTTTAAATTTCCCTTTTGATTTCTTTAGTAACCTGTTGGTTATTTAGAAACATGGTGTTTAATCTCCATGTACTTGTGTTTTTTACAGTTTTTTTCTTGTACCTGATATCTAGTCTCATAGAGTTGTGGTCGGATAAGATGCTTGATATGATTTCAATTTTCTTAAATTTACTGAGGTTTGATTTGTGACCCAAGATGTGGTCTATCCTGGAGAATATTCCATGTCCACTTCAGAAGAAGGTGTATTCTTCTGCATTTGGATGGAATGTCCTGAAGATATCAATGAGATCCATCTCATCTAATGTATCATGTAAGACTTGTGTTTCCTTATTAATTTTCTGTTTTGGTGATCTGTCCATTGGTGTGAGTGGGGTGTTGAAGTCTCCTACCATTTTTGTGTTATTGTTAATTTCTCCTTTTATGTCTGTTAGTGTTTGTCTTATGTATTGAGGTGCTCTTATGTTGGGTGCATAGTTACAATTGTTATGTCTTCCTCTTGGATTGATCCCTTGATCATTATGTAGTGTCCTTCCTTATCTCTTGTAATCTTCTTTATTTTAAGGTCTATTTTGTCTGACGGAGAAGGCAATGGCACCCCACTCCAGTACTCTTGCCTGGAAAATCCCATGGACGGAGGAGCCTGGTGGGCTGCAGTCCATGGGGTCCCTAAGAGTCAGACATGACTGAGCGACTTCCCTTTCACTTTTCACTTTCATGCATTGGAGAAGGAAATGGCAACCCACTCCAGTGTTCTTGCCTGGAGAATCTCAGGGACAGGGGAGCCTGGTGGGCTGCTGTCTATGGGGTCACACAGAGTCGGAAACGACATAAGGATCACTACTTCAGATTTCTTTTGCTTCCCATTTGCATGGAATATATTTTTTCATCCTTTCACTTTCAGTCTACATGTGTCTTTAGGCCTGAAGTGGGTTTGTTGTAGACAGCGTATATATGTGTCTTGTTTTTGTATTCATTCAACCAGTCTGTGTCTTTGGTTAGAGCATTTAGTCCATTAATTATCGATATATATGTTTCTATTGCCATTTTCTTAATTGTTTGGGGTTGAATTTTTAGATCCTTTTTCTGCTCTTGTATTTCTTGACTATATAAGCCCCCTTAACATTTGTTGTAAAGCTGGCTTGGTGGTACTGAATTCACTTAACTTTTGCTTGTCTGAAAAGTTTTCATTTATCCATCAATTTTGAATGAGATTCTTGCCAGGTATAGTAATCTTGGTTGTAGATTTTTCCCTTTCAGTACTTTAAATATATCCTGTCATTCCCTTCTGGCCTGCAGAGTTTCTGCTGAAAATCAGCTGTTAAGTGTTTGGGGTTTCCCTTGAATGTTACTTGTTGATCCTCTCTTGGCTGCTTTTAACATTCTTTCTTTGTGTTTAGTCTTTGTTAGTTTGATTAGTATGTGTCTTGGCATGTTTCTTCTTGTGTTTATCCTGGATGGGACTCTTTGCGCCTCTTTAACTTGATTGACTATTTCCTTTTCCATGTTGGGGAAATTTTTAACTATAATCTCTTCAAAATTTTTCTCATACCCTTTCTTTTTCTCTTCTTCT
>NW_011494770.1:4042056-4050525 GCF_000754665.1 Bison bison bison
ATTTGATATTGTCCCAGAGGTCTCTGAGACTGTCCTCAGTTCTTTTCATTCTTTTTACTTTATTCTGCTCTTCAGAAATTATTTCCACCATTTTATCTTTCAGCTCACTGATTCATTCTTCTGCTTCATATAATCTGATATTAATTCCTTCTAGAGTATTTTTAATTTCAGTAACTGTGTTGTTTGTCTCTCTATGTTTATTCTTTAATTCTTCTAGGTCTTTGTTGATTGATTCCTGCATTTTCTCCATTTTGTTTTCAAGGTTTTTGATCATCTTTACTATCATTATTCTAAATTATTTTTCAGGTAGTTTGCCTATTTCCTCTTCAGTTATTTGAATTTCTGTGTTTTGAGTTTGTTCCTTCATTTCTGTAGTATTTCTCTGCCTTTTCATTATGTTTTTAATGTATTGTGTTTGAGGTCTCCTTTTCCCAGGCTTCAAGGAAAGTTGAATTCTTTCCTTGAATAAGGTTGAATTCTTTCTTCCTTTTGGTTTCTGCCCTCCTAAGGTTGGTCCAGTGGTTTGTGTAAGCTTCATATAGGGTGAAATTTGTGCTGAGTTTTTGTTTTGTTTGTTTGCACAGGGTGCTACTGATGGTTGGATGATGCCAGGTCGTGTATTCAAGTGGCTTCCTTTGTGTGAATTCTCACTATTTGATACTCCCTAGGGTTAGTTCTGTGGTAGTCTAGGGTCTTGGAGTCGGAACTCCCACTCCAAAGGCTCAGGGCTTGATCTCTGGTCAGGAATGAAGATTCCACAAAAGTGATTCGTTATGGCATTAATTGAGACTAAAACAAATATCCAAAAACAAGAAACCAAAGATGAACCCCAAACAAATGGCAGTTACAAAATCAGGCAAATAATAATTAAAATAATGGCATACATACACACACACACACACACATATATGTACACCCATGAGCAAAGTCAAAAGAGCCCAACAAAAATAAAGTACAGTAGACTGACCTGGAAGACAAAGGAAACCAAAAGGTGGCACAGCTGCTTGGCTTGCAGGGACCATGGTGATGCCAAGTGTGCCAGGACACAGACTCCCTCCTGCAGGAGTTATGGCCCTATCAGAGTTTTTTCTCAGGCCTCTTGTAGCTGGCAATCAGAAGGCCTCTTTGGCCAGTCTTTCTCTGTAGCTCTGCCCATTCAGGCACTTAGAGGCTCCCCGGCCTGGGGTCCTTCTCTGTTGTTCAGTGCAGCAGGCACATAGAGGGGGCCCCCTGGCTGGGGTCCTACTCTTAGTTTGGCACATCAGTCACTTGAAGGAACACCCTGGGTGGGGTTCTACTCTGTAGTTCAGTGCATCATGTGTTTGATGGGCCAGCCTCTCTATTGTTCAGCTGTTGATGCTGGCGTGTGGGGAGAGAGACTATGGTGATGGCTCCATCCCCTACATGTGACTCAGCAGTATTGCCTTGCTTCCATTGCTGCCTGGCTTTCCTCCACCGGCATTTCCCAGCATGATCTCCTCCCTCACATCCCCTCAATCTGTCTCTCCACAGTCAACAGCAGCCCTCACCCCAGGACTGCTCCCTAAACTCCAGCTCCCAACCATTGTGCCTTCCAGGGGACCAGCGTTCCTGTCCTGGGTATGTATGGCTGTGGCAAGGACTGTCTGAGTCTCATTCCATTTAGGCTGCCACAGATCAGCTGTTTCACTTTCAACCTTAAATGTTTCAACTCTGATTCAGACAGCTGTCCTGATGTGGGGATCGGACCCCTGCTTCAGTTCCCCCACCCACCAAGGACAGATCCAGTGCTACTAACACTCCTGTTTTTCCCCCTACTTCCTTCATCACACCAAGTTTTGCGTGGTTCTACATTTTCTTTTCCTCTGGTCAGGTACCCCTGTCCACTCTCAGCTGGTGTTCTGCATGCACTTCTGTGTCTGAAGGTGTATTCCTGATGTATCCATGGAGAGAGATGTACTGCATGTCCACCTGCTCCTCTGCCATCTTGTTCTCGACCTCCCACCCACCTTTTTAAATTTCAAATAAACACAGTTCCACCCATCTGAAATGTGTTTCTACTTTATCTGTTAAGTAAAGTGTTTTACTATATGGCCAATAACTTAAAGGATGATTTTCAATAAAAAAGATAGATTAAACAATCTAACTCCAGAAAAGAGCAAATTTCTTTTTCAGATGCCACAGGAACAAAAAGCACAACTGTACTTTTTGCTTCTATCAAGAAAACAGGAAATGGAATTGGGCGTTGAGTTCTATAGCATGTGTTAAAATCCCAAAGAGACACCACAAAGTCCCACTGAACACAGGAGCTAGAGTAATTGAGAAAACTGATATTGAAACAAACAGGAAGAGATCCTCATAGACCAATTCAAAGCGGTCGATATGTTTTTACAGAGTTATGAAATCATGCAGCATTCAGTTAGATTTCACTTTTATTCATCTCCAGTGAAGTCATTTCCTAAACCAGAAAATTCATTTCTAGCAAAAGAAGGATGGAAACGCTGCAAACTATTCATGTTTACATCAGATGGGTGAAACTTGAAAAATGGACTCTGGTAGACTGAAAGAAATGAAATAAAAATTATTCTGACTCTACATGGGTGTGCGCTCGGCTGCTTCAGTCATTTCCAACTCTTTGTGACCCCATGGACTGTAGTCCTCCAGACTTCTCTGTCCAAGAGATTCTCCATGCTCTCTTCCAGGGGATTTTCCCAACCCAGGGATCAAACCTGCATCTCCTGCATTGCAGGCAGATTCTTTACACACTGAACCACCTGGGAAACTCTACATAATTGACTCCAAAGTACCTAGGAACAGATTGCTCTTGCCAAATTTCACATATATATGTAAACTACACTGGTGTTCATTTTCACTATTCTGTTGTGAAATTAAATAATATTGTAGTAACTATCAATTCTCAATTATTTTGCACATGTGAATTAGCCATTTTGTGAATTGTCATAGGAAAACTTTAATCCCAGAGTCATTTTATTCTCTAATTTTTTATATGTGATGAAACATTTTTCTCACCATTGTTATCCTTAAGAGAATAAATTAATTTAGAAAGTAATTCTAAGCCTGTGTTTCCCAAACTTCATTCCAAGCAATAGTTACAAGATGTTCTATAAAAAAAAAGAGGTTCATTATCAATATATGAATATATGTTGAATATATGTTGCTTATGATTCCTCTCTTGGTGACTCATAATGTGCCTTAGATTTTAAAATTTCTGAGAAGTCTGACAGTAAGAACCTTTTTTGACCATGGATAATTGTGTATTTTGTGGCTTTTTTCCATGTAACACTTGTTAACAGTCCATGGAATAAGTATTCACAGACACATTTTGGGAAAACTTCTATAAATAAAACAAGCGGGAGATAAACTAACTGATAATAAATTCTATAGCTACACTTCAAAGCCAAACTTTACAGAGTAACAGATTCACACACAACTCTGGGCCCTGAGGTTTGTTCAACTCATTCCCTACTTTTTCAGACCCTTTCTGAGCACCATGATTCTCTTCTCCAGTTCTCCCTGCAGCCCACCCTGGTCGCCTGTCACCATTGTTTTAAGGACAAAACTCTTCCAAGTTCTTTGGGCTTCCATAAAAATCAGTCCTCTGTCTTTAGTTGGAAGTTAGCTGCACTTGAAAAATTACATGCACCTAAGGCAGGAGAAGACAATGGCACCCCACTCCAGTACTCTTGCCTGGAAAATCCCATGGAGGGAGGAGCCTGGTAGGCTACAGTCCATGGGTTGCGAAAAGTCGGACTCGACTGAGCGACTTCACTTTCACTTTTCACTTTCATGCATTGGAGAAGGAAATGGCAACCCACTCCAGTGTTCTTGCCTGGAGAATCCCAGAGATGGGGGAGGCTGGTGGGCTGCCATCTATGGGGTCGCACAGAGTCGGACACGACTGAAGCAACTTAGCAGCAGCAGCAAGCAGGACACTATAAGAATATGTCTAAGATAACTAGAATAAAAACCTAAAAAGTAATTTTTTAAATGTCATTTTGGGTGGCAGGGAATATAATGGTTTTTGACTAAGCAAAAGCATTAGAACTATAACTGTTTTCCTGTAAAACTGCATTTGCTCAAGATACCAAAAGGCCATTGTTGAAACTGGTCAAGAAGCAGAAAGGAGAGTAGAAAAGATTTCACCTGTTGAGTTGCCAAATGCTTCTTGCTGACAGCAAAACAGCAATGGAGATAATCTCATTTCAGAAAACACTGTGCGTGGCATGACTCTTATCTAGACTTATTGTGGTCCTTTTGCAATATATACACATATCGAGTCATTACATTACACACCTGAAACTACAGTGTTCCATGTCAGTTGTATTTCAATTGAAAAAAAGAAAGAAAAATACTAATAAAATGTTGTACTTCCATATTTTCCCCCACAGTATCCAGGAATTTTTAGACATAGCACTTACCAAGAGAGCAATCCCCAAGTTCATGGTGAAATTATGTTTAATGTTTATCTCATTCACTAGAATGGGCTCTTCCTAAGGGAAAGTGCAATGGCTATTGCTCATCTGTGTGTCCTCAGACCAGGGCAGTGCCAGCACTTAGAATGAAGCAATAAAATACGTGTGGAAGTTGGGAGAGGAAGCAAGGAGGGAGGGAGGGGAGAAGAGGAGGGAGGAAGAAAGAGAGAAAGGAAGGAGGGATCTTTCTGAGGTTCAGCTATTTTCCCAGAGTGACTATGGATGCCTTGTCTTCTAGTGGCCCCATAGGTTTAGGATGTAATGTGTGGTCATGAAACAGAAGATAATTAGGAGATCATAAACCCACATAGGCATTATATAGCGACACTATTTCTGTGTGTACTGTATTCTAATCAGTCTTTATAACTGTACACTCATATTTTCAGAGAAGGAAAAATATACAGTTCTTATATGCAATGGACTCCTTCTGGATTTTATACCTGGTCATATGAGGTTATATGAAGAGAGAAATGAGATGAGCAATGTTTAAATTTGGTATTTTTGTGTTGTTCATAGGCAACTAAGAAATTAATATTTGACATGATGATTTTTACAGAAACCTCATTATGGTCTTAATAATCATGACATTCTTAAGGTCATACAAGCTCTTTACTGGACCGCACTGGGTGTTTCCTGTCAGTTAGCATTCAGCTAATAAGGTGATTTAAAAATTAATATTTGATTATCAGGAGAGAAGGAAAAATAAAGGGAATCTGGTCACTTTCCCTCTCTTTCATTCAAACCATAACTAGGTGACCCAGCAGAAATACAATGTATTTTTCCTGTGATTTAGCTAAATCTACAAACTGAAATTAAGGAGACATCCTGACAGGTTACAAGGCAGCAAGCATTAAAGTATCATTAACTTACAGGCTTGCTGGGTGAGATCACTGGTTTATTCTCACAGAACCACAGAGCAGGGAAACTACAACTGTTTTCCTGCTCTGATCAATTCGAAGCAAGAAAAATCACAAATTAACATACTTTTATTATTATGCCGGGCAGAGTATAAAAAAATAGTGCTGCTTCAACAAAACAGAAAAGGACTCAGGTTTCTCATATTTCTTTTCTGAGCTAGATTTGAACGGGGCCATTCCATCTGATTGTAATTCCTGTAGGTAAGCAGATGGTCAGGCAACACACCAAGAATTATAATAATCTATGTGGGATGTTCCTAAGACATGAGTTAATGCTTTCAAACCCATAAAGCTTGGAATTTTATGGAGATGAACCACATTATAGACCCACATGCAAGCATGTGCTCATCACAACTGCCTCAACTGAATCAACAGCTCAGCTCATTTGCACCTCCTGACCTTCTGGAACTGACCTGTGAGATGCATCCTCAGAGCAGTTTCTTCCTTTTAAGGACTGACATTAGATATATAAAACTATGCATAAGTTGCTGTGATAGCATGCATTTTTATGATGTTTAGATTTGTGTTACATTTGTAAGTTGCCATGATAGCATGTATTTTCATGATGTTCAGATTTCTTAATCTAAAGCAAACATGGGAAATTAGGTAAACTGAACTGCCAAAACCAAGAAGTTCTGATTATAATCCATTGCCTCCTTAAGGGGGCTTCCCCAATGGCTCAGCCAGTAAAGTATCTGCCTGCAGCTGATGAAACACAGGAGATGAAGGTTCCATCCCTGGGTTGGGAAGATCCCCTGGAGGGGGAAAATGTCAACCCACTCCAGTATTCTTGCCTGAAAAATCCCATGGACAGAGGAGCCTGGCAGGCTATAGTCCAAAGGGTTGCAAAGAGTCAGACAAAGCATTTAAGCACACGTGCCTCCCTGAGATGCTAGGGCACACTACCAGAGATGACTAGGAAAGAGATAGGATGGGGAGTAAGTGGGAAAATTCACAATACGACTGACCCTTCATTATCCACAGTTTCCAAATCCACAGAATTCAACCAACCACTGATGAAAAATATTTGGGAAAAAATTCCAGAAATTCCTAAAAGCAATACTTGAATTTGCCACACTGGCAACACTTTGCATAGCATGCATATTGTATTAGGTATCATAGTAATCTAGAAATGATTTAAAGTATTCAGAAGGTGTGCATAGCTTACATGTAAATACCATGCCATTTTATATAAGGGAATTGAGCATCATGATCTGTTTGTTTATTTTTGGCCACACCTTGAGGCATCCAGGATCTTAGTTCCCTGACCAAAGATCAAACTTGAGCCACTGCAGTGGAAGCCCAGATTCTTAACCACTGGACTGCCAGGGAAGTCACTTAAACATCATGATTTTGATATCCAGGAGGGTCCTGACCAATCCCTTCATGGATACTGAGGTTGACTATAGTAAACTGATCCCTACGGATTATACAAAATTAATTGAGAGTCAGCTTTGGTGCAGTGAAAACAAGGCATAGTCTGGAATCCAAAATGCTAGGTGTGAGTCATGACTCAGACACTTACAAGTCAACAGCATTAAACAGTTATTTAACCTCTCTCTGCCTCAGTTTCCTTATCGCTAAAACAGGGATAACAATATCTACCTCACAGCACAGTTGTGAAGTAACCTGTGTTAAGTGCCTGGAACAGAGTGCACAGCCCATGAATGTCTTCCATGTTTCTTTCTTCTTATATTTTTCTCTTTTTAGTAATAATATTTTAATTTTTAAAATATTTATGGCTTTCAGTGCACTTCTACATAGCTTTTCTTAATCCATCTCACAGTAAAGTATGATATACGCATTAATTTTGTTTCACATATGAGAAAACAAGCTCATTCTAGAATGCAGGTTATTTTACTTCTAGTCCTGTGCTAATCACTCTAGAATGAATATTGGGGTAGCTGAAATCATCTGAGGAAAAAGGTCAAAACAGTGAGCAGATTCTAAGACCAAAATATAATAATCTAAGGATTTTAGAGGTTACTAGACAAATGGACAAAAAAATATCATGGCTACCTAGGTGACATTTATTTCATGTTTTATTAATATGGTTTGGTCTACAGGAGGCTAGAAATAAATAATACCTAATTAAGAATTATAAAGACTTCCTGGTGGCCCAGTGGTTAAAAATTTGCCTGTCCACACAGGGGACACAGGTTCGAGCCCTGGTCCAGGAAGACTCCACGTGCCTCAGAGCAACTAAGCCCGTGCATCACAACTACTGAAACCTACACACTCTAGAGCCGGCAAGTCACGGCTGCCGAGCCTGTGTCCTCAAACAACCGAAGCCGAGCACCTAGTGCTGTACTCTGCGACCAGAGAGGCCACCGCAAGAAGTCTGTGCTCCGCAACGAAGAGTAGCCCCCACTTGCTGCTACTAGAGAAAGCCCACACGCAGCAACAAAGACCCAGCACAGCCAAAAATAAACAAATAAAATTTTTAAAAAATTATAGAGCACATAATATAGGGTTAAGGAGGTTTGTGAAGAGCTGTGAAATGATTCATTTAAAAAAATCTGTTCTTGTCTGCAATTACTGTTTGCAGAAACCTACAGATAATATACACATATAAACTTGTAAGACAGTTATTAAGTTCTTGTTTTTCAAAGTTAATGTAAAATAGTTTAGCACCTTAAAAATAGTAAAGTAATTCATAATAGAAGTACTACCTTGGAAATATTTGAGGGGGGGCTTGTCTAGTTTTCATTTTGTTACTGCAATTAATACACACGTGATCACTTGTTTTTCAGTCACTAAGTCATGTGCAATTCATTGTGACCCCATGGACTGTAGCACACCAGGCTTCTCTGTCCTCCACTGTCTCCTGGAGTTTGCTCAAATTCTTGTCCATTGAGTTGGTGATGTTATTCAACCATCTCATCCTCTGTTGTCCCCCTCTCCTCCTGTCTCTAATCTTTCCCAGTATCGAGGTCTTTTCTAATAAGCTGGCTCTTTGCTTCAGGTGGCCAAAGTATTGATCTTCAGCTTCAGTCCTTCCAATGAATATTCAGGGTTGATTTCCTTTTGGATTGACTGGTTTAATCTCCTTGATGTCAAGGGACTCTCTTTTTTTTTTT
>NW_011494770.1:4050625-4051634 GCF_000754665.1 Bison bison bison
TTCTTTTTTTTTTAATTTTATTTTATTTTTAAACTTTACAATATTGTATTAGTTTTGCCAAATATCGAAATGAATCTGCCACAGGTATACCCGCATTCCCCATCCTGAACCCTCCTCCCAAGGGACTCTTAAGAGCCTTCTTCAAACCAAAGTTCGAAGGCATCGATTCTTTAGCACTCAGCCTTCTTTATGGTCCAACTCTCACATCTGCACATGACCACTGGAAAAACCATAGCTTTGACTATATGGACCTTTGTTGGCAAAGTGATGTTTCTGCTTTTTAATACACCGTCTAGGTTTGTCAAAGCTTTCCTTCTGAAGAGCAAAAGTCTTTTAATTTCATAACTGCAGTTACTGTTCACAGTGATTTACTTACAAGACCCAGCAGTCTCTTCCTTCAATTAGGACAAGTCCTCTCAGTTCCAAGGCCCCTCACCAGATTGGCTGAGGCCTCTGTTGCAACTACTATATCACAGTTTAACCTCACTGCACCAACAGTGTTTCCCTAGCTCCCTGACCAGTATTGATCCTTGAAGCTCTTACCAATTAAACACTGCCCATAAATCTCTATTTCAGAGCTGTTTCCAGGGGACCCAACCAAAGACAGTTGGCCACAGAAATGATCCTAGGAATCAGACCCTAACTTGGGATTTTGGAGATAAGTTGTCTGCTGGCCAGCTGTTAATGAGGATCCCACAAAGGGTGGTACATGGAGCACTGATACTGAAAACTAGCACATCGTGAAAGTTAACTGGGATAAACTGAATGGGATAATGTGAAGGACAGTACACAGGCTCAGGCAGCTGAGAGGTTCCATGGACAGCATCCCTATTGTGCGCGCATGCTAAGTTACTTCAGTCATGTCCAACTCTTTGCAACCCTATGGACTGTAACCTGCCAAGTTCCTCTGTCCATGGGATTCTCCAGGCAAGAATACTGGAGTGGGTTGCCATGCCCTCCTTTAGGGGACCTTTCCAACCCAGGGATCGAACTCACATCTCCTGAAGCT
>NW_011494770.1:4051734-4053275 GCF_000754665.1 Bison bison bison
CTCTTGCACTGCAGGCAAATTTTTTTTTTTTTTTTTATCACTGAGCCTTCTGGGGAAGCCCATTATGAGGACTATGGAATAGGGAAAACCTGATTAATCCAGGGAGGTGACTGACTCCACTGCAGAAATGACTGGAGTTCAAGTAGGCTTTCAAAGGCTGTTGGAATGATCCATGGGGATGTAGTGGCTCTCACTAGAACCTTGTTTACTCAGGGAGCTGCCAAACCACCTTCTGAGTGATGAGAAGGAAGATGCACCCCCACTCGTTTGGTTGATGTCTGTAGAAACAGTCAGGTGATTTCCTTTTGGATGAAGATTTTCATCTCCATTTGAACACTAGAATGTGGGCTCCACTATAACAGGGACTTTCCTTGTTGTGTCACTGCTGTGTCTCCAGCTCCTAAAACAGTGCTCAGTACTTTGAAGGTGGCACTCAATGAATATGGGTTGAATAGTTGAATAAATGCTTCAAAGGAAATACTCCTAATTGGAGTTCCTATATTCACACCATGACATGAATGATAAACGTGAGCATAGGCTTAAAGGGGGTGGGAGAGAAGCAATGAGGAAAGAGCCCGTAGCAACTCACCTACTTTATTCTACTTGTATGGGTCAGTAAGTATGGGAGGCAAGCAAGTAATGTCTGTGGAAGGAAAATCTGATTGGGACTGACTAAAGATGTACTTCTGAATCAAACCGTAACCTTGTGCTGTTAAGTATTTTCAGAATGAGAGCAATTGTCTTGTTTTGACATAAACTGGTTGTGCGTGCATGCTCAGTTGCTTCAATCATGTCCATCTCTTTGCGATCCCATGAACCATAGCCCACCAGGCTCCTCTGTCCATGTGAGCTTCCTCACCCAGGAATAAAACCTCCATCTCCTGCACTGCAAAGAGATTCTTTACTGCTGAGCCACTGGGAAGCACCAAACTAGTCACTAAGCCTTGTTTTTAATTTCTCAGTTTTTTCAAATGGAACAATATTGGTGCTATCTTTGACTGGAATGTAAGCCAGCCATGAAACCCAGATGATTTCCAGGCCTTGCTTTCAGACCTGGGCCCCTGGAGGAGTCCTGACTCTTGCTGCTGCTGCTGCTAAATCACTTCAGTCGCGTCCGACTCTGGGTTGCCATTTCCTTCTCCAATGCATGAAAGTGAAAAGTGACAGTGAAGTCGTTCAATCGTGTCCGATTCTTCGTGACTGAAACATAAATGGCAGATGTGGTCCTTCTCCCAAGCACTGTATTGAGGCTGAGACTACAGCTGAGAGGGGCACTTGAGATCATTCATCTCTTCTAAACCTTTCTGTGCTGCTCAGAACCGAAAATCAATTTTATGTAGGAGCAGTCAGTGATCCCATATTGAGGAGGCCTTTACAGGTGAGTCCGCGCCCTCTGTCAGGGTCATAAACCAGGACATTGCATATTCATACACAAAGACCAGCGGGACGCCCAGACTCAAGCATTTGGGAAACAGCGACATCCAGTGGCCAGCCGGCTGCATATCCGATGTGCGGTGCACCCTGAGCGTGAAAGATGGGGT
>NW_011494770.1:4053375-4087556 GCF_000754665.1 Bison bison bison
GAAAGATGGGGTTCACTCTTTACTCCAGAGGCTGACTTCTGCTTTTGTCTTTCCAAGCCTCCCAACCATCTGAGATTCCAAAAAGGTTATGATTTCAGACCAACCAGGTTCTAACCAATAATATTTATCCTTCCACATATTCTAGGGTTTTTTACTTTCAGAATCAGCACTCATCTCTCCCTAGAGTTGCAATGTCTTAAACTGCATCATAAAAATGAATAAATGTTCAACCCTTGAGAAAATGTAAAATTCTAAGATTACATTTTTTTTTTTGTTTTGAAAATAAATAAACTTTGTTATTCATTCAACAATTTTTTTTTTTTGTGAAGCTACTAGGTGCCAAGCCATGAGTACAAGAGGAATCCTTTCCCTCTTGGGGAATACAGACAGTAATGTACACAAACATGTACACACACATATGGCGATCCCGTAATGTCTGGTCATGGTAAATGCTAAAAAGAAAAATGAAACAAGATAAGCACATAGATTTTGACAGGAGAATTGCTGCTATTTTTGCATTGTGGTCATACAAGATCTCTGAGGACATTTTAGCTGAAACATGAATTGAAGGGTCAGATCATGTATATATCAAGGGAAGTACAGTCCAAACATAGAAAAAGGCAAATAATAAAAAGGAGCCATTGTGCAAAATCTATACACAGAGGAAATTTTAAATGGTGTCAGTGTTGATAAAAGTAATTATATATAAAAGCAATTTTAATTCTATTTTTAAAGATGAAAAGCCTCTGAGCCTAAGCTCAACTTTTGTATTTTATACAGGAGAGTACAACAGTTAATTACAGTCGATCTTTGAATCCTAATTCAAAGCCAATTCAGACCCAAAGTAAAACACTGTCATATAATAACAAATGGCACTATTTAAAATCATTATTTCAAGGTAGAGGCAAAGAGTCAGGAAAGTAGAGAGTCACATGCTTCATTCAGTCTCCTACTTAAAGTGAGTTTAACAGGCAAAATATAACTCAGACCTCCCAGGGCCCCCAGCACCAGCTAAGGGTGTTTTACACACACACAGAGAGTGGAGAAAGCTTTTTATCTTCATTATAGTATTTGACAAAGTATGATAAAGATACTTCGGAAAATATACTTTTTTCTTTTTATTTCCTCTTTTTGAGGTATAATTTACACTTATCTGGACTTCCCTGGTGGCTCAGCTGGTAAAGAATCCTCCTGGAATGCAGGTGACCTGGGTTTGATCCCTGGGTTGGGAAGATCCCCTGAAGAATGGAACGGCTACCCGCTCTGGTATTTTGGCCTGGAGAATTCCACGGACTGTATAGTTCATGGGTTGCAAAGAGTCAGACACAACTGAGAGAATTTCACTTCACTTACACTTATCTTAAAGGGTACAGCTTGCTTAATTTTTACACATTTGAGTTTTTACATTTGTAAAAGTTTAACCACCACTGAGATCAAGATATAAAACATTCTCAGCTCCTCAGATGTCTTTGTCCCCTTCTAGCTTACCCCCAAAAGGTAACCAGTATTTTTATTTCTCTCATTATATACTTATTTAGTCAGTTGTTTTAACTTCTTAAATCACATAGCACATGCTCTTTTTGTGTCCGGATTCTTCTGTTCAATAATCACCTGTGAGGTTCATTCATGGGGCTACATGTAGCTGTAATCCATTTTTTTAATCATCGTTGTCTAATATTCCATCGTATGGTTATGGTACAGTTTATATGTTCTATTGTTAACAAACTTTTGGATTATTTCTTGTTTTTGTGGGGTTAGTATGAAGAAATCTATTATTAACATTATTGTACATGTATTTGGGTGAAAACAAGCATTCAGTTTTGTTGAGTTTCTATCTAGGGTTAAAATCACTGATTCAGAAACTGGGCCAGCTACCTAATTTGCAAGGCTCAATGCAAAATGAAAACGCAAAGCCTCTTGTTCAAAAAGTAGAGAAACATGCTATTAAAGATACTACAATGTAAAGCTTTTTCCTTTTTCCCAAGTCTCTCTCAACTTGTCATGGTGTTCTTTTATTTGCTATTTAGTAAGTAAAAAAATTAAAATGCTTACATTTTGACATATATTTTACTGTTTACCTTTATATTGGGCAATGGCTGTTTCAAGTGCAAATATTAAAGCATTTAAGCTGCAGACAGGATCACTGAAATAGCACAATTCATTTTTCATAGCTTGTACATGCATACACATCTCATTCTTAACAGAACAGTGGATGTGCTTCCTGGAACAAAGGTAAATATTTTTGCTTTGCTTCTTGGTACTTGCCCAATACTTTCTACCCTTGGTTTACTGTTGAGAAAGCAGGATCAAAAGGAAAAAGAACTATAGGTTGCCCTATCTTTCCTTTCCTTCCATGTTATCATTGCTAGCATATGCATTTGGCTAATGCAAGGAAATAACATGAGTAGGTAAGAATATGGTAGAATTCTTTGTTTTTGTGTTTCTTAAAATAGCATTGTGTTCTTTCTTTTCAATGCAAGATCTGGTTCTAGCAGACCTGGGGCTTCTCAGGGCTGTCAGCATCCCCCATTTATCTTGTATTCCTTTGAGCTTCATTAAAGTCCCAGGCACTGGGGTTCCACAAGAATACTGTGGTCATAGGCATGGTGAGTGCTCTCCACGACAAGGGTCCCAAGGAACAGCACAGACACGCAAACTATACTTCCCTCCCTTCTCAGGACCACGCCCAACAGCAGAGGTCCCCAACCTTTTTGGCATCAGGGACTGATTCCTGACAGACAATTTTTGTACAAACTGGGGGTGGGGGATGATTTGAGGATGATCCTCATAAGGAGCTTGCAACCAAGATCCCTTACAAGCTCAGCTCACAGTGGGGTTCGAGCTCCTAAAAGAATCTAATGCCTTTCCCTGATGACCTGTGATGTTGAGAAGTCTATTATTTATTTTGATATCTTTTTTTGGCTTCCCTGATTGCTTAGTTGGTAAAGAATCTCTCTGCAATGCAGGAGACACCAGTTCGATTCCTGGATCGGGAAGATCTGCTGGAGAAGGGATAGGCTACCCACTCCAGTATTCTTGGGTTTCCCTGGTGGCTCAGCTGGTAAAGAATCTGCCTGCAATACGGGAGACCTGGGTTTGATCCCGGTTTGGAAGATCCCCTGGAGAAGGGAAAGGCTATGCACTCCAGTTTTCTGGCCTAGAGAATTCCGTGGACTGTATAGTCCATGGGGTCACAAAGAGTCCAACATGACTGAGAGACTTTCACTTTCACTCTAGTGAAGAACCTGTTAAAACTTTTGCCCATTTTACAGTGGATTGCCTGTCTTTTTCACAGCCATATGTGGGTGTTATTCATATTTTCTGCATTATTTTGATGTATGTATTTACTGCTAGTATCTTCTGCCCTGTACTTACCATTTCATTCTCTTAACAGTGTTGTTGTTTTTTTTTTTTTTTTGTCATAAGTCACAATATCTTTGTGTAAGTTGCTCAGTTTTGTTCTTCTTCAAGGTTATCTTGACTATTCTAAGCCTTTTTGAAATAAAAACTCTGAAATGACCTCTGTGCTAATCTAGCATTTTCAAAAGTCTTCGGATTTAAATTCCTTAAATTACCCAGCAGAGGGTACTATACTACAACCAAGAAAAGCCGGTCTAAATCTGGATTTGGAGGAAAGAGGTTTATTACTGCTGTGCTTTTGTCTTTCCATACCAGAAAAGAAGAATCTTTAGTTTTGTTTTGCATAGTCTGGCTAATTAGCATGCCTGGCAGATGCAACTACCAGCTGAATTATTATACCAACAGTTGTTGCATTGAGAACTTTTTTGATGATCATGAATGAAAGGTCATTCAACATTTGCAAGGACTTTCATCTTCTTTATTACCACCATTCTTTATGGTACTGACTGAAGTAACTTTTGTGGCTTTTTATAAACCCTTCCAGAAGTCATTGTTTCTGTTAAGAGTATGGTTTCCATTTTTCAACCTCAAAATAGAAAAGATGACCCCCCAAATTATCATAAATCCTTTAATTAAAAGTGTTCTTTGAGACAAATATATGGTATCACATATAGGTAGAGTCTAAAATATAATACAAATGAACTTATTTACAAAATGAAAACAGACTCACAGACATAGAAAACAAACTTATGATTACAAAAGGAGAAAGAGGATGGGGGAGGGATAAATTAGGAGATTGGGATTAGTAGATACAAACTATTATATATAAAGTAGATAAACAACAAGCTCCTACTATATATATAGCATAGGGAACTGTCTTATAATAAACTATGATGGAAAAGAATATGAAAAAGAATATATATCCCCTTTGTCACTTATCAAGTGTCTATAAATGCTGGACTCTATACCTTGTTTTACTAAGCTTCACTTTATTGTGCTTTGAAAATATTGCATTCTTACAAATTGAAGCTATGTGGCAACCTTGCTTTGAGCAAGCCATTTTTTCAACACCATTTGCTCACTTGTTCTCTCTGTGTCAAATTTTGGTAATTCTAGCAATATCAGACTGGCTCATCATTATTATATTTGTTATGGTGATCTGTGACCAGTGATATTTGATATTATCACTGTAATTGTTTTGGGGAGCCATGAGTTGCACCCATATAAAATTTAATCGATAAACATCTGTATTCTGACTGCTCCACCAATCACTGTTCTACTGAGGGTAAAACATGACCAAACAGCATTGTATGCAACAGAGAAATCATTCATGAAAGGAAAAGTCAATCAATGCAGCAAAGTTTACTGTAGTCTTACTTTAAGAAATTGTCACAGCCACCCCAACCTTCAACAACCACCACCCTAATCAGTCATCAGCCATCAAGACTGAGAAAAGACCCTCCATCAGCAAAATGATTATGACTCACTGAAGACTCAGATGATGGTTAGCATTTTTCAGCAATTAAGTATTTTTTTAAAGGTTTGTACATAACTTCCCTCATGGCCAGATGGTAAAGAGTTTGTAACACAGGAGATCCAGGTTCAGTCCCTGGGTTGGGAAGATCCCCTGGAAAAGGGCATGGTTACCTAATCCAATATTCTTACCTGGAAAATTCCATGGACAAAGGAGCCTGGCGGGCTCTAGAGTGCTCAGGCTTTAGTAGCTGTGCCACGGGCCAGCTTAGTTGCTTCTCATCATGTGGGATCTTGCCAGATAAGGGATCAGATTTGTATCTCCTACATTAGCAGGTGGATTCTTTACCACTGAGCCACCAGAGAAGTCCCTAAAAAGGTTAGTTATTTTGCTTTTTTAATGTGGTATTGGTGAAAAAAAGACAAATATCAGTGGGAAGAATAGAGATTCGGAAATAGACTGATACATATATGGTCAATAGACTCAGGAAAATGGCTAAAGCAGTTCACTGTGCACCAAAAATCTTTTAGCAAATCTGTTTTTAGCAAAACAGAACGTCTTATGGGGAAAAGAATTAATCTCTATTTTTTCCTTATATTAAGCACAAAAAAATAACTTACAATGTATTTAATTACAAAATCTTTGTTCAAACACACAAAAATTTCTTAGATAGAGCATCAAAACACAATGATAAAAAGAAAAAAAATGAAAAACTAGACTAACAAAATTTGAAACTTTTGCTCTAGCAGACATCATTTTAAAAATTATAAGGTTTCATGAACTGGAAGAAAATATTTGCAACAAATATGCCTGACAAAAAGCTTATATCCAAAATACATAAAAAAAACTCCTACAATTTCATAATAAGACATAAGCCAAATGTCCATCAACAGGAGGATGGATAAGTGAGATAAAGTATTCACACAATGGCATGTCAGGGAAACAATGCTCCACGAATATTTTCACATTTCTGGATAGTTTGTCTTCAAACAAAATTGGCACACCATAGAACATTTCTTCTTCTCCAGACTCACAGTGCTCCTCACATGACAAGGGTGTTAGACCTGGAGCCATATGTTCCCATCCAAAGGATAATAAAACTTATCTCCCCCAGAGCCAAATGATTGCAGGCCAGGGTAGGGACTTTCCCCTTTTACTTTCCTGAGACAATTTGTTTACTTTCCCAAGTGTTTGTTCACATTGGGAAGATAAGGGTTTTTTTTTTTTTTTTTCCCTTTTTCAGAAAGGTAGGCAGCAGTTAGTGAAAGTGAAGTCATTAAGCCATATATACTCTATTTGAACTTCCAGACTCATAATCTAGGACTTCCTATCCTCTTTCTCATGCATAGGATATCTACCTGGCTCTCCTCACACCATCTCAGAAGAGAGAGAAGAATAGAGCATGGAAAATGGATACAGTTATGCTATCTGTGGTGCTTCCCTGGTGGCTCAGTAGTAAAAAATCTGCTTGCCAATGCAGGAGACGTGGGTTTGATCCCTGTGTCGGGAAGATCCTCTGGAGAAGGAAACGGCACTCTCGTATTCTTGCCTGAGAAATCCCATGGACAGAGGAGCCTGGCGGGCTACAGTCCATGGGGTCAACAAAGAGTTGGACATGACTTAGCAAATAAATGCTCTCACCTGGAAAAATCCCATGGACGGAGGAGCCTGGTAGGCTGCAGTCCATGGGGTCACTACGAATTGGACACGACTGAGCGACTTCACTTTCACTTTTCACTTTCATGCATTGGAGAAGGACATGGCAACCCACTCCAGTGTTCTTGCCTGGAGAATCCCAGGGACGGCGGAGCCTGGTGGGCTGCCGTCTCTGGGGTTGCACTGAGTCGGACACGACTGAAGCGACTTAGCAGCAGAAGCAGCAGCAACTAAATGACAAACAACAGTAATAGCAATTCTGATCTCTGCCCTAGAAACTTTTTGCTTTTGGCACAGAAATGAACAAATGCAGATATTAAAAGCTTATCATGGAACACTTCCTAGCAAAGAAAAAAGGATTAAAATTACTGATACATGTTATAACATGAATGAACCTCAAATGAACATTATGTGGAACAAAAGAAGACATATGCAAAAAAAAGTACATACTGTCTGGTTCCATTAATAAGAAGGGCAAGAAGAGTAAAAACTAATCAAGTGTCGGGACTTCCCTGGTGGTCTAATGGTTAAGAATCTGCCTTTCAATGTAAGGGACAAGGGTTCAATCCTTGGTCAGGGAACTAAGATCCCATGTGCCTCAGGGCAACTAAACCTGTGCACCAGTCTCCAGAGCCTGTACTCCACAATGAAGATCTTGTGTGCCACAACTAAGACCCAATGCATCCAACCAAATAATTTTTTAAACCTAATAAAATAGTAATGGAAGTCACCATAGTGACTATGTTAGAGGGATGTGAGAGGAGCATGTGGGAATTTTCTCTGTACTTGGTAACATAGTTGTGTATCCATGAAAAATTTAAGTGAATTTTTTGTACCTTATTTTACATATGTTATGACTTAATTTAAAAAGTTTTGTTTTTTTTTTTAAGTCTCTACCAGTTGTTTTGTGGGAGTTGGAAAGTGATTCTAAAATTTATTTGGAAATCCAAATGGGAAAAAAAAATAGCCAAGGTACTTGAATAAGAACAAAGTACAAGGACTTGCTTTACTAGCAAAAAGATAATTAAAGTAGTGTGGAATCAGCACAGTAATAGACAAATAGACTAACAGAACAAGAGTATGGTCTATAAGCAAACCCATTCATGGATGACAGTTTATGAAGAATTCTAAGAAAAGGATGATTTTTCAGTAAATAGTGCTGTGTCAGCTGGACTCTTAAACAATTAAACTTGAATCCTTACTTCACATCATATATAAAAATCAATTCCAGGTGGATCATAATTTGAAATGTGAAAAATTAAACAAAAAAAGATTCAGGAGAAAACTTAGAAGAATATTGTCATGACCTTGGATAACAGTTTTTAGAGGACAGAACAAAAACAAACCATAAAACAACTAATTGGTAAATTAGATTTGATTACATTTAAGAATTTCTTTTGTTACTCTAAAGAGTGAAAAGGCAAGCCACAAGAGGGAAAATATTTGCCACATATATAACAGCTAGAGGTGTCATATTTAGAAGATGTAACAAATTCCTTCAAAACAATTAAAAATGAAATTAAAAGACATGATTTAACAGAAAAAAAAATTGAAAAGAACTTAAGCAGATCCATGACACAAGAACTAGTATGTATTATCCAAGTGGCTAATAAATTTGCCAAAAAGTTCTTAACATCATTAATCATCAGAAAAATGGAAATGAAAACCATAATCACATAACTCTACATATCTTATAAAATGGCAAAAATTATGAAGCTGAAAATATAAAATATTAGAAATAATGTGGAAAAAGAATTCTCATTATCCTGACAGGGGTGTGAATTGTGTAAATTCTTCAACTACTTCAGAAATCAATTTTGGTAGTAAGTTACTTAAGTTACAGAAGTTGAAATTAGGTCTGTCTTATCCAGCAATTACACTTCTGGGTATGTATTTGGCAGAAATATGCACACCCAAGCAAGAGACACATACAAGAATGTTCAAAACAGTACTATTGCTAATAGTTCTGAACCAGAAACAATCTAAATGCCATCAAAAATAGAATGAATAAATAAATCATGGCATAGTCATCTGATAAATAACTTCTCAGCATGACAGTACAGCTACAGGCAGTAACACAGATAACTGTCATAGCCTAGTGTTAGTGAGAGAAGACAGAATACACCCTGTGTGATTTGGCAAAGAAGAGAACGGTTAGGACAGGGGTTTCTATCAGGTTAGAACTGTTCCATTTCCTGAATTGAGTGATGTTTACCAATGCTTTCACTTTGTAACTCACTGAGCTATAACATAGGACTAGAAAAGATCAGTTTTCATTCCAATCCCAAAGAAGGGCAATCCCAAAGAAGGGCAATGCCAAAGAATGTTCAAACTATGGTACAACTGCACTCATCTCACACCCTAGAGAAGTAATGCTCAAAATTTTCCAAGCAAGGCTTCAACAGTACATGAATCATGAACTTCCAGATGTTTGAGCTGGTTTTAGATAAGGCAGAGGTATCAGAGATCAAATTGCCAACATCTGTTGGATCATAGAAAAAGCAAGAGAGTTCCAGAAAAACATCTACTTCTGCTTTATTGATTATGCCAAGGTCTTCGACTGTGTGGGTCACAACAAACTGTAGAAAACTCTTGAAGAGATGGGAATACCAGATCACCTTAACTGCCTCCTGAGAAATCTGTATGCAGGTCAGGAAGCAACAGTTAGAACTGGACGAGGAACAACAGTCTTGTTTCAAATTGGGAAAGGGGTACATCTAGTCTGTATATTGTCACCCTGCTTATTTAACTTCTACACAGAGTACATCATGCAAAATGCTGGGCTGGATGAAGCACAAGCTGGAATCAAGATTTCAAGGAGAAATATCAATAACCTCAGATATGACACCACCCTTACGGCAGAAAGTAAAGAAGAACTAAAGAGCCTGTTGATGAAGGTGAAAGAGGAGAGTGAAAAGTTGGCTTAAGAAAATGGCAATAGGAACATATATTATACTTTACATAATAACTACTTTAAATGTAAATGGACTAAATGTTCCAACCAAAAGACACAGACTGGCTGAATGGATACAAAAACAAGACCCATATATGTGCTCTTTACAAGAAACCCACTTCAGACCTCAAGACACATATAGACTGAAAGTGAGAGGCTGGAAAAATATATTCCATGAAAATGGGAAGCAAAAGAAAGCTGGAGTAGCAATCCTCATATCAGACAAAATAGACCTTAAAATAAAGAAGATTACAAGAGATAAGGAAGGACACTACATAATGATCAAGGGATCAATCCAAGAGGAAGACATAACAATTGTAACTATCTATGAACCCAACATAAGAGCACCTCAATACATAAGACAAATACTAACAGACATAAAAGGAGAAATTAACAGTAACACAACAATAGTAGGAGACTTCAACACCCCACTCACACCAATGGACAGATCACCAAAACAGAAAATTAATAACACAAGTCTTATATGATACATTAGATGAGATGGATCTCATTGATATCTTCAGGACATTCCATCCAAATGCAGAAGAATACACCTTCTTCTGAAGTTCACATGGAACATTCTCCAGGATAGACCACATCTTGGGTCACAAACCAAACCTCAGTAAATATAAGAAAATTGAAATTGTATCAAGCATCTTCTCCAACCACAATTCTATGAGACTAGATATCAGTTACAAGAAAAAAAAATGTAAAAAGCACAATCACATAGAGATTAAACAATACATTTCTAAATAACCAACAGCTTACTGAAGAAATCAAAAGGGAAATAAAAAAATTTCTAGAAACAAATGGCAATGAAAACATGACAACTCAAAACCTGTGGGATGCAGTGAAAGCAGTTCTAAGAGGAAAGTTTATAGCAATACAATACTACCTCAAGAAATAAGAAAATATTGAATAGACAACCTAACTTTACACCTAAAGCAATTGGAAAATGAAGAAGAAACAAAAAAAAAAAAAAAAGAAGAAGGAAAGAAATCATAAAGATCTGAGCAGAAATAAATGAAAAAGAAAGGAAAGAAAAAATAGTAAAGATTAATGAAACTAAAAGCTGGTTCTTTGAGAAGATAAACAAAGTTGACAAACCTTTAACCAGACTCATCAAGAAAAAAAGAGAGAAGAATCCCTTAAAACACTGGAAATAGAACTGCCTTATGAACCAGCAATCCCACTGCTGGGCATACACACTGAGGAAACCAGAAGGGAAAGAGACACGTGTACCCCAATGTTCATCGCAGCACTGTTTATAATAGCCAGGACATGGAAGCAACCTAGATGTCCATCAGCAGATGAATGGATAAGAAAGCTGTGGTACTTATACACAATGGAGTATTACTCAGCCATTAAAAAGAAAACATTTGAATCGGTTCTAATGAGGTGGATGAAACTGGAGCCTATTATACAGAGTGAAGTAAGCCAGAAAGAAAAACACCAGTACAGTATACTAATGCATATATATGGAATTTAGAAAGATGGTAACAATAACCCTGTGTTCGAGACAGCAAAAGAGACACTGATGTATAGAACAGTCTTTTGGACTCTGTTGGAGAGGGAGAGGGTGGGGAGATGTGGGAGAATGGCATTGGAACATGTATAATATCATGTATGAGACGAGTTGCCAGTCCAGGTTCGATGCATGATACTGGATGCTTGGGGCTGGTGCACTGGGACGACCCAGAGGGATGGTATGGGGAGGGAGGAGGGAGGAGGGTTCAGGATGGGGAACACATGTATACCTGTGGCGGATTCATTTCGATATTTGGCAAAATTAATACAATATTGTAAAGTTTAAAAAAAAAAGAAAAGAAAACAGCAAAACTAATGCAATGTTGTGAAGTTTAAAAATAAAATAAAATTAAAAAAAAAGAAAACAAACAAAAGAGAGAGAGAAGAATCAACTCAACAAAATTAGAAATGAAAAAGAAGAGGTTACAACAGACAATGCAGAAATACAAAGGATTACAAGAGACTATTACAAACAACTACATGGCAATAAAATGGATAACCTGGAAGAAATGGACAGATTCTTAGAAAAGTTCAATCTTCCAAAACTGAACAAGGAAAAAATAGAAACTATGAACAACCCAGTTACAAGCACTGAAATTGAAGCTGTGATCAAAAATCTCCCAAAAAACAAAAGCCCAGGACCAGATGGCTTCACAGGAGAATTCCATCAAACATTTAGAGAACTAATGCCTATCCTTCTAAAAGTCTTTCAAAAAATTGCAGAGGAAGGAACATTTCCAAACTCATTCTATGAGGCCACCATCACCCTGATACCAAAACCAGACAAAGACAACACACACAAAAAAGAAAACTACAGGCCAATATCACCGATAAACATAGATGCAAAAACTCTCATCAAAATTTTAGCAAACAGAATTCAGCAACACATCAAAAAGCTCATACACCATCATCAAGTTGGGTTTATTCCAGAGTTGCAAGGATCCTTCAGTATACGCAAATCAATCAATGTGGTACACCATATTAACAAATTGAAAGATAAAAACCAAATGATAATCTCAATAAATACAGAAAAATCCTTTGACAAAATTCAGCACCCATTTATGATTAAAACTCTTCAAAAAATGGGCATAGAAGGAACCTACCTCAACATAGTAAAGGCCATATATGATCAGCCTACGGCAAACATTATTCTCAATGGTGAAAAACTGAAAGCACTCCTCCCCCTAAGTTCAAGAATAAGACAAGGGTGTCCACTTTCACCACTATTATTCAACATAGTTCTGGAAGTCCTAGCTACAGCAACCAGAGAAGAAAATGAAATAAAAGGAATCCAGATCGGAAAAGAAGAAGTAAAGCTCTCACTCTTTCAGATGATACTGTACATGGAAAATCCTAAAGATAGTATCAGAAAATTACTAGAGCTAATTAGTGAATTTAGCAAAGTTGCAGGATACAAAATCAATACACAGAAATCACTTGCACATCTATCTACTAGCAATGAAAAATCAGAAAGAGAAATTAAGGAGTCAATCCCATTCACCACTGCAACAAAAAGAATTAAATATCTGGGAATAAACTTACCTAAGGAGATAAAAGAACTATATACGGAAAATTATAAGACATTGATGAAAGAAATCCAAGACGACATAAACAGATGGGAGAGATATTCCATGTTCCTGAGTAGGAAGAATCAATATTGTGAAAATGACTATACTGCCAAATGCAATCTACAGATTCAATGTGATCCCTATCAAATCACCAATGGCATTTTTCACAGAACTAGGACAAAAAATTTCACAATTCATATGGAAACACAAAAGACCCCAAATAGCCAAAGCAGTCTTGAGAAAGAAGAATGGAACTGGAGGAATCAACCTTCCTGCCTTCAGATTATACTACAAAGTTCCAGTCATCAAGACAGTATGGTGCTGGCACAAAAACAGAAATATAAACCAATGGAACAAGATAGAAAGCCCAGAAATAAACCCATGCACCTATGGGTACCTTATTTTTGACAAATGAGGCAAGAATATACACTAGGGTAAAGACAGCCTCTTCAATAAATGGTGCTAGGAAAACTGGACAGCAACATGTAAAGGAATGAAATTAGAACACTTCCTAACACCATACACAAAGATAAACTCAAAATGGATTAAAGACCTAAATGTAAGACCAGAAACTATAAAACTCTTTGAGGAAAACAGAGGCAGAATACTCAATGACATAAATCAATGCAAGATCCTCTACTCCTCCTGGAGTAATGGAAATAAAAAACAAAAGTAGACAAGTGGAGCTTGATTAAACTTAAAAGCTTTTGCACAGCAAAGGAAACTATAAGCAAGGTGAAAAGACAACCCTCAGGATGGGAGAAAATAATAGCCAATGAAACAACTGACAAAGGATTCATTTCTAAAATATACAGGCAGCTCATACAACTCAAGACCAGAAAAACAAACAACCCAATCAAATAGTAGGAACAGACCTAAACAGACATTTCTCCAAAGAAGACATATAGATGGCTAACAAACACATGAAAAGATGCTCAACATCGCTCATTATTAAGGAAATGCAAATCAAAACTACAATGAGATATCACCTCACACCAGTCAGAATAGCTACCATCAAAAAATCAACAAACAATAAATGCTGGAGAGGATGTGGAGAAAAGGGAATGTTCTTGCACTGTTTTGGGGAATATAAACTGATACAGCCACTGGAAGACAGTATGGAGATTCCTTAGAAAACTAGGAATAAAGCCACCATATGACCCAGCAATCCCACTCCTAGGCATATACCCTGAGGAAACCAAAATCGAAAAAGACACATGTATCCCATTGTTCACTGAAGCACTATTTACAATAGCTAGAACATGGAAGTAACCTAGATGTCCATCGACAGATGAATGGATAAAGAAGTTGTGGTGCATATTCACAATGGAATATTACTCAGCCATAAAAAGGAACAGATCTGAGTCAGTTCTAATGAGGTGGATGAACCCAGAGCCTATTATACAGAGTAAAGTAAGTCAGAAAGAGAAAGATAAATATTATATTCTAATGCATATATACAGAATCTAGAAAAATGGTGCTGAAGAGTTTATTTGCAGGACAGCAATGGAGAAACAGACATAGAGAACAGACTTATGAACATGCAGAGAGAGGAGGAGAGGGTGAGATGCATGGAGAGAGTGACATGGAAACTTACATTACCATGTGTAGAAAAGAAGCCAATGGGCATTTTCTGTGTATCTCAGGAAACTCAAACAGGGGCTCTGTATCAACCTAGAATGGTGGGATGGAGGAGGGAGATGGGAGGGAGGTTCAAAAGGGAGGGGATATATATGTACCTATGGGTGACTCATGTTGGTGTTTGACAGAAAACAACAAAATTCTGTAAAGTAATTATCCTTCAATTAAAAAATAAATAAATTCACAATATATATATATATATAAAGGGGAAAAAAAGTTGGCTTAAAACTTAACACTTAGTTTTAAACTAAGTTTTAAACTTAAAACTCAACACTCAAAAAACTATGATCGTGGTATCCAGTCCCACCCCTTCAAGGCAAATAGATGGAGAAACAATGAAAACAGTGACAGGCTTTATTTTGGGGGGCTCCAAAATTACTGCAGATGGTGACTGCATTCATGAAATTAAAAGACACTTGCTCCTTGGAAGAAAAGTTATGACCAGCCTAGACAGCATATTAAAAGGCAGAGACACTACATTTACCGACAAAGGTCCATCTAGTCAAAGCTATGGTTTTTCCAGTAGTCATGTATGGATATGAGAGTTGGACTATAAAAAAAAAGCTAAGTGATGAAGGATTGATGTTTTCGAACTGTGGTGTTGGAGAAGACTCTTGAGAGTCCCTTAGATTGCCAGGAGATCAAATCAGTCAATCCTAAAGGAAATCAGTCCTGAATATTTATTGGAAGGACTGATGCTGAAGCTGAAACTCCAATACTTTGGCCATGTGATGCAAAGAACTGACTCCTTGGAAAAGACCCTGATGTTGGGAAAGATTGAAGGCGGGAAGAGAAAGGGATGACAGAGGATAAAATGGTTAGATGACATCACTGACTCAAAGGACATGAGTTTGAGTAAGCTCTAGGAGCTGGTGATGGACAAGGAAGCCTGGCGTGCTGCAGTCCATGGGATTGCAAAGAGTCGGACATGACTGAGCAACTGAACTGAACTGAACTGAGCTGTAATAACTACATTTGTGCATTTTTCTGTGTACATACTAGTCTTCACAATTACAAAACATTTTTAAAATAAAGTAATTAACCTCTAATTAAAATAAATAAATTTAAATTAAAAAAAAAAAAAGTGTGTACCACTTCTCAAAGGGGCTTCCCCAGTGGCTCAGCAGTAAAGAACCCACAAGGAACACAGGAGACACAGGAGACATGGGTTCAATCCCTGGGTCAGGAAGATCCCCTGGAGGTGGAAATGGCAATCCACTCCAGTATTCTTGCCTGGGAAATCTGGACAGAGAGGCCTGGAAGGCTACAGTCTATGGGGTTACAAGAGTCAGACATGACTTGGTGACTGAACACACAGGACACAATACCACTTCCCAAAATAAATACTGAAGAGTTGGGGGAAGATTTGATAAGATCCCATAGGATTTGAAACATTAGATATAATTTGGATTTAAGCAGACAGCATATCAAAAATTACTAGTGCCCCCATATAGCCACAGAGTAGTTCATTCAATGAAGAGAGCATGGCAGAGTAGCCTAAAAGGACTGTAGAAATCCTCTAAATACTGGATGCTTATTATTTCCCCAGAACTCTCCTTTTCTGCCACCACCCCCAACCCTTTTCAGAGAACTTTATCTTGCCACCCCTCATGTTCTAACTGCCACCTGTCCCCTAATATTCAGGTGTACTCCTGGAGCAGTAGCCTTATTACATTCTGATCCTGCCCTGTTCATGCTTGGGTGTGCAGGAATGGCATCTCTTTTCACTCACAGGGTAGTTTACACTAAGGAAATCAACTCATGCTGCATTTTCATAAATTAATAAGAATACATCTTACTATGTACGCTATTTCACAGTTCACCCCTCATGTGTATGTGATTCATTTTGTTATGTATTAATATAAGAGGCATACAAGGAAGTCATTAAAATACAGCCTTCGGAATTGCATTAACCAGGATTCAGATCCTTGTTCTATCCCTTTAAGTAAACCATCTGTACAAGCCTGTTTGCTCCTTTTGTAACTCGGGGTAACATAACCGATTCATAGAATTGTTTTAAGGACTAAAGAAAGCAGCAAATATAGACATTTTAGTTGGTACCTGGCTGACAATAAGAACACAGTAACTTCAGATGATGATGATGATATTACCCCTGGAAACTGTTTAGGAGTTAAACTGGAATAGGGAAAATTTATACTATCTGTTTGTAGTATTAATGTCCAAGCTGGGATGAGAAGGATTGGTTTATGACCTTTCTGAACAGAAAGCCCAGAAACTCATACATCAGGTTTCACAGAACTAAGATCCCAGTGTGATAAGTCATGGCAAGAAGAATTGTAATGTTTGAGGAGAAGAAAAATGTTGATCTGAATGTGTTGAGTCATTTCAAAAATCTGTGGAAGGATATACTAGAATTTATTTCAACCCGAGAGGTTTAGACTGGGAGGGACTCAGACTGTCTCTTACTGAAGTTCACAATAGTGAGAAGATGGTAGAATTTAAAGGTACTAAGGAAACGCCCTAAGGTGAATTACAGGTCACAGCTAAAAGCAAAAGTCATGTCTGTCCTCTTTAATGCATGGGCAACAACTGAAGGCCTAGCAATTTCTCAGGTCACACTCATCCTGCAAAATCCATAGGCAACTGAGGACAGAAATGTGAGTGTGTTCACAGGTATGAGACCGAAAAATTCTGACTTACTGTCTGATCAGTGCCCAGGAGAAGGTGAGGAGGAAGGGAGAGAGGGAGGGAGGCAAGGGCACACAGAAGATGGCTGGCTCACAAACAAGGGGCACCCACTTAAGAGTGGAAAGGACTACAGGTCTCAGGCACGGTCCCCATTCCTGCTTCCTAGAAGAAGGGAACAATAAACTGTTCCTGCTCAAGTTAAGGAGTGTTAGGGGACTATAGATCTCTGGGAACTATACTCAATATTCTGTGATGAACCATAATGGGAAAGAATATGAAAAAGTATATATGTAGAACTGAATCACTTTGCTGACAGCAGAAATTAACACAACATTGTAAATCAGCTATACATCAATTTAAAAAAAAGGGGGGGGGAGGAGTTGGGAGACAGGGAGGGAAAGTTATGTATATTTGCCTCAGCCCTTTTAGGGCCATGAACAATTCACACTGGAACCAAAACACACACAAGTCTTAAGGTTTAGATACTAAAAATGATTGACTCAAAATACTTCTGTGGCAAATATACATCATGTTTAATCCACCAGAATTGAAGTAATAATGATGGTGCTAGACTAATTTTTAATGGAAATATAGTTGATTTACAATATTGTGTTAATTTCAGATAGAGAAAAAAATAACTCAGTTATTTGTACACATATTTTTAGATTATTTTCCAAATAGATTACTACAAGATGTTGAATATAGTTCCCTGTACTCTACATTAAGTCTTTGCTGTTTATCTGTTTTATGTAGTTTGTATTTGTTAATCTCATTCTCATTTATCCATCCCTCCTTCCCTTTCCCCTTTGGTAACCATGTTAGTTTTTATGTCTGTTAAGTCTGTTTCTGTTTTGTATATATATTCATTTGTATTATATTTTAGACTCTACATATAAGTGATAGCACGTATTTGTCTTTGTCTCACTTACTTAGTAAATATTCTCTAGGTTCATCCATGTTGTTGCAAATGGCAATATTTCATTCTTTGCTATGGCTGAGTGACACTTTAGAGTGTGTGTGTGTATATCTAGTATTTAAAATCCAGAAAGGGACTTAACTGCTTTAGTGAAAGAAGTGAAAGTCATTCACTCGTGTCTGACTCTTTGTGACCCCATGGACTATATACAGTCCATGGAATTCTCCAGGCCAGAATACTGGAGTGGGCAGCATTTCCCTTCTCCAGGGGATCTTCCCAACCCAGGGATCGAACCCAGGTCTCCCGCACTGCAGGTGGATTCTTTACTGATTGAGCCACAAGGGAAGCCCTTTAAAATCCTATGGAATCTTATCTCATCAAATCTTCCTCCAACTCTTAAGGTTTTGTTTTGAGAAGTGGTATTGTGTGCACCCCACTCCAGTACTCTTGCCTGGAAAATCCCATGGACGGAGGAGCCTGCTAGGCTGCAGTACATGGGGTCGCCAAGAGTCGGACACGACTGAGCAACTTCACTTTCACTTTTAACTTTCATGCATTGGAGAAGGAAATGGCAACCCACTCCAGTGTTCTTGCCTGGAGAATCCCAGGGACGAGGGATCCTGGTGGGCTGCCGTCTATGGGGTCGCACAGAGTCGGACATGACTGAAGCGACTTAGCAGCAGCAGCATTGTGTGTTATGTGTTTAGTCCCTAAGTCATGTGGGTCTCTTTTGCCACCCCATGGACTGTAGACCACCAGACTCCTCTGTCCACGGGGATCTCCAGGCAAGAACACTGGAGTGGGTTGCCATGCCTCCTCCAGGGGATCTTCCGACCCAGGGATCAAACCCGCGTCTCATGTTTCCTGCATTGGCAGGTGGGTTCTTTATCACTGGTGCTACCTGGAAAGCCCATTGATAACATAAAGCCACTGATAACATAAAATGTTGTCCTTCCTAGTGAAAGTGAGTGAAGTCGCTCAGTCGTGTCCGACTCTTTGCGACCCCGTGGACTGTAGCCCACCAGGCTCCTCCTTCCATGGGATTCTCCAGGCAAGAATACTGGAGTGGGTTGCCATTTCCTTCTCCAAACTCTTACCAAATCAATGAGTCCAGTTAGGAAAACAGAAAACACACTGTTTACTTTAACAGAAAGAATTTGCTACGAGGAACTGTTTAAACAGTCGGGAGGGAAGTTTTCCCTGCAGTAGTGACCTCCTTGGACTTCCCCAGTGGCGCAGCGGTAAAGAACTTGCCTGCAGTGTGAGAGGTGGGTTCCATTGCTCGGTGGGGAAGATCCTGTGGAGAAGGAAATAGCAACCCCTCCAGAATTCTTGCCTGGAAAATCCTACGGACAGAAGAACCTGGTGGGCTACAGTCCATGGGATTGCAAAAGAGAACCACACGACTTAGAGACGAAACAACAGTAACAAGTGACCTTGTTGGTTAGGGAGGTGGAAAGTCAAGGATTCTCGGAGCTGCTAGCCCGACGGGCTTAGAGGAGAAGTCGGACACTCCCCTGGCGCTGGCACCCAGCCCAGGCTCCGGCGGGACGCGGGTGGGGCTCCGCCGCAGCTCCGCCTCCCCGGGCACCCAGCCAATTGGAGCGCGGCGCGAAGCCTGAGCCCTGGCCCAGGGTGCGGAGGGGAGACCAGCTCCCAGCGCCCGCGGCCCGAGGGGGAGTCCCACGCTGACGGCTGCCTGCAAAGATGTGACCCAGCTCCGGCGCCCATGTGCGCCCCCGGACCCTCAGCGAGGGCGGCGGCCAGAGGAGCCCCGGCACCCGGCCTCCCGGCCCTGCTGTTCCTGCTGCTGGTGGCCGCGCCGACGGGACGGGCAGGTAGGAGTATCGCGCCCGGGGCCAGCCGACCGCCCAGCTCTGACTGATTTCGTCCACCCCGCCTTTTGCTTTCAGGCGCGCGGAGCAGGAGGAGCTCAGGTCCGCGCGGGGAGCCAGGGAGCCCGGGGAAGAAACGCCGCTGCCTCGCGTGCGCTGAGAACTTGTTGCGAGGGTTGCAGGTGACGGTGAAGGCAGGTTGACGGTAGTCGCTCCGAGTGGACGCGCAGCTGGTAACTTGCGGTCGGCGACAGTGCCTTTGCACATTGCACTTGCCCCCACGTCGCAGGCTGTCGCCACCCCCGCCGCGGCCCCACGGACCAGCTGCCCTTTTACAGGGAGCACCCCAGGGAAGGAGGCGATGCCTGCACTTTAAAAAACCAAACTCCGGGAAAGAGTTGGGCTCGCAGTGGACAGGAGCTAGAAAGGGGCAACGTTTCTAAAGTAAGATCCCTTTCCTGGGCAAGTCATTTTTTTTTTTTTTTCCTTTGCAGTTTTGACCACGTACATGTAAATGCCCTTTGATTTTTCGGAAGTAACAAAACTTGGAACTGATCTGTGATACAGGTTGTTTTTGGTTTTGTTTTTAAGTTTTAACTTTACCAGCTGCAAGCCAGTAAATCAGAATGATTCATTAACTGATTTCTGTTTTCCTTCTGCATTTCTGGTGTAAGAGAAAAAGAATGTTTTTAAAGCAAGGTATCTAGGATCCCCTCTTTTTTTTTAATTTCAAGCAACAGAGCTTGAAATACTGTGTTTTGTGCAGATTTGGCCCAGGCCTCTATGTTTTTAACCCAGAACTGAACAATGACTGTGAATGCAAAAAGTTGTCCATGAAACTGTGGTGTCCTTAGTAATCAAAGAACAAGTTGCAAAAGTTCAGTATAATTAAAAGAAAAGCGTGCATATAGATCTTGGAGAGATTTTTGGACAATAGACATTATGCACAATAAGCTTCTCTTTCTCTTCTAAATCCTGAAGTTACCAGAAATTGTCATTCTTTTCTCTTGTGATAAATATTCCTAGGTAAGCTGAATGGGAAGAGACTGCTCCTGACTTAGCCAGATACTGAGCTTCAACTAACTGACAGGAATTTGGTTGTTTCTATTTCTAATCAAATAATAAAGCTTGCTTCTTAATTGTATTGGGAGGCTGACATTAGAAGGTAATAATATTCTTGGCTTCAAAGCAAAATTAGGGGAAAAAACAAAGAAACTCTCTCCTGACCCAGGTACTTTCTTGGCTCGTCTTAAAACATTCCTGTCTTCTTCTGGGCCTCAAGGCACACTGAGAGCTGATGGGAAAATCAGGTGAGAAGGTACATGTGTTTATGTGGATAGAGAGCTATCCCATCTTGTTGGTTCCACCACCATATCTGTTGAGCCATGTGAACTTTCTAAGAATTATGTGACATTGCCACATTCCAGTAGTAAAGGCTTTAACATTTCAAAAATTTTGGCACAAAAATTTGAAGTCACACAACTCTTTGATTGGATTGGGCTGTACTACAATACCAAACATCCAAAGAGAAAGAAAAAAAAAATTTCAATGTGGCATCAGCATTTTAGGAAAGTTCTTGGTATTTCATTTCAGGTCAACTTTTAAAGGAATTTGGAACATCTGTACCACACCCACATGGCAGGAGGGACACAAACTCAACTCTATCAACTCTCCAGGGACAGAAGTTTCACTAAGAAATTCATCACTATGGTTTGGCAGTCTGGTCCTGTTGGCCTAATCCCATGTCTTATTCGTCACTGCAGATAAAGAATCCTGGTCAGCATAATATTAATGAGCATTTAAAGCCAGTAACAGAGAGTGGGAGGAGATGACTTGCCAAAGTCACGTATCTCCTCTCCTCAAACCCTTCAGAAACTTCCACTGCTGATAGAATCATTCTAAAGTCTCCTGTGTGGTCTTATGTGACCCCTCCTGCCAGTCTCTTCAGCCTCACTCACACCACTTAATTCCTACTATTGTGGACGTTTTCCAGTTCCTAGAGCAAACCAAACTGTTTTGCATCACAGGGACTTCATACTTGCAATTCCTTGTGCTGGAATGTTCCAGCCCACTCTGTCTCTGGCTAACTCCTGTTCAGACTTGACATCTCACCTCCGGTGTGCCTCCCTCAAGAAGAGCTTCCCAAAATCCCCAAAGAGGGAAAAAATAGAATTTATTGTGTCTATGAACAAAGGAGCCAACTCTAGGTTTGGAGCTTTTGAATATGGTCTAAATATTAAAGTATCTCTGCTTGTTAGAACTAATATGCTATATTTAACACAGTGAGGGTATTTGTTGAAGTGTTTCTTCTTTGATATAAACACAGCAGTAGCAGGTATTTTATTTCATGGAGAAGTTATTTTAAGATATTTTTCACACACACAAATGATTCCAGTGAACTAATTAAATTTTTTTCATTGCTTTCTCCTTTTTAGCTTTTAATTTTGAGCTAATATGAGACTTACAGAAAAGCTCTAGAAATAATAGAGCTCTCATGAACCCCCTCACCCTGTTTCTCTTAATTTTAAGATCTTATATAACCATACAGTGTTCAGAACAGTGAAATTAACATTGATGTAACACTGTTCAGGCTTCTGAGGTGGCTCAGTGGTAAAGAATCCGCCTGCCAATGCAAGAGACGGGTTCGAACCCTGTGTTGGGAAGATCCTCTGTTGAAGGAAATGGCAACCCACTCCAGTATTCTTGTCTTGGAAATCCCATGAACAGAGGAGCCTTGTGGGCTACAGGCCATAGGATCCCAAAGAGTCAGAAACAATTTAGCAACTAAACAACAACAATGTAACACTATCTGCTAAACTACAGACTTTGTTTCAGTTTTACCCTTTTTTTCCACTAATGCTGCTTTTCTGTTCCAGGATCCCAGTTACCTTCAGTTGCTGTCTCCTTCCTCTCCTCCAATCTGTGAGTTCCTCAGTCTCTGTTTGCTTTCCTGTCCTTGACACTTTAGGAGTCCTGATCACCTTTCCCTCAGACTTGTCCCTCAGTATGGGTTCATTTGAGGTTTCCTCATTAGAGTGAGATTATTCCCTTTGGGCAATAATACCACAGAAATGACGTTATCTTTATCAGCCCATCCTATCAAAGGGTTTATGATATCAGTACATCTTCTTCCTGATGATGTTAACTTTGATCATTTGGTTTAGGTGGTGTCTGTAGGGTTTTTCACTGTAGAGTTCCTATTTTCATTTTCTGATTAATAAATTGCTGCTGCTGCTGCTGCTAAGTTGCTTCAGTCGTGTCCGACTCTGTGCGACCCCATAGACGGCAGCCCACCAGGATCCCTCGTCCCTGGGATTCTCCAGGCAAAAACACTGGAGTGGGTTGCCATTTCCTTCTCCAATGCATGAAAGTGAAAAGTGAAAGTGAAGTTGCTCAGTCGTGTCCGACTCTTCACGACCCCATGGACTGAAGCCTAGTAGGCTCCTCCATCCATGGGATTTTCCAAGCAAGAGTACTGGGGTGGGGTGCCATTGCCTTCTCCAAATAAATATCTAGTGGGAAGATATTCTGAGATGGAGCAAGTATCCTGTTTCTCCTCAAACATACACCCACTAATTTTAATATTCATCAGTGGATACTGGATGCAATAACTGTTATGCTTAACGGTGATTTTTTAATTTCACTCTTTCCTTCTCAATTTATTAAATTGGAATTCTAATGCAGGGAAGAGCCTTTGCTTCTCTGTCATTTATTTGTTTATTTAGTTTCTTACATATATTAATATGGATTCATAAATGTTTTGCTTTATTATTTGAGTTATAATCCAATACTATTATTATTTAGTATTAATTTTATTGCTCAAATTTTCCAGCTTTGGCCATCAAAAGCTCTTTTAGTTGGTTCCTGCATGCTTTCAACAGGCCCCATTCTTTCCTGAGCATTTCATTACTTTGTAGCATCACAAAATATTTCAAGTTCATCTTGTATTTTCCCTTCCCCAGGTCTGAACGGGCTTCCCAGGTGGTGCTAGTGGTAAAGAACCCGCCTGCCATTGCAGAAGACATAAGAGACACTGGTTTGGTCCCTGGGTTGGGAAGATACCCCTGGAGGAGGGCATAGCAACCCACTCCAGTATTCTTGCCTGGAGAATCCCATGGACAGAGAAGCCTGGTGGGCTGCTGTCCATAGGATCACAAAGAGTCCGACCCAACTGAAGTGACTTAGCATGCAGGTATGAAGGGCTGAATCAGCCACTTCCCCAAGGAGCTCTAGTTCCTTCTCCTGGAAAATAAGATCTAGAAACCAAAATCTCATTGCTACTGGAATGTTGTTTCTAGGCCCTCTTAAAAAAAAAAAAAAAAGCTGACTGGCAACTGCTTTATTTTCAGAATTGTTTTTGATACAGAAAACTAGGCTTGAAAAGACCTTAAAATCCCATCCAACTCCTTCTCTTGTGAATCTCTTCTGCAGCATAACTTCCAAGGCATTACCTCTCTGCTGTTGAAGCACCTCCCATTGTAGGAAGCTCACTACCTGACACCCAAGTCATGATGTCCTGTCGTTGCAGACTTCCAGCTACTGGAATGTTCTTCTGTGTAATGAGCTGAGATCGTGATCTCTTTCCTCTTCTCCCGTTGTCTCTCTCAGAGTTGGTCCTCACTCTGAGTGGATCAAGTTGTACAGAACAATCTGCTCAGCTCATTGACTGCAACCATCACATTCCCTCTGTCTTCTTTCATCTCAGCTAACCACCTCCCCAGTTACACCATGCCAGGTCTTTCTCCTGGTCTTTTCTGTAGGTGTGTATTCTGGATTGTCCGTAAGCTGTCAGGTTGACTCACTGTAGATCATGATGAGATGGCTCATCTGCCACATTTTAAACACTACCCCTGGCATGTTGGTCCTTAAGTGATTTACCATCAGGTTCTCGGTGAACACAGGTCTCTAATGCTTACCCTCCCTTTTTATCTTTGTTGTCTTCTCCTATGAGACACAGACCTTGACCCCTCATTTAAACTCAGAATTTCATACAAATATAATTTCATTTTGTAGAGGCAGTTTTCTTTCTCTTCACTTCTTAGATTGCAGAGAATGGAAGTATGGCATAATGTTTTGGCTAGAGCTGGTGAAATCTGTGATGATGGACTTTAATGCAATTAATGAGACTTTTCTGGAAAGGAAATTTTTATTGATTACAAATGTTATCTATTAAAAATCAGTTCTATTTTTCAATGCAGTGCTCACTGCATTGCACGCGGAGATGCCAAAATGACTTCCGCTCAACTTTTCCAATCACTTTATGCGCAGCTTCATCAAATGCCAGCTCCACCTCCAGGCACAGAGAATGGCATTCCTCTCTTCTACAGGTTTGTCAGGAAGTTCTCCTTCTTGAGTCTGAGCATGTATGCCTTTCATCCAGCCTCCTGAAATTTCCATTTCATACAATTACATTTGTATTTTGGTAGTATGAGTATTTTGGCAAGTGTATCCTCTTAGTTAAAGCTTCTGTTTATGGTCTTTCCCCCATTTAAATTTCCTCCTTTTCAATGTTGCAGTTTTTTTTTTTTTTTCTCCTACATCAGTCCCTTCCTCTTTACTTTCAGGTAACTTGGCAGCCCTTCAAGCATTCATTGTTCTCATAAATAAACATTATGTTCATTTTTGAGGAAAGATGTGAGCAACAGACACCTACTATATTACATTTCTAGGCCTGCCATAACAAAGTACCTCAAACTGGGTTGCTTAGATCAATATAAATTTACTGTCTCACAGTTCTGGAAGCTAGAACTGAAAACAGTAGGAGAGCATCTGTTCCACGCCTCTCTCCTAGCATCTGGTGGTTGCTGGCAATCCTTGGCGTTCCTTAGCTGTTGAGCACCATCCCAGTCCTCTGCCTTCACACAGTGCTCCTTCTGTCTCTTCACATAATCTTCCCTCTGTGCATGTCTCTCTTTGTGTCCAAATTTTCCATTTTTATAAAGATACCAGTCATGTTGGATTGAAGCCCACCCTAATGAGGTACTGGAGGTTGGGATTGCAACATACTCCTTTCAACATACATTTATAACACCAACCATACCCTCAGCGGGCTTCCCAGGTGGCTCAATGATAAAGAATTTGCCTGCAACGCAGGAGACCCAGGTTCAATCTCTGGGCCAGGAAGATTCCCTGGAGGAGGAAATGCCAACCCACTCCAGTATTCATGCCTGGAAAATTCCTTGGACAGAGTAGCCTGGCAGGCTACAGCCCATGGGGTTTGCAAAGAGCTGGACATGACTGAGCAACTGAGCAGGCACACACCATACCCTCAAAGACTTGGAGGGTAGTGAGCAGGACCCATGAGCTTAGCTCCTAAAGTAAAGAAAAGCTGCCTTTTCAATCCTATGTAGTTCTCCTCAACATATTTATTAATCTATGTCCACTGCCAAAGGGAAACTTTTGTAGAGGTCTCACACATGAAAGCGTCCCTTGAGAATGTAAAGGGCATAGATGAGTCTTCTCTTATTCTTTCTTTAACATGAGCATAAGAGAAAGCCACCATTTTGTAATATAGGCAAACATGGAATCATTATGTTGTATGACTGAAACTAATATAATGTTTATGTCAATTATATCTTAATTTTTAAAAAAGAGAAACATCAATGGATGTGTATTAAGATGATGGAGTTAAAATTTCTTCAGCAGAGGGGTTCACTCTCTTCCAACCCCTACCTCCTGCCTCCATTTCTCTGTGGGGCACTTTCCTGCAAAATCTTGCTCCAACATGGACCATTTTCATGCTTAAGGCTAATTACTCATATGATTCCAAGTCAGCCTCCCTCCTCCATTTTACATTAAAATGTATATGTTTAAAAGGTTCTCTAAATTATCTACTAAATGCTTTATGTTGTTATTTTTTAAGTTGGCTAATGGTTGGTTTAATGCAAAATAGAACAACATATGTACCAACTTAAGAGTAAATAACTTAGGGGAATGAGGTATTTGAGTTGATCGGATGTAATGAAAAAGAATCAGCTTCTTACCCCCACACATTCATTTTGAGTTTTCATAAGTTAAAATATAACTTGATGCAATGTGATTTTTAAATAACCTTCTTTTGAGTACTTTTCATTTATTCATTCACTTACTCAGAGTCATTCATTCATGCATTTCAGGAACTGTTCTAAGTATTGAATTGAACAAGAAAGCAAGGATGCTTTCTTTGTAGAGCTTTTAATCTCAGATGATTACAGTATAAATGCCAGAACTGAAGAAACCAAGCTTCTTTAGAAGCACAGAATAAGGCAACTGCTCTAATTTAGGAGTCAAGCAGGGCTTTCTGTGAAAAGGGAAACTGAAACTTATGAGAATTGCCAATATACTCGTTGTATTTTTCATTTTAATACTAGCAAGAAAATAAAGTTAAATCCTGCTCTAAGCATATTCTATCTGTAAATGACAAGGTAGTTAATATTCCTTTTCCACACTTATATTTCTTTCTTATAAAGCTACTAATCAACAAACAAAACCCAACAACAAATAGCAAAATCCTACGAAAAGGAGGGATTTTTTTTGAGGGTGGTATTGCCAAATGGATAGGAGTAAGGAGCTTTGCAGCTTACGGACAGCCTGACCTCAAGGTCATTGACAGCCTCACCAGGTCACTGTGGACTGTGGCTCTACTCAGTGCTGAGTCCATCTGCAGTTATCAAAAGGCACCCATGTTACAGCTGCAGTTTTCTAAGAAGGCTGGTATCCTAGGTGCTGTTTCCTGCTTCCTTAATCAACACCGTCCTTTGAAGGCTCTGTTAGCTTTAATAACAAGAGCAAGGGAATGTCTGCATCAATTCATCCCCTGCATTGATCCTGGAGAAGTCCCTTGTTGCCAGTACCTTAGCCTGACCGGTGTTTTTTTAACATCTTTGTGGCAGGATAACTACCCCTAAGGGCTGATCTTTAGAGGGACCTGTGTTGCACATGGATCCCCTGTCCATTGTGTTACATTTAGTTACACAACTTCATCAAGGCATAATCCAACCTAAAGAGGTCTAAATCGAGTCCAGGTCACTGTCAAAAACATCAAAGCATTGACTTGTCACTACAGAGGAGAGGTAGCCCACTGAAAAAGAACACATCTTTCTGACTGTATTTTTAATGGCTGCCATATACTTCTGTCTTCATCTTATTTGATTAGACAGCTTGAGATCACACTCTCAACCTCATTTGCCTCAAAATCCCAATCAACAATGAGCAGAAGTAAATACTATTACTTACTTCCAAGTCTCCATTAAATGATTACTTCCAAATCTCCACTACTAAGTAATTATTTTTAAGGCTTATTTTTTTTGTTTGTTTTTCTTACTTTTTTTCTATTTTTCTCTGTCTTCTCACATTTTTATCTTGTTCATTTTCTTTCTGAATATGTGAAGTGATAGAGATATCAGTGGAAAAACTGTATTACATATGTGAGGATAAAAAGAAGTACTGGATTTGAAAATGATGTGAAAGATAAAGTGGATGATATATGTTGATATTTAATAAATATCTGTTGATTGAACTTGGAGCTCCCAATAGTTGTTCTTTCCAATACCTTTGTGGCTCCAAATGGTTTCTCTCTGTTCTTTCTTTTCACGTATTTATTTTTAATTTTTTTTGCTTGCTCTGGGTCTCTGTTGCTGCACGTGGGCTTTCTCTAATTGCAGAGTGGGGACTACTCTTTGTTGTGGTATGTAGGCTCCTCACTGTGGTGGCTTCTCTCACTGGGGAGCGGAGGCTCTAGGCACACGGGCTTCAGTAGTTGCAGCACTCAGGCTCAGTAGTTATGTTGGGCAGCTTAGTTGCTCCGCAGCGTGTGGAATCTTCCTGGACCAGGGATTGAACCCATATCCCCTGCATTGGCCAGTGGATTCTTATCCACTGTTCCACTAGGGAAGTCTGTCTCTGTTCTTTCTTCTGTCTTTTCCTTTCTGAGGCAAGTTATTGAGTTGTAGAGACTACAACGCACATGTGAATCTTCTTTCCCATAGTTACTATGGTAGTCACTTTGGATAGACACTTTGGCAATCACAAAATGTGGAGAAAATCAAACCCTTGCCCTCAAAAAGCCAATTTCTGAAAAGGAAGGGAAGGCATTCACACAAGAAATGACATAAGCCAGTGAGACTGATACTCTAACAATGGGACCAACATATACAAATTGATAATGACATCTTCAAAATAGGCATTTTAGGAAGCTATGCACAAAAATCTGACTGTTTTTCCTAAACTCCTTTTTTCAGAGTTCTGGATAGAACCTGCACACGTTGGTCAGAATAACCCATTAAGTGGCAAACCTCATCGTGAAGGTGTGGTTTAATTTTCAAAATCTTTCAGAGCCACTTCCAAGCAACTTGTATAACCAAGCTAAGAAATGCTATGTTGGGCAAAAACAAGGTGTGCCTATTTTTCAATAACGAGATGGAATTTTTGCATATTTATAACCTACCTCTGAAGACAGTTGTAGCTAAAAGGATATGTGTCCCAAATGCCGGAGCTGAGCAATGCCGGAAATAATTATAAACCGCCCCAAGGAAACTGCTTGGAACATGTGCACTCTTTTTGATGGGTAAACGCCAATATATTTATTTTAAGAGGTAGTCTCAATCTTAAAGTCCCATTTACTCTCATGTACCAACAGCAATATTCCAGAACATGTTTAAGCACATAGATTTACTTATTGAGGTGTGGCTATAAAGAAATAACATGTTTTTCATGTATGACTTATATATCACTCATCCATATAAACATTCACATCCTTGGCAGGGAAAGCGTGTATTGATGGATTATGTCCAGATTCAGAACATACCTGCTCTGAAAGAGCAGGGCCTTCTGTGTGTTTCTGTCTTCCAGTTCACCTTAGTAACTGGATTTTCTATTTCTAGTAGGTGCCTGGTAATGAGGTTGAATCAATGATATGACTAAGTATACTTCCACCAGAAAAAGATTCAGTGAAGGAGAAATACTCAGGTTTTCCTCATTGAATTTCTTACATAGCTCCTTAGAAGCAATTTTCAGTAACATGCAAACTTTATAATGATTGTGCAATCTCTTCTTCCCACAACACTGTTCTTTGGAGCGTTCCCTAAAAGCAGCAAGTGAGTATCCTAGCAGAGAGATTTCTGTTGTCCTAAGAACACTTGGACTCAATCACCCTCCGAATGGCTGAATAACCGCAGGCAAGTTGGTCAGCCTCTCTGGGCCTTTATTCAGCTGTGAAAGGAGAATAGTAACCATGGAGGACAACGTTTTTGTTGTTTCGTCACTAAGTCGTGTGCAGCTCTTTGCAATCCCTTGGACAGTAGCCCACCAGGCTCCTCTGTCCATGGAATTCTCCAGGCAAGAATACTGGAGTGGATTGCCATTTCCTCCTTCAATGGATCTTCCTGACTCAGGGATAGAATCTGTGTCTCCTGCATTGGCAGGTGGGTTCTTTACCATGGAGCCACCAGGGAAGCACATGAAGGACAAGGCTGAGCTAATAATTACTGAGTTCTTTCTTTGTACCAGGCACTATTTTAGGAACCTTATTTAATCATCCCAGCAAGCCTGTGAGGCAGATAATAATATTGTTTCGTTTTACAAATGAGGAAATTGAGTGCAGAGGCTAAATAACTTACTTCAGGGCACACAGCTTAGGTAAGCAGAGAGCAGGGAGCAGGTGTCAGTGTGGCTCTAGAACTCTTGTTCTTATGACTTCTCTCTGACCTACTTACATAAACAATTATTAGAAGCCAATGAGATAGAGCAGGTGGCCGTGCCCTGTATAACAATGAGCAGTCCTATCATAGACAAAGAAGAGGCCGTACTAAAGCACAACAGCAAATGGGCTAAGCGGTAATAGGGAAATAGTAGCAGAATTGGTAGAGAAAGATAATCGAGGAACTAATGTTAACTCCAAACCGTACTCTCTCATTCATAGAAGACAGTTAAATATATTTTCTCAGGTAAATAGTTCCTGCATCACGCTTTCAGTGTTGGTTAGACGACTCACTTTTTAAGAGCACTTGAAATATAATTGCAGTGGCTGGGGAAGGAGGAAAGAAGAGTTCATGTTTTTCAGGAGAAATAATTTAAAACTTAAGACCAAAGAAAATATGCCTTTCCTTTTAGCGTGATGAAGTTAGAACAATACTTCATCCACTGGAAGGCAGAGACACTGCTTAGCTCTCCTTTGGTGGAGGTTGGGATGAGATATTTACAGCTTTGCTTCCTGAAATTGATTAATCGCCCTCTGGTGCCATTTTGTACATCAACTCTTCTTAACCCCATTTTCCACAACAGAAAACTCAGTCAGGTGATTTTTTTCTCTTCTTTTGGTCTTACAAGGTAGTAAAGTATTTTCCTATTTTGAAAGACATTTACAGTATGTGGCAACCACTTGCCATGAGCTGCTCTTCCTTCATTAAAAGTATGTTGAGTATCCCCTGTGTACACTGCAAGTTTCCCGGGGTTGTTTCAAGCTGTCAAGGTTTGGTAGTTCACACTGTATCACCCTCGTTCCGATGTTCATATGAACCTGGCTCCTGCTCTGTCTTCATGATGTATGTGAGCCAAGCAGTCCCTGGTTCGTTCAGTTCAAAAGTACTTGCCAGGCACTGGGAATACAAAGGGTCTTGTAAGACATGGTGCCCTGTGTCAAACAGCTCAGAGCCTGGTGATTGCTTCACTGCTTCAGCTGCAGAAAGACAGATGGGGCTGGAGACTTTCTCAGGGCCGAGCTGGGCAGGGCTTCCTCAATGCTGAGGTTCCCAAGTTAATGAGCCTGTGAAACTTGAATGGCCCCAAGGGGAAGTCCCCAGAAGTTGCCACATTTGACTATTCAGCCTCTTACAGTCTGGTGGTTTTCCTCAGGAGTGCATGAATATATTGTCCATAAAGGGTAAGTCAGAAAGTCTCAGCCCCAGAAGAGAGAGGTTTGGATAACCATGAGACCAGTTACCCTCCATGAGTTCACACTGAAAACCTCGCCATTTTTTACTGGTGTTCATCGAGTACTAATTTATGCATTGATTTTTTCCCACAGTGTAATGAAATAGAAATACCTTTTACTGTCAGGCATATGATTGAAACTGCAACATATTTAGACAGTGACCTTAGTATTATCTTTGAGGCCATTAGGAAAATGTTATACTATTTCATTACACTTACAGAAAGGTAACTATAAGATAACTCTTGGAACTAATGCAGCAGCCACACTTTGTAAAACTCCACTAATGAACTTTTCAAAGACTTACTCATTTCAAATACCATTTATCTATTCTCTTTCTACTCAAGGACCCAAGAGGAGACAAAGGACCTTTTATTTATGGTGCTATAACATAGGTGAAGCTGGGCTAGAAGGCTTCCCCAAAGGCCAAGATATAATGAGAGGAAAATAAACACAAAGAGGGAACACAAGTCTAAATGACATGACTTACAAGCCAGAGCTAACTCATCATTACTTGGGAGATCATTAAGTGGGTCCTCCTTGCTGACCCCTCACAGCTCTGTTAGGGTAGTAAGCCATCTTTTCTGTTGTTGTTCATTGGTCCATTCACACTCCATTTATAGGCTGTATTCCCTGTGTTGTACAATATATCCTTGTAGCTTATCTTATACGTAATAGTTTGTGCTTCTTAATTCTCTTCCCCTGTATTGCCCTTCCTCCCTCCCCACTGATAACCGCTAGTTTGCAGAAGCCGTCTTAATTACCCTTAATCCAAGGGGACCCCGCCTCAAGTCTCCCTCCCATTGCCCAACATTCACACCCCCATCAGGGAAGCTCAAAGGGAGCCCAAAATTCTGGTCCCTTTCTGAGGTCTTCTGAATTTCACTTTCTCTCGAAAGAAATGCCTCCTCCCCAGTGACTGTCATCAGAAATGCCCACTCCCTTTTAGGGTATACCATGCATACTCTCCACAATATCACAACACAATCATGTCATTAGAATAGCACAGGCCAGTATTCATTGAATGGAGGCATACAAGGGAAAATAAGGCGTCTTCTAGTTCCAAAAGATATTTAGGGAGAGAGTACCAAAATTATAAAGGGTATAAAATGCTAAGCAAGTTAGGAGTTTGCAGGTAATTTGCTGTGACTAGTGAATGTAGTGCATTTGGCTGAATACCGTAAGGAGAGGCCAGACCAGGCTGTGGAGACCCTTGTACCAAACCAAGGTTGTAGTGGTACAGCACTCCCAGAAATAAAATTATGTGTACCAATCCAAAACCTTTGTGATTTTGATTGTGATATTAAATAGAAGGACTTTCAGAAGTTCAGATCTGTACTCACAGGCCATAAATCTATGTGAACAAAAGTGCTTTTGTAACTCACAGATCAGCACATGACTCCTGATATCAATGTGGGTATGACATATTTTCACTTGGATGTTGACTAAATTATCTTATCAGTACTGGCAGGTTAAGACAATGACTTATCTCAGTTGGAACATTTATTCAGGAGTGTTTTCTTTATGTTTTTCCAAACTGGAAACAAATAGTACCTACGACTTTGTAAAGATGAAAACACCACGAGGAAATACTGGTTATCGATTGTGCTTTTTTTTTAATGTGCTATTTCTCCCCCTCAGAAACAAGTACTAATTCTATTTTCCATCATTCTTTTGCATCATCAAAAAGGCTGCTACTGCTGCTGCTGCTGCTAAGTCGCTTCAGTCGTATCCGACTCTGTGAGACCCCAGAGACGGCAGCCCACCAGGCTCCCCCGTCCCTGGGATTCTCCAGGCAAGAACACTGGAGTGGGTTGCCATTTCCTTCTCCAATGCAGGAAAGGAAAAGTGAAAGTGAAGTCGCTCAGTCGTGTCCGACTCCTAGAGACCCCATGGACTGCAGCCTACTAGGCTCCTTCATCCATGGGATTTTCCAAGCAAGAGTACTGGAGTGGGTTGCCATTGCCTTCTCCTCAAAAGAGCAAATATTCCTGAATAAATCCTCATCTGTTGATGTAGCTTACACCCGATAAGACTCTCATAGCTCTGATTCATCACAGATTCCTGTTGTTTCTGCATTGAAAATAGAGCTCCAAGCTGTTGCCACCCCACTTTCCATATCCACAGCCAGCGTCTTGGTGCCAGCTCAGCCATCCTCATTAGGGTTGCTACAGTTGTGGTCTCACCCGTTTCTCCAGGTCTATTCTTGCCCTCATTCAATCTTTTCTCCTCTCAATAGTGAAGTAATCCGTTTGAGATACAAATAGGCTCTTGACTTCCCCTGCCTAAAAGGCATCAGTGCTTTTCTGCTGTATTTCAATTATATCCCAACTTCCTGTCCAGTGTTTACAAAGACAGGGGTGGCGGTGGAGGATCTAGCCCCTTTGAACTTCAATCACAACATGGCCAGTAGCCTTCACTTTTTCCAGCCACACTGACCTTTTGACTGTTCCAAGGGCATGGTATTTTTGGATTGGCATTTCCCCACTTCTGGAGTCTGCCTGGAGCACTGCCCTCCCACCTCACAGCTGACTCTTAAGCCCCTATCTAAGTAGGTTCTGTGACCCACTACTCCAACCTTATTCTCTTCCATAGCTGGGTCACCACGTGCTTGTCTGATTTTTGACTTGTCAATGGTGTCTCTCTTCCCACTAGTCTGGGATCTCCACAAGGGCAGAAACATACCTGCTTATTCAT
>NW_011494770.1:4087656-4089685 GCF_000754665.1 Bison bison bison
CTGCTTATTCATCATTATGTATCCACATGGTGGCAGCTGTATTAGTTTCCCGGAGCTGCCATGACAAAGTACCATGAACTGGACGGCTTAAAACAACAGAAATGTATTCTCTCACAGTTCTGAAAGCTACAAATATGAAACCAAGGGGCTGGCAGTGCCATGCCCCTCTAAAGCTTCTGAGAGAAGCTCCTTCTTCACTTTGCCTAGCTTCTGGTAGTAGCCAGGCTTCTTGACTTACAGATGTATCACTCTAATCTTCCATCTTCAAGTCATGTATCCCTATGTCTTCAGATTTTTTGTTGTTGTTGTTATTTTAGGGCTGTCCCTGGGGGTCATGCTTTGATTTATTGACTAGAGGATATCCAAAACTGATATCTTTTCTGCCTAGGAAATCTAAAAGATAATGTCAATCCAAATGAATCTAAAGGACTAAAAGCTAGGATATTCTTCCCCCAGAAATAGTGTACCAAACAGCAACATCCATTTTAAAATGTATTTCTATTAAAGGTGTTTACTACTCTGAATCCTTATTAGTGTATTTAATGGATTGGCTTAAAAGTTCATGGTAAGATGTTGTGGAAGACACCAAATGAACTTTTTGGCCAACTCAATATAATGTTTTTTACAAAGCATTTATATTTTTTAAAAAATTCAACAAATTGTTGCTGTAACCCTCACTTGTAATTAAAAGTCTAAGAAGTTTTCATTCTTCTCGTTGGTTTTTAAAATTTTTTCATAAAGATGAAATGAAACTACTAAATAGAACATTTTTCAAGATTGTGACTGCAGTAGTCCTTTATAACATCATGGAAATGAAGGGAACCATTTTTTTCCTTCCTCCATTTAACTTGTGTTTTAAGTGATTAATTTCTCTTAGTTTCTCTAAGTTTTAGACTCTTTGTTGTATTAGCTATCTAGTGCTGTGTAACAAGCTACCTCAAAACTTAGCAGCTTAAAGCAACAAATATTATCTCTCAGTTTCTGTGGGTCAGGAGTCCAGTAATGGCTTATCTGGTGGTTCTGGCTCAGGGTCTTTCACAAGAGTATAGTCAAGAGTATATATGAGAGTACAGATGGCTGAGGCTGTAGTCATCTGAAAGCTTGACTGGGACTGGAGGATCCACTTCTAAGCTCACTAATGTGCCTTTTTTTTTTAATATAAATTTATTTATTTTAATTGGAGGTTAATTACTTTACAGTATTGGTTTTGCCATACATCAACATGAATCCGCCACAGGTGTACACGTGTCCCCCATCCTGAACCCCCCTCCCTCCACCCACCCATACCCTCCCTCTGGGTTGTCCCAGTGCACCAGCCCCAAGCAACCAGTATCATTCATAGAACTAGGACTGGTGATTCGTTTCATATATGATATTATACATGTTTCAATGCAATTCTCCCAAATCATCCCACCCTCTCCCTCTCCCACAGAGTCCAAAAGACTGTTCTATACATCTGTGTCTCTTTTGCTGTCTCGCATATAGGGTTATCATTACCATCTTTCTAAATTCCATATATATGTGTTAGTATACTGTATTGGTGTTTTTCTTTCTGGCTTACTTCACTCTGTATAATAGGCTCCAGTTTCATCCACCTCATTAGAGCTGATTCAAATGTATTCTTTTTAATGGCTGAGCAATACTCCATTGTGTATATGTACCACAGCTTTCTTATCCATTCATCTGCTGATGGACATCTAGGTTGCTTCCATGTCCTGGCTATTATAAACAGTGCTGCGATGAACATTGGGGTACATGTGTCTCTTTCAATTCTGATTTCCTCAGTGTGTATGCCCAGCAGTGGGATTGCTGGATCATAAGGCAGTTCTATTTCCAGTTTTTTAAGGAATCTCCACACTGTTCTTCATAGTGGCTGTACTAGTTTGCATTCCCACCAACAGTGTAAGAGGGATCCCTTTTCTCCACACCCTCTCCAGCATTTATTGCTTGTAGACTTTTGGATTGCAGCCATTCTGACTGGCATGAAATGGTACCTCATAGTGGTTTTGATTTGCATTTCTCTGATAAT
>NW_011494770.1:4089785-4090662 GCF_000754665.1 Bison bison bison
AGGTTGCTTCCATGTCCTGGCTATTATAAACAGTGCTGCGATGAACATTGGGGTACATGTGTCTCTTTCAATTCTGATTTCCTCAGTGTGTATGCCCAGCAGTGGGATTGCTGGATCATAAGGCAGTTCTATTTCCAGTTTTTTAAGGAATCTCCACACTGTTCTTCATAGTGGCTGTACTAGTTTGCATTCCCACCAACAGTGTAAGAGGGATCCCTTTTCTCCACACCCTCTCCAGCATTTATTGCTTGTAGACTTTTGGATTGCAGCCATTCTGACTGGCATGAAATGGTACCTCATAGTGGTTTTGATTTGCATTTCTCTGATAATGAGTGATATGGAGCATCTTTTCATGTGTTTGTGGCAAGAAACTTCATTCAATTCTTCAACATATATTGGAGGCCTGTTACTTGCCACAAGGTCCTCTGTGGAGAACTGTTCACAAAAAGACAACTGACCTTTCCTAGAGTAAATAATCCAAAAGAGAGAAGGCAAGATGCCAGCCACAGTATCTTTTATAACCTAATATTGGAAATGATGTACTCTCACTTCTGTCATACTCTAATGGTTACATAGACCAACCCAGCTACAGTGTGAGAGGGGAATATGCAGGCTGTGAATGCCAGGAAGAGGGGATTACTGAAGGTCATCTTGGAGACTGGCCACCAAAATTGTGGCAATACACATGATTTATCCATAATGTAAACTTGCAAAGAGGTTCACAACATTTATAATGAAATATGTTTTATTTTCAAAAAATAGAATGGTATGGTGAGAAAAGTGTTTAGTGTTTTGATATTGTTGTCACATTATTAATTCTCTGTATTTAACCAATTATTACTTTTATTTAAACTATTAAAATATTTATTTTTTAATC
>NW_011494770.1:4090762-4112822 GCF_000754665.1 Bison bison bison
TTTTTTAATCATTTTTCTATAGTAGATTTCTAGAAATTAATCCTTTAGGATACAGAGTTTGTAACATTTTGATAATTGATATAGCATTTTAAGCTTCCCTGGTGGCTCAGTCAGTAAAGAATCTGCCTGCTATGCAGGAGACCTGGGTTTGATCCTTGGTTCAGGAAGTTCCTTTGGAAAAGGAAATGGCAACACACTCCAGTATTCTTGCCTGGAAAATCCCTTGGACAGAGGAGCCTGGCAGGCTACAGTCCATGAGGTCACAAAGAGTCAGACACAGCTGAGCAAATAAACCACCACTTAGCAGTTCTAGAGGATCACTTAAACAGTTACAAAACTCTAATCAAAATTTCTGTTGCATCGTTGAACATTAATGACTGACAACACATTTCAGGGGGTAATTTATTTCAGAAAAGCAAGGTGGTTTAAAACAATCATTTTATTATTTCTCACGGTTTGATGATTAACTAGGACTCAGCTGGATGGTTCTTCTGCTGGCCTCTCTCAAAGCCTCTCACGCAGCTTTAGTCTGAGGCAAATGGGGCTACAGTGTCCACAGTGGCTTCATTCTGGCTCCTTGGCTGGAAAGCTGGGCTCAGCTGGGACGCTAGGACAGCTGGACATCTCCCTTGTCATATGGCCTCTCAACATGGTTTGTCCAGCAGAGTAGCCCACATTTTACATTGCAGTTCAGGGCTTTCAAACGAGCAAAAGTGAAAGCTCACAGGCCTTGTTAAGGCTCAGTCTCAGAATTACTTCTGTTGGTTAAAGAGGGTCATGAAGTCAGGTCGGGCTGGAAGGAAATTCACAGAGCACAAGTACTGGAAGGTACTGCTTCTTGGGGTCTGTATCTAGAGACCAGCCACCACAGGTTAGGTCTTCCTTTCTCTCCACTAACCCTCAATTCCTCTCTGCTCCTTTTTCAGTTCCCTGTGTCTCTGGTGATCTGCCTAAACCTACAAATGTCGCCTTCATATCCATAAACATGAAGAATATCCTACAGTGGAACCCCCCAGAGGGCTTACAAGGCATGGAAGTTAGTTACACTGTGCAGTATTTCATGTAAGTCTATTCTTTTCCTTCAGTTTATTTATAAAAGCAAGACTTAGAATCCTATGCAAAGATTAACAAACCATCTATTCTATTAAATGAGTGTTTGAAGAAAAAGAGAGATTTTAGATATTTACTGTTAAATTATCTTGTTATGTTTTGTTAGATTACATTAGATAATAATTTCTTCATGTAAACAGAGTGTTGAGTGCTTAGGCAAGAGAGGAAATATTTAAATGAAGAAAAGAAGTTGATCAAATGTTATTCTGTGGCTGAGCAAACAAGGAGATCCATCACCTCTGAAACATGTAAACTTATTAGAATTACAGGGTATTTTTAAGTGAAACTACAGAATTCTGTACAACTCATGGTTTTTATTAAAGATAGTAATGAATGGACATTTCCACTTTTCACCTCTCCCTCAAAACTCATGACAAACAAGAAAGAATGCAAAATGATGAGCGAGTGTGGGGTAGATTGTCACCCCCATACCCATTTACCTAGTATTTAATAAAGAACTGCTCCCTTCAAAGAGTAATTGTCCCAAAGAATCCAGCAGCCTATCCCTAATTACTGAAAGGGAGAAAGAAAAAAAAATGAGCATAAGTTAAAAGTTCCTGAAAGCTTTCTTGTGGAAATAGAAAGAAAATTCAGACAAGTAATTGTCTGTAGTTTGAGTCTATAAACAACATGGTCTCTAATGGTAAATGTCAAAGAAGAGATAAACAGTCAAAAAGAAGATTCTAAGACTCCAAGAGGAAGAACTTTTTTTAAAAGCAAGATGGCAGAACTTAGGAAGAAGATAGAAAATAAAAATGTTTTATGGAGATGAAAAATCTATTATAGCTGATAGCAATAATTGAACAGGTAATAATAACTGTCTGGAATTGCATATTGTAAATGCAAGCTCTGACTAGGAAAATTTAATAAAAATAATAGGAAGACATCCTGGTGAAGTTATTGAACTTTGAAAAAATGACATGATTTATAACCATCACAGTAAAAGCAATGATTTCTATCTGCAACACTCAGCTGATGGCAGTGATACATCTTCTGAGGGAAATATAGTTTTGACCTAAGACTCCTACCAAGTTCAACAAATGTATTTTCAAGCAGGTGGAACTTGGGATATCGCTCCACTGAAACTTTCTTGCAGAGGGTTTGGAAGGGAAACACTAACTAAAGAGGATCTCCAACTGAAAGAGATAAAATGAACCTAAAGAAGCTTAATAATGACAAGATTATGGCAAAAAAGATGAGTAGCATGCATTGAAACCACCTAAATGTAGAACTAAGACTAAACAGTAATGAGAAATGTGGTTACAGAACTTTCTTTGAATGTTTGGACTTAATAATATAGCAAATCATAAGGTGGGGAAAGATTGTACGTGTACTGACTTTTATAGCACCAAGGTGTTATATGTGATCCAAAATGAAAATGTTATCATTTGAATAACTAAACTTTCAATATCTTTCATATATGATTTTCTTAATTTAAACTATCTTATTAAAAGATATTAAGAACAAATATCTTGTGGTGATGAAACATTTGAACTGCAGTGATTCATTTCAGTTTAATTTCTTTCTCATTAAAGTTCAAATCAAATTAAATTTACTATTTTTATTAAAATCATAAGTATGGCATAATCGAGTTTTTGTCTATGTATTCAATTATTGAATCCTTCTTCTGGATACATATAAGCACAGTGAGATGTACAGAATCACACGTACCAAATGCTTTGGGGTAATGGGCTTCAGGGTAATTTATTTATCTCTCCATTATACTTTTTTCATTGTGTGAGTTTAAAAAATGTACCATATTTACAAATAAAAACAATAATGTCGTTTTTGTCTTTGAAAAAAAATATTCTGACCATTAAAGGTAGTAGAAGACTTTGGCTGCTATTCACAATGACCTCATTTATCTGGAACCTCATGCTCATTGCCATTGAGTTTCTCAGGAACCAGTATTTTAGGGAAGAGGCATCACTCTGTCAAGAGAAATGGCTCATGAGTGTGCCCTTGCCTCGTTTTCCAATAGGTGGAGCAAGGAGCTTGCTCTTTTCTTCATGTGTTTGTGTGATTCAGAAAAGGATTTTTTAAAAAAGAGAGTCATCACTGCTCTGAGAGCAGATAATTTAGATTATTTGCATTTCAAAAAAGAATATTTGAAAATAAACTTTCCATTTTGGAGTTCTTACAGCCCCTGTACATGTGGATGGTGGGCAGGAATACAGGGCTGTGTGTGTCACCAACAGATTCCACGCTCGGTTCCGAAGGCAAACAGTCCTGGGTTCACAGCCAGGCTGTGGACCTGGCTGGTTATAGATTATATGTTTTTACTTTTGAGTGAAGCTTGTTTCCAAGTAAAAGATGAAATTTTAGCAAAAGTTTAAACTATATCTACGTGAGGAATTTAATGCAGAAAATATAGTGTAGCATTAAAAGCACAAATTTTAGCCTCAGAGAAAGCGGTTCAAATCTGCTACGCCTGTTCCTAGTCAGACTAACTTGAGCAGCTCCATTAACATCACTGAGCCTCGATTTCCTCATCTGTAAAATGGGATGAATACAATGGTACCCACCTCCAAGGGTTATTATGACAATTAAATGAGATAAAGCTTTCATATCCTAAGCACGCATCCATGCTTAACGGCACTTGATAAATGTTTCCTGCTGTTACCAGAAAGCAGTCGGAGACCACCTAGAGCCCCACATGACTTTTGGGCATGGATAAACATCATTGGTGTAGCATTTATTGTGGGATTCATGTCTATCAGCTTGTCAAACTTACAAAGCATTATATCCAGAACTTGGTCAAGAGTATTTCTCCTTCAACACCTATCATGGGATGCTGCACTGGCCTTGGCAGAGTCAGGAAGTTTGAGGAGAAAGGGTCACATAGGCGATGGCAGTATTTTTCTAGCCACTAGTCAAGACCTGTTGGTGAGCCATGAAATCAATTTTGAGGGACATAACTAGCATGCCAAGGTTTAGGATGGTGTGGAGGGGATTAGAGTAATAAAATAACTGAGTGCCTGGCATGTAGTAAAGTTGTATGATCTTATAAAACCTTTGTTTTAGTATATGAGATATATGTATGAACTGTGTCACAGTGTGAAATGTATTTCTTTCTGTGGCTCACCATCACAGAAGGTGACAAAAGTGTGCAAGCCCCTTGGCATGGTGATTATTTGAATTGTAGAAATTGGTCAACAAACTCTTATTTCTTTTTATCTTTTTCAAGATTTTTTTTTTATGTGAACCGTTTTTGAAGTCTTTATTGATTTTTTACAATATTGCTTCTGTCTTATGTTTTGGCTTTTTGGCCAAAGCATGTGGGATCTTAGTTCCCCAACCAGGGATCAGACTCACACCCCTTGCATTGGAAGGCAAAGCGTTAACCACTGGACGGCCAGTAATGTCCCTAGATCTAACTACATTTTTAGTGTTTTCTGGTAACTATGGTACTTAGGAAACAGGAGATGTTTACTTTCAGGACTCTGTTGCCATATTCTGAAAAGGGAAGATACCCTTAGGCTTTGGCAACACTTGATAAAGTTGGCAATTTCTCCTCCTCAACACATAGTCTTCCCTTGACTTTTGTGATGTCTGTTTTTCTTTTTCCTTCTCCCTCTTTAGCTGCTATTTCTGAGGATACTTTGTATCTCACCTTTAAATGTTGATGCTCCTGAAAGTTTATCCTAGGCTTTTCTTTGTCTCCATGGATAATTTCATTCATGCCCGTGCCTTCAATGAGCAGCTTTATGTCACTGATTTCAAAATCCCTACCTCCCACGCACACCTTTCTGCTGAGCTCCAGCTCCTTCCGGGCACCTGCATTCAGATACCTTTCACACATATCTTAAGCTCAACGTGTCAAAAACTGAACTCGTCTTTCCTTCCTCCCCGTCTCCCACTCCCCATTTCTCAAACCCACTCTTCCACATTCCCGATCTGGATAAATGTTACCACCATTCTACCTATCTATCCTGGACAGAAAGAGATGTAATGCTTAACACCTTCTTTTCCATCATCTTTTATGTGCACTCAGTCACCAAGTCTTGTCTCCTAATATTTCTTACTTTTGCCCTGTCGTTCATTCCACTGTCACCATACTTGTACAATCCACCTACATATTCCGCCGGGACCACTGCAGCATTCTCTTCAACTGTTCCCCAGTCTGACACTCATGACCGATCATGTTCTCTCCGCTACCACTAGAGTTAATAGCCCGACACACGTAATAGCCCAACATGCCTGCTTTAATCCTTTCAGTAGCCTCTCTTGCAACCCTGTCTCTTACACTTGGCTCATCCCATGTCTCTTAAACTCTCAATACCTCAGTTTCTCCCACCTGAAAAGTGCTAGAAATATCCCCCCTCCCTATTTGCTGTGTTATGTTTTTGATAAAGGAGAGGAAAAATCTATATAAACAACCTAGTCTGTATCATCATTATCACTATGATCATCGAAAATGCAGATTTGGAAATGAACTCCAACCTAGTGAATTTTCCCTAGAACCCTTGAAGGCAAGTATATTTTTAAATTTTATGAAAATGTCAAGAAGAATTTCTAAGAAAAAAAGTAATTTTTCTCAAAACATCCCATCCAAAACAAACAAACAAAAAATATCCATCAAACTGACCTTGGTATGCATGTGGGCTGTAAACTTACATAGAAAAATTGATCACACAATCTGTAAAATTTATACTGTAGCCCAAGAATAATAATAAAATACATGCTTTCAAATGTACTATCCACATTATAATTCACAGAAAGGAAAGATGATTACAGAAACTCTGACTCATGCTCCTGACAGCTAATGAAAAAAATTGCTAGCAGCAAAAGTGATTCTTTTTTATCTCAGTGACAGGCACTTTTGTTGTTTTGAAGAGAAGGTCTTAAGTTCCATTCAGTTTTATATAATGACTGTTTTTGTTTCCTATTGTAAAGCATGGAGAGCACCTCATTGTTGATTCACAGTTTTCTTCTCAGCAGATATGGGCAAAAGAAATGGCTGAATAAATCTGAATGCAGAAATATCAGTAGGACCTACTGTGACCTCTCTGCTGAAACTTCTGACTATGAACATCAATATTATGCTAAAGTTAAGGCCATGTGGGGAACAAATTGTTCCAAATGGGCAGAAACTGGACGATTCTATCCTTTCTTAGAAAGTAAGTAGCTCAGTCGTGTATTAAATAAGTATCAAGTTCATCTGACCTAATGTAACAATCTCTGCCTCATACATAGCCTCGTCCAAATCCCAGTGCTCTGCTTGGCTCTCTTCTGCGCTCTGTCCATTAGGTGGAGTGACCGGCCCAATACTGGGTACTTCACCTTACTGTATCTCAGAGCCTCATCTTTAGAAAAAAAGGTTTGACCAAGTGTCTCTCAAATTGCTCCCCGATCCAGAATTGACACTAGAGGCCAAACTGTCAAATTTTAATTTTGTTTTATTGTTCAATTGAGACTGTATAATTTCAGGAACAACTGACAGATTTATCTTAATGTTGCGGTTTTAGAAACTATTTGACATATGCCCACAGGGTGACTAAAGATTGTTTTCAGGAGGGAGGTTCAAGAGGGAGGGATATATGTGTACCTGTGGCTGATTCACATTGTTGTACAGCAGAAACTAACACAACATGGTAAAGCAATTATCCTCTAATTAAAAATAAGTTTAACAAAAGACTGTTCTGATCACCAAACTAAGTCTCTGCTTGTTATAAACTAGATAGTGTGATGACGTAATTTCTAGGTATAACTCAGAATGAGGCAACATCTTCCTGGTATTTGCTTTTTAAATTTTTCCATCCCCAATCTAAGACTGATTCAGCCATAGAGGACCCACTCAGAGCTGCCAAGATGACATTTACAAGCGCTCCCTGAGTTCTGGAGCTGGCACCTTTCCCTTGCTGCCCTTCTAGATCAGAAGTCAGCAAACCAGAGCCTCAGACTAAATACAGCACCCTACTCGTTTCTATTTTTCTACAGGACAAGAATGGTGTTTACATTTATATAAATAATAGTTGCAACAGAGATCACATGGCCTGCAAAGCCTAAAATACAACCTGTACCTTTGTGATAAAAGTTTGCTAATCTCTGTTCTAGATCATTCTCCCAAGGTTACATCCCCAAAGGTCTTTAGCAGTGCTTCATTTCTCCACTGCTGATCTTTACAAACACATCAAATCTGATTAATGTTATTTATCACATTATAATGTCGGGTCATAGTAGTGTTGCAAATACGTTTAATTGTATTTACTATCCTCTAGTACTGTTTATCTAAGTAACTAGGAACTGCATGTGACTAAGTAAATCAGCTGCTTTAACACTGTATCAGAGTCTGTGACTTGATTATTTCAAAATTTGGTATAACTTGGGTCTTGGTGAGCATTCTGAGGCACTTCAAATAAGAAGATGGGGTTTAGAGCTTTGATCCCAGTAGAATTATACTGTAGCTTCATCCAAGGTGTTTTCTACATCTGAACATGATAATTCCCTCTCCCCTCCCCTTTAAGCACAAATTGGCCCACCAGAGGTTGCTTTGACTACTGATGAGAAATCCATTTCTATTGTTCTGACGGCTCCAAAGAAGTGGAAGAAAAATCCAGAAGAAAGCTCTATTTCCATGCAACAAATATACTCTAATCTGAAGTATAATGTGTCTATATATAATACTAAATCCAATAGAACGGTAAGCCTGAAATGGAATGGGGACCTGTAATCTGTGTCACTTTCTGAAGCTAATGCTGGAACATGCAGCCCTGATTCTAAAATTCCCAGCATGTGAATCTGGGAAAGTGTGTTACTCAAAAGTGATGCCTTGCAGGATACAGATGAAGGTGATGCATAGAAATTTAAAGAGCTACCTTCAGATTTTCCTTACAGAAAGTATCTGCTATGATGTTGTTGCTATCATGTAGAGCAATTGTCCACCTCACTTTGATGGAGAGTTTCTGCTTGCTTAACATCTGCCAGTCACTCTCCGAGAAAGAAAAAAATATTAGGAAGAACACAGGACAAAGCTGAATAAGAAATCCCTCCTATGTCATTATTTAGAATTGTTCCCACAATTTGTTCAGTTCCTGACCACATCCTGCCAAGCTTAAGGGAAAAGTTATTTTAAAGCTGTTGCTAAAAAGAAAACTCATAGTGATAGTGAAGGACTTACTGGTACCTCCATCTTTTATTTCTTTCTGTCATTGTTTGTCTGGGGGTTGCTGGAAATTTTTGGCTCTAACTGTGTTTGCAATTCCCTATCCTAGTGGTCCCAGTGTGTGACAAACCACACTCTGGTGTTCAGCTGGCTGGAGCCGGGCACTCTGTACTGTGTACTCGTGGAGTCCTTTGTCCCAGGCCCTCCTCGCCTCACTCACCCTTCTGAGAGGCAGTGTGTCAGTACTCTAGAAGGTAAGCTTTGAAAATCTCATCTGATCTAAGGAAGGAAATCTGGTAAAACTAGAAGGAAGTATGGCAGTATAGACAAGGTTTTGACAAATCCATGTCTACCAGAAACAGGCTGAAGCGAAGACAGAAACAACCATCCCCAGACAGCCTGGGACTCTGCCTCTGAACTTGACTCACAGTGTTTTCACGTCCTGGAGAATTCTCAGTACAGGTCCTGGCATCCACTGCCAATATCACTCTGCCTTGCAGAAATAGAATTATAGGAATTTTTACTCACATGGTCTTTCTTCTTTAAATCTATAATCACTCTGATCAGTAGAAGTCCTTTGGGTCTTAAAGAACATCAGATGATGTTATTCCTAGAAACAGACAGTACCCTAAAAACACTTTAAGATAGTGTTTGGCTTCTCCTCCAGAATACAAATTAGAGACTGTGTGGATTGTGTTCAAATATTACTCACTGGCTGTGGGAGGGCCTGGGGTCAGCAAATCAGTTACTACCCTTTCTGTTTTATGATTGCTTCTCTCTCTTTCTATTTGCCTCCTTCTCATGTTTTCTGGACTTGGCTGACAAGGAAGTACGGTTGAAGATTCTTGTTCCTGTTAGGAGACTAGAGTTAGGAGCTTGGCATTTGTTTAATTGTTCTTCCCTGAGGGAGGGTCCTCCTGATGGCTTAGACAGTAAAGAATCAGCCTGCAATGCAAGAGACCTAGGTTTGATCCCTGAGTCGGGAAGATCCCCCGGAGAAGGGAATGGCAACCCACTCCAGTATTCTTGCCTGGAGAATTCCATGGACAGAGGAGCCTGGTGGACTCGTAAAAGTGGGGTCGCAAAAGAGTCCGACACGACAGAGTGACTGACACTTTCCCTGAGAGTGGTAAGACCTTGAACTCAAAACATAAAAGTTGAAAATAAATCCTAAACTTTACCTTCATGGAACAGCTCTTCATCCATTCTTGTTTCTCTCTTCCAAATGTTCTGGCCTTCCACATGAAACAACCATTTTCCCCCAAGCCTTTTTCATCACAGCTATGGGACAGGAATGGTGACAGAATCCCTGTTTTCCTCTCTCCTCATGCCTTCCACATTTTGAGATGAAACTGTCCCAGGGATTAAAGAGGGAATTTTGTGAATACATATCAAAAATGAAAAACCTTATGTTTGAATCTCCATCCTTATCATACCTTCCCCTTTTAAACAAAGGATTCTCTACCATATGTCCAATACAATTAAAATGCAAAACAAGCAAAAGGCAAAACAAAGCAGATTGAGGAAATCATTTTTGTATTTGGAAGAGTGTTCTGTTTACTAACAGCTTGATCAGTGGCCAAATGGTAGGAATGAATTCCCAGTGGAAATCATTCAAGCCATTGGCAAAGCTAAAGCAACTAAAATACAGATTAAATTAAATACTTCCCAGTAAGCAGATGGAACTGACTTTCTCACTAGTCCTGGAAAAGTAACAAAACAACAAGGTTCCATTTCAGGTTCTGACCTTTTCTATGATCTCCTAGCTGTTGATCAACCCAGGTATCTTTCTAAGACACCACTATGAGGGCCTACTTTTTCAAAAACTTGCTATTACCTCTTTTGGGACTATTCTTAGAAATATTTCTGTTCTCCAAAACCCCCCAATTCCTAAAATATAGATACAGATTATCAAGTGATTGTTGCAAACTTGTGCTGGTGCCATCAGTCATTGTTGTCGCAGCCCTGCTTAAGCAGGGTGAGTTTAGTCCAGAGATCAGAGATTGTATTAAGAGGTCTGGACTGACTGGGATTGACATATACACACTAGAATAAATAGATAACTAAGAAGGACCCAGTATATAGCATAGGGAACTCTACTCAATACTCTGTAATTGCATGTATGGGGAAAGAATCTAAAAGAGTAGATATATGTTTATGTATAACTGATTCACTTTGCTGTATATCTGAAACTAACACAACATTGTAAATCAGCTAAACTCCAATACAAATTTTTTTTTTAAATAAAGAGGACTGGGCTGAGTTGTAGCCTGAAGTAGGAGCAGGTGATACTCAGTCACCTGCCACATCTGCATTGTTGGTGTCTTTCTATGTGGAACGTGTAGACCGATGCACTCTCGGGTGGAAGAACCTGCAGTTAGACCCATGTACCTGGACCTTTCCTACTGGCATTTGTTGACCAGAAGTCCATGATGCTTCTCTTTCCATTTTTTAACTGGACAGTTAACCAGACAGTGACTTGGCAGCTTTCTCCCAGGACTAGGCATCCAGAGCATCCACTGTCTGCATGGGTTAGAATGCTCTCGGGACACGCCTGCTGATTGTATTAGTATGTAACGAATGGCCTTCCAGGTGGCTCAGTAAAGAATCCACCTGCTGGTACAGGAGCCACAGGAAATGGTGGGTTTGATCCCTGGGCCAGGAGCGTCCCCTGGAGGAGGAAATGGCAACCCATTGCAGTGTTCATGCCCAGATAATCCCCTGGACAGAGGAGCCTGGTGGGCTACTGGGGTCCCTGGGGTTACAAAGAGTCAATAGGGGTCACAAAGACACAACTAAGCGACTGAGCACACAGGCGCAATGCCCTAGAATGTTTGTCATTTGTGCTAAAGCGGCCCCTTTTTCTACAGCTGTATTGGTCACAATTCTCTGGAGAACACAACATACATAATCTTTATATGTATATACACAAAGAGGGAGAGAAAAAGACTTATTTTAAGGGGTTGACTCACATGATTTTGAAGGCACAGGGTAAATTCAAAATCCACAGGGCAGGTCAGCAGGCTGGAGAACCAAAGAAGAGTTGATGTTACAGTTCTTGTCTGAAAGTGATCAGGTAGCAGAATTCTCTCCTCCAGAGGAGTGGGGAGTAATCAAGTCTTTTTTCTATCAAAGCCTTCAACTGATTGGATGAGGCTCACCCACATTATAGGGGGTAATCTGGTTTACTCAAGACTACTCATATAAATGCTAATCTCATCTAAAAAAAAGTTTTCACAGAAGCATCTGAAATAATGTTGGCCCAAATAACTGGGTACCTTGGCCTACATAGATTGACATGTAAAATTAACCCTTTCAATTTTCAGGTACCCCATAGAAGCTTAGCAAATATAAATTAGTCACAGTGAGTCCTGACCATCAACCATACAGTCTGATCAGTGGTGATCCAGGACTACTTTTATTAAAACTGTTCAGCAGATCTTTTCATTCCTCTATGGACTTTTAAATTCACCATGCACCTACAGTCCAGCAGGACCTGGAAGAGAGTTACTGCCATTCTCAGCACATACCACCTCAGCCACCGCCCACACGCATCCCCACGCTCCAGACCTACCAGAAGGCCTGGCCAACTGTGTCGGATGGTTCTATCTGTTACACAGAAGACGACACCATATGTTCTTCTCCTCTCCCGAATATATGGAAAAGATTGAGTCAAATGAGAGATGTGGAAATGTGGAGCAGCTTAATGGGATCGTCACAAGAGGGTTTTGTTTGGTTTGCAGTGCTCTGAGTTGCCTTAATACACACTTAACTTCAAATATAAGGACCAGTATGAGTCTCATAGCCAAATATAAGCTGTTGGAATATCTGCTGATATGGGTTGTTAAGGCATCCTTGCCGTAAAGGTTTTTTTTTTTTTTTTTTTTTTTGCCGTAAAGGTTTGAGACAAGTCCAGATGATTCCTTAAGGCCATCTATTGTTAGACAGAGTAAGAATTCTGAGATCCCTTATAACATTTAGCTCAAGCTTCTCAGTTTATAAATGATAAAACTTAATTTTTAAACTGATCTCTGCAAAGTTGCTTGACATTAGCAATGTTTTCCCACCCCACCAAATCACAACTATCTACCCCACCTCGCTTTTCTATTTTTACAGATCAAACAACAGCATTGGAGGTTAAAATCATCCTCTGGTATGTTTTGCCCATATCTGTTACTGTGTTTATTTTCTCTGTGATGGGCTACTCCATGTACAGATATATCCATGTCGGCAAAGAGAAACACCCAGCAAATCTGGTGAGTGCTTACTGTGGTGAGAGGCATTATAACACACCTCCAAGAAGATAGAAAAGGACGTTCTAGAACAGATACCATTCCTTTTGTGGGCAGAGTGAGTTTCAAGTTAAAGAGCTGATGAGTTAAAAACACTTTCTGTACTAGGTTAGCTCATTAACAGAACTAAAGAGAAAGATTCCTTTACTTTGACAAAGACTTTATATTTACTGAACAGATTAGACTAGGTCTTGAGGTACATAGATAAATTGTTATGGTCCATGCCCCTCCAGAGGCTTAAGTCTAGTTTGGAACTAGAATTTTTAAATGATATGTGAAGACTAAGATGAAAGTGGGTTCTCAGGACTCTTGAGGGTACAGGAAGGGCAGTGGCACCCTACCTGGAAGATTAGAAGGAATTTCATGCCAGGGCTTGGTCATGAATGTTGAGTTAGGGCACCTACCACAGGCAGAAAAAATAGCAGAGTCAAAGGTGGGTGGATATTTGGAAAACCACATAATATTTCTAAACCACAAGATTCCTGATAAGGAGCTATGAAAGAGACTGAGGGAGCAAGGCCAAGTAATGGGAGAATTGGGTGCTATTCTAAGGAATTATCTAGCCCAAGGTGCTATTCTTGGGCTTCATTGTGTTTGCAAAACTCTGTTGGGTTTTGGGTTGGAATCATCAGGGTCAATATTGAGTTTTAGATAAATCTAGATAGTGTTAAGGACAACTTTAAGGGGAGGAAGCCTAGAACCAAAAAAGCAGCTAGGAGACTGTGAAAGTTGTCCAGGAGAGAGAAGATGAGAGTTTAAAAGAGGAGAGTGGGAGATAGGGCTGGAGACAGACACAGAGTGGAGACACGTTTAGGGGGAAAGTAGCTAGGACTTCATCACTCACAGTAAGGAGAAGCAAGAAGGTAGAAGAGGGAACAAACCTTATGCTTCTAGACCATGTACTAGAGGGCTTCCAAGGGCTGAGCATATTTTAACAAGCAAAAATTATTTCTTTGGGAATTATCAAAATACATGTTCATATGTACATGATACATACATGCATTTCTGTTCTGTTTTAAAACATTTCTATTGTTCTGCCTTCATTTAGGTTTCAGAGTTAGCTTTTTAATGAGATAGGGAGACCTTTCCTAGGAGGAAAAGGCACAGGAGAACTGACCATGTGTGGCTTTTTGAAACCAAAGCTTTCATAAAAGAATGATGTTGGAGTTCCTATTTTCTAGTTAAATGAAATCACATCATAGCGTGGACAGTGAGAACTGGAACGTAATTCATGGTCAACAGTCTAAATCGGCACCGTCCACGTATCCCCAGGAAAATGTTAATCTTAAACAAGTTTCCTCCCACGATCTAGAGTTTCTCCATCTACTATGAACTGGCAGGTGAATTTCCGATTTTGGCCCTATTATAGCATAGTGTAGGGAGGCAGTTAGTTAAACCATCTCTAGTCATGTGCTTACTTCCCTTTTTACACCTAGTTTTCATACCCTTCCACATTTCCTGTCCAGAGTATATGCAAAAACGAGCTGGTGGCCCAGAGGATGATTTATTGATAAGTACATTTAAACTATAATTAGAGCTTCCCTGGTGGTTCAGGTGGTAAAGAACCTGCCTGCAGTGCAGGAGACCTGGGTTCGATCTCCTGGCCAAGAAGATCCCCTGGAGAAGGGAATGGCTACGCACTCCAATATTCTTGCCTGGAGAATCCCAGAGGAGCCTGGCAGGCTACAGTCCATAAGGTCGCAAACAGTGGGACATAACTGAGTGTCCACTTTCAAACTGTAATTAACAAATGAATTTTAAAACCTCTATTTGTTTTCACCCCTCCTGACACAGCAGGAATTCTGATTTTACAGAATTTAAAACTGAGGCTCCAGAATTTAAATAACCCCCTTGAATGCCCCGAGCCAATTAGAGGAAGGGGCAATCACACCCTGACCCTTGGATTAGATCGGGACCACCCGGGGAACCACTTTTCACTGCCCTGTGCATCTCGTGCAACTTGGGTCCCTTGGGTCCAGGTGAGGGAGGTTTCCTGTGTATTCCAAGCATAGCTTTAACTTTCATGAGTTGGTAAGTATAGGCCTTTAAAACCATGTGGGGACAGTATAAATTCTAACTAACAGCTGTTTTTAATGTCTCCCTAAAGTGAAAAGATGAAAACTGTTCTATTCTCTCTTTTTAGGTTTTGATTTATGGAAATGAATTTGACAAAATATTTTTTGTACCTACTGAAAAAATTGTGATCAACTTCATCACCCTCAATATTTTGGAGGATTCTAAAACTTCTTCCAAGGATATAAGTGTAATGGAGAAAAGCAGTGAGGCATCAGACCTGAATGAGCCCATCGAGGACCAGGAACCCCACTGGGAGGATGTGGGGGCGGAACACCTGGGCTATGTGTCACATGCGGTGGACATCGTATGTGACTTTGAGAAAAGCTCCAAAGGGACGTCCTTAACCCAGCAAGAGCCACCCAGCAGAACAACGCCCATGGATAAAACAGTCATTGAATATGAATATGATGTAAGAAGTAGTGACATTTCTGTGGGGCCTAGAGGACAGGAGTTCAATTTGCAGGAGGAGGTGTCCCTTCAAGGAAAGATATTTGAACAACAGGCACCTTTAGCAGACTTGGGTCCACAAACACTGCTGTGTTCATATACCCCTCAGCTCAGAGACTTGGACCACCTGCGGCAGGGGCATGTGGACACAGAGGAGGGGCCAGAGGAAGAGCCGTCCACCACGCTGGTTGACTGGGACCCTCAGACTGGCAAGCTGTGTATACCTTCATTACCCAGCTTTCAACATGACCCAGAGGGATGTGGCCATCCTGAATCTGAGGGGCTCGGGGAGGAGGGCCTCTTATCTAGACTCTACCAGGACCGGGCTCCAGACAAGGCACCGGAAGAAAATGAAGCCTATCTCATGCAATTTATGGAAGAATGGGGATTATATGTACAAATGGAAGACTAACCCTCAAATGTCCCTTTGCCAGACCTCTACTGTTACAAAACATGTCAGTGCAGAGAAGTGACCCAATAATAAAGTACTAAGATAGAAGTCTACTCAGATTTCTGTGTCAGTGAGAATCACTTATTTCTTTTATTTTCATAGCACTTGCTTAGTTCTGCCTCATGTGGGTGATTTAGTCATGCATGGGGGTCTCCTGCACCAATGGTGGGCTCCCAGAGTGCAGGGGCTGACCCTCTTTGTACCCAGTAAATATTCAAAAATGTTGACCAAACTGGATGCAGGATTTATTCAGGTGGGTATACTGTAGTCTTCTTATTTATGGTTTTCTAACACTTGTACAGTTTTTCCTGGGCCTTTACCAACTGTGAAAGTGAGACTGAAAGTGTTAGTCAGTCATGTCCAGTTCTTTGCAACCCCATGGACTGTAGCCTGCCAGGCTCCTCTGTCCATGGAATTCTCCAGGCAAAATATTAGAGTGGATAGCCATTCTCTTCTTCAGGGGGTCTTCCTGACCCAGGGATCGAACCCAAGTCTCCTGAATTGCAGGCAGATTCTTTATCATCTGAACCATCAGGGAAGCCCCTATCAAGTGTATAGCACACAAAAAACATTCCATGAAGGTCATTCATTGTACAAGCGCTACTTTTTTAGAATTTGGTTTGTTTCCCAAATGATGACATACGTAAAACTTGCAAATACCTCTAAATGGGTGGGAAGTGGTCACATTTAAAGACCCTAATCCACCCTTTAGTCATAATAATCCATGTTCAGAGTGAAGGTATCAGGCAGAGATCTTGATGTCACATGATTTGGACTACAGTAAGTAGATATATTAATACTTTAGGAGAAGTTCTGGAGTGTAAACATAAATTGTTGTTATTATTTTATACTCAGAAAATATTCTCTCAATAATTTAGTGGGAGCTTTTAGTAGGGAATTAACCTAAAAGAAAATGTCACATTTTATAATAGTCTTACATTTATTTCTGGAAATGTGTTTTTCAAAAAGATATTTAGGTAGTCTATAAACCAAAACATATTTAGTAGCTGAGTCAGTTACCATTCAGTTCAGTTCAGTCGCTCAGTTGTGTCCAACTCTGTGACTCCAGGGACTGCAGCACGCTAGCCTTCCCTATCACTCACCAACTCCTGGATCATGTTCTAATTCATGTCCATCAAGTCGGTGATGCCATCCAACCATCTCATCCTCTGTCGTCCCCTTCTCCTCCTCCTTCAATCTTTCCCATCATCAGGGTCTTTTCCAATGAGTCGGTTCTTTGCATCAGATGGTCAAAGTATTGGAGTTTCAGCTTCTGCATCAGTCCTTCCAGTTACCATTATAATATTAAATATTATATTTGAATGGACTGTGCCTCAGAGACTTTTTGGAATTTATGTGAATGAATATCCCATAACTACATAATCTTAAAATCAGTAAGTAAAGACATACAAAAGAAATGTTGAGTTAATATGTAAGGGAGAGTGTATTAAAATTTTGACATAGTTTACTGTGAGAATGAAACTATATCATAAAACAATACCAACTTTGTTAAATTTCAGTAACCATTCCCACCTCCTTCACTGTTTGCCTAGAAAATAAAAAATTCAGTAGTAACACTGTGTTAAAATATGACAGAATCTGTTAAGTTGAGCCATATAAAATTATTCATATTTGACCTGCAGAGACAACAATTTTTTTATAATTTACCTTAATGTAGGTTTGTTTTAATCATGAACTCATGATCCATTGATGCTCTTTCAGGAAAACGGATAATATCCATATTTTCTTATTTATGTTCTTGGCACAGACAACCCTGGATTCTGAAGTCATGGTCTTTTGAGATTGTCCACAAATCCAAACAGCTTCTGATCTAGCAATTTAATTTAGAGCATAATTCTATTAACCAGAGTGTCCTGTTCTTCTCAATCTTTGTAAAAATTATGCTGCTAGTTTTGAAGAACAAATGTATTATTAAGTAAATATGTAAGAGAGAGTGTATGAAAGATTTGACTTAATATACTGTGGGAATGAATGTATATCATAAAACAGTACTATCCTAGTTAAATTCCATTAGCTATTCCTTTCTCCTTCACCATTTTCTTCAAAACAGACAGCCCGTTTTGAAGAACAAATTTATTATTATTATAAAGGAAGTTCAGGAGTGGGAAAGAATGAGTTATTATTAAGAGCAAAAAGAAAATAAAGTGATTGACGACTGTTTGCTTCATTAATTTCATTCACAAAATACTTACTGAGCATCTACTGTGTCCTACCACGTGCTCATTGTAGGGAGGATAACAGCAACCTTAGGGTTATTTTAAGGATGAAAAAGCCTTGGAACATGTAAAGCACTTAGAACAGTGCCCAGCACATAGTGAGTGCAGTGCTTGTTTTCATCAAAGTGTTAGTCGCTCAGTCGTGTCTGACTCTGCAACCCCCTGGACTGGGACCCACCAGGCTCCTCTGTCCATGGAATTATCCAGGCAAGAATCCTGGAGTGGGTTGTCATTTCCTTCTCCATGTTATCATTAGTAACTTCCAAAACATGTGCTTAGCATCAAGAAGACAAGCCATTTAGACGTATGACTGCTGTGATTCAAAAGCAGAGCTCGCCTCACTGTGTTTCTCTTCCCTAAAAGTACAATAGTAATTTGCTTCCTACATTGTGCCTTCAGATTGAAATCCATCTGTGGTTTTGTAAAAGAGAATCTAATTCTGAGTTGCTCTTGACATTCTAAGCATATCAGAAGTATTAAGCCTTCGTAAAATTTTGTTTCTTCAGTAGTTTGCAATATACATACACACATATACATATTTAAATGTGAGCATACAGTAGGCATGTCTTGTGGGGGGAAAGGTGGCACATTCTTTGATGTGGTGTACCTGTGTGGGTGGCAGCCATCATGCTTCCTGTTACCTCTGTGACCACAGCCTCAACAGCTTGAAGAAGCCATCCTCTGGGGCCTCAGCAGATTCCATCCCTAGGACTGAGGTCCCAAGGGAGCTAGGAAGTTGAGGTTTCAGAATCTTGGACCAGCGCTTTCCTCCTTTCATTAGCTGTTCATCAGTTTTAGGATTTCACACACCTCTTCTACATCAGATGGTCTTTCCTCGTTAAAACACCTGCTGACGGCTCTATGTCCACACCTCATAAATTCTAAACAACCCGGTGAATAAAAACACCCTCACTACAAAGTGAGTGAGACCCAGTGTCAACACTGCTCATGGGAAGGAAGTAGGTGAAGAGGGGCATTCCCCTCAGCCACAATGTGGACAAGCTCAGATGCCCCCAGGCTGAACTCGTCTCAGAGGGAAATCGGTGCAGGGTAAAATTGCTTGTACAGCCCAGAGCACAAGTCTGTGCAGCATGGTAAATCTAATGAGAACATCAAATAGAGGGCTCCATCAGTGTGGATCGGTGCACCTGGCTCATAAATCAAATTCTCTCTGGCCCACACACTACCACCCCCATGTCTTGAGATGAATTTTTGCTAAATTATCTTGAGAAGAACTTTTTTCCAATTTCCTTTGTGATTCCCCACATTGTATCTTCCATAAATCTTCTATCTGTGGTTTTTTTTTTTTTTCAAAGACTTTGCTCAAAAACTTAGGCCTATAATTTTTAAATAAATAATACAATAAATTAGGAGTTTCAGATTAACATATACACACTACTATATATAAAATAGACAACCAACAAGGACTCTGTAGAACAGGGAACTCTATTCAATATTCTATATGGGAAAGGCATTCTGTATTCTATATGGGAAAGGCATCTGAAATGTGTATGTATAACTGAATCACTTTGCTGTACACCATGTTGTAAATCGACTATACCCCAATATAAAATAAAAGTTAAATTAAAAATAAATACATTAAAATTTTTAATTAAAAAAGAAGAGGTTGACTACACACAAATTACCAGCAAGGTACATTACTATTTAGTTTCATGCAGCCTATTAGCTAGTTGCAGTTTTTCTCCCAAAAAGAATCCTACTGAACTCTCTCATAACTTCTTTTCACTCACTCAAAAATATGTATCTGTCTTAACTATACTTAGATTAACTTTATGAAGCACCAATCTTATTCAAACTAGAACTACTGAAATGACAGATGATGAATTATTTTTTCTGAACTTAACGCTTTAATTTTTTTTTAGTCAAATAGCAACCAAAAGTTGGCATTATTAAGAGCAACATGGATCTTAATAATGCCATGTTATTAATGGATCCTTTAAAGATAACTGAACCTCTCCAAAATGTTTTTCCTGGAAATCACATCCTGCAAAGTGGCTGGATGACTATTAGATGGTCGTTTACCTTTCCTTTGAGGTGCTGGACTCTGTTGCGCTTAATTTTGACCACTTTTCCTCTTAAAGTCTTTAAGATCTTCAGTGATAGGTCCTAGAAGGCAATCTTGGCTTTTTGGGCTTTCATTCATGTTTATCACTGATTTTCCTCCAGATTTGCTTGTCTGTAGCAGCAGCAGGATTTCTGTTCTACTTTACTAGTTTTAGACTTTAACAAATCTTCCAGTTCGTTTTCATTTCTGAAAGTCAGTATAGATGTAGGGCTAAGCTTCTGAGAACATTGCTTCATCCAAAGCTCCCTTCCTGAAGGGGTGAGGGCTTGGGGGTTGCATTGCGTTTATGCCAGTTGAAGGAGGCTTCTTCTGTCCTCAGGCAAGGCTGCCTCTCTTGGGTTCTCCTACAACTGTATCTCTGGCACTTTGCTAAATTTGGAAGCAGATGAGGTATCTTCTCCTACTTCTCAACAGATTTCTTTTGCTATCTCAATCTGTCATTCTCTGAATTAAGTGGTATTTGGAGGCTTCCCACTAATTCAGACGATGGACATATGGCTCATGTTTGTGTTTTCACACCCAGGCCACGGAGACGATGAACACTGCTGGGGATAAATACCATCTGCCATTTGCCTGTCCCTGAAACTGACTTCTGTGGGATGTATGAATTAGACACTGCTCTGAGAGGTCTCACAGAGTTAACATAGTTAAGACAGTTTATTCTTCCTTCTCATGAAGTGCATTCTTCCCCACTTTGAAATTGATTTGAAATGCAGACCCTTCAGAACATTTGATGTGAGAGTGGAAAATTTTAATCCTAACTCTCCCCCGAAAGAAGGCATGGATATTGGATCTTCATTCAATTTGTCAAATTTGTGCTTCTAAAAGAATCTGGCAGCATTTGAGAAACAAAGCTATATAAGGATTGTCAACTGAAAAAAATTAGAGAACCTAGAGGTTAAGATTTATATTTTATTTGACAGAACTTCTGAGGATTTAAGCCTGGGAGGCAGTCTCTCAGGTAACTCTGAGGGGCTGCTCCGAAGAGGTGAAGGAGCCAGGATATGTAGAGTTTTTGCACTAAAAATATCGGTCACAGAATATTGAGCAGTGTTCTTTGTGCTATACAGTAGATCCTTGTTGGTTCTCTATTTTAAATGTAACAGTGTGTGCATATTAATCTCAAACTCCCAATCTATCCCAATCTATTGAACACTGCTCAGTATTCTGTAATAATCTAAATGGGAAAAGTATTTGAAAAACATAGATACATGTATCAGTTCGGTTCAGTCGCTCAGTCGTGTCTGACTTTGCGACCCCATGAATCGCAGCACTCCAGGCCTCCCTGTCCATCACCAACTCCCGGAGTTCACTGAGACTCACGTCCATCGAGTCAGTGATGCCATCCAGCCATCTCATCCTCTGTCGTCCCCTTCTCCTCCTGCCCCCAATCCCTCCCAGCATCAGGGTCTTTTCCAATGTAGGTATAACCAAATCACTTTTCTCTACACCTGAAACTAACACAACATTATTATTAACTATGCTTCAATATAAAATAAAAGCTTAAAAAACAGAACATCAAAAGACTACTGATAATTAAAGAAAACCAGATATCTCAAGTTAATGAATTTAGGAATTTTCTGTGTCTGGGAAGATGCAAGAGGCTGGGCTCCTTGAAATCACTCCTTTGATACTCACCTTAACTATCTAGGGCCAATATCCTGCTTTTCTCTATCCTGAAACCCCTCTTCGTGCACCATCGGGATATGGCAGGCAATGTTTTAACCCACATTGCGTGTATGCACACATACTAAATAGCTTCAGTTCAGTTCAGTTTAGTCACTCAGTCTTGTCCGACTCTTTGCAACCCCATGGACTGCAGCATGCCAGGCCTCCCTGTCCATCACCAACTCCCGGAGTCTACCCAAATTCATATCCATTGAGTTGGTGATGCCATCCATCCATCTCACCCTCTGTTTTCCCCTTCTCCGCCTGCCCTCAATCTTTCCCAGCATCAGGGTATTTTCAAATGAGTCAGCTCTTTGCATCAGGTGGCCAAAGTATTGGAGTTTCAGCTTCAACATCAGTCCTTCCAATGAACACCCAGGACTGATTTCCTTTAGTTTAGACTGGTTGGATCTCCTTGCAGTCCAAGGGGCTCTCAAGAGTCTTCTACAACACCACAGTTCAAAAGCATCAATTCTTCGGTGCTCAGCTTTCTTCACAGTCCAACTCTCACATCCATACATGACCACTGGAAAAACCTTAGCCTTGACTAGACAGACCTTTGTTGACAAAGTAATGTCTCTGCTTTTT
>NW_011494770.1:4112922-4121876 GCF_000754665.1 Bison bison bison
AAAATAAAATCAGCCACTGTTTCCCCATCTATTTGCCATGAAGTGATGGGACCAGATGCCATGATCTTCGTTTTCTGAATGTTGAGCTTTAAGCCAACTTTTTCACTCTCCTCTTTCACTGTCATCAAAAGGCTTTTGAGTTCCTCTTCACTTTCTGCCATAAGGGTGGTGTTATCTGCATATCTAAGGTTATTGATATTTTTCCTGGAAATCTTGATTCCAACTTGTGCTTCATCCAGCCCAGCGTTTCTCATGATGTACTCTGCATATAAATTAAATAAGCAGGGTGACAATATACAGCCTTGACGTACTCCTTTTCCTATTTGGAACCAGTCTGTTGTTCCATGTCCAGTTCTAACTGTTGCTTCCTGACCTGCATACAGAATTCTCAAGAGGCAGGTCAGGTGGTCTGGTGTTCCCACCTCTTTCAGAATTTTCCACAGCTTCAGTCATGTCCAACTCATTGCGGACAGACTATAACCCTCCAGGCTCCTCTGTCGGTGGAATTTTCCAGGCAAGAATACTGGAGTGGGTTGCCATGCCCTCCCTAAGGGGACTTTCCTGACCCAGGGATCAAATCTGTGTCTCTTACATCTTCTGCAGTGGCAGACAGGTTCTCACCACTAGCGCCACCTGGGAAGCCACGTTACCTTTGGCAATTTATTTAACATCTTGGAACCAAGTTCCCTCATCTGTGAAGTGGGCATAAGAATTGTCCATACCTCCTAGAGTTGTGGGAGGTTTAAGGAATCAATACATTGACAGTTTTTAGAAGAGTGCCTGACACAAACTGAGTGTGTTTATCTATTAGCAGGAGAAAGATGTGGAAATGAAGGAACCAGACATCTACATGGCAACCTGAGTAAAACTCACAAGCATGTGGCACAAAAAGAGTGATTTCTAGAAGAATATACAGAGCATAAATCCCTTTATATAACACCTCAAAACACACAGAATTAAACACTAGTCATATATACACGGTAAAACTATAAAGAAAGCCAAAGAAATGATTAACATGAAGCAAAGTTTAGAATCATGGATACCCTCAGGGACTGAAAATCCAGGGAGCCCATGGATCTCATGGGGATTCAACGGAATTATTAGCAGGCTCCTTAAATAAGGTAGAGACAGCGTATTCTTCTTTAAACTGTGCATGCATATTATATATGTCCTAATGTGTATATATTTAATAAAGAAAAATAGTGGAACCCCAAAGCCCTGTAGTCATGTATGGATATGAAAGTTGGACTATAAAGAAAGCTGAAATGAAGTGAAGTCGCTCAGTCATGTCTGACTCTTTGCGACCCTGTGGACTATAGCCTACCAGGCTCCTCTATCCATGGGATTTTCCAAGCAAGAGTACTGGAGTGGGTTGCCATTTCCTTCTCCAAAAGAAAGCTGAGCACTGAAGAATTGATGCTTTTGATCTGTGGTGTGGGAGAAGACTCTTGAGAGTCTCTTGGACTTCAAGAAGATCAGACCAGTCAATCTTAAAGAAATCAGTCCTGAATATTCTTTTGAAGGACTGATACTGAAGCTGAAACTCCAATACTTTGACCACCTGATGCGAAGAACTGACTCATTGGAAAAGACCCGGATTCTGGGAAAGATTGAAGGTAGGAGGAGAAGGGGACAACAGAGGGTAAGATGGTTGGATGCCATCACCGACTCGATGGACATGAGTGTAAGCAAGCTCTAGGAGTTGACGATGGACAGGGAAGCCTGGCGTGCTGCAGTCCATGGGGTTGCAGAGTCGGACACCACTGAGCAACTGAACTGAAAGCCCCTGAATTTTGTTTCATTCTCATAGGTTCCATAACTTGTGTCAGCTTTGTACCATTGGTAAAGCCATTTGGAACGATGCGAACTGTCAGACATTTTCCCTTGCAGGTCAGGAACAAGTATTTTATGGCCATATCCTGTTCACAAAGCTTCTTGGTTTCCCAAGATTTGACTATGTCTTAAAATTCTGAACAGAAAACAACTGTTGATGGATTGGTTCATTGGATTTCTGTGCCCAGTGAAGGACGTGCCCTGAAAACCTTGGCTTGACTGAGAACTGCCATTATTCAAAGACTGAATACCAAAGTCCCGACAGGAAGTGAGGAGGACATGTGATTCACATGAACTTCTGAAATGCAAGCACTTCTCTGACTCACAGGTGACAAACAGTTAATGTCTCAGACAGGCTGGCAGTCCCCCACTGACAAAAATTACGTAGTGTAAACACATCCCTTCCTTATGAAGCAGCTAGTAGTTGATCTCTGCTGATGTTAGTATGCAGGGAAGAAGGATTAGGACTTTCAAAGGCTCTGCCTTTATACTGCAGCTCACTGCTCCTTTCTATAATAAGCTTGCCTTGGTTACACATGCTTAGTGACCATTGGCAAATAAAACGTGTTTGCTTTTCCTAAGTCCCCATATTTCAGGCCAGCCTGTTACTAGCAGCTTCCAGAATGAAAGATTTGCAAAATTACAGGTTTAAAGCACACTTTCAAGTGGAAACACCTTTCATCCAGGCATAATGATGAACTTTAAACATTTAACTTTCCCCCAAACAAGGTATAAACAGAAGTATAATTAAGACATGTGCTAATATTTCTTCTTAGCAACCCACATCATCTAAACCTCAGTCTCAAAAATCTAGAGCACGTGTTCCTCTGTTGTTGTTGTTCAGTTGCTGAGACTCTTTGCAACCCCATGGACTGCAGTTCGCCAGGCTTCCCTCAGATCAGATCAGTCGCTCAGTCGTGTCTGACTCTTTGCGACCCCATGAATCGCAGCACTCCAGGCCTCCCTGTCCATCACCAACTCCCGGAGTTCACTCAGACTCACGTCCATCGAGTCAGTGATGCCATCCAGCCATCTCATCCTCTGTCATCCCCTTCTCCTCCTGCCCCCAATCCCTCCCAGCATCAGAGTCTTTTCCAATGAGTCAACTCTTCACATGAGGTGGCCAAAGTACTGGAGTTTCAGCTTTAGCATCATGCCCCTCAACATCTCCTGGAGTTTGCCCAAGTTCATGTCCATTAAATCGGTGATGCCATCCCACCATCTCATCCTGTCGCCCTCTTCTCCTTCTGCCTGAGCATCACATTTTAACAAAGGCTTGAACAATCAGAAAGCATCTCAGAGTGGGTCCAATAGCCAAGATATAAGGGGAAATGTGGATGGAATCCAGGATTTAGTAAAGTCCTAACAGCTGCCACATGCAAAGGACTTTCCTATGAATGAGGACATTAGCCATGTGTTTCTTGCTTCAAAGAATGAAGTTAGGACACGTATTTGGGAGTTGCTAGAGGGCAGAGTTCAGTTCCAAGGAAGGAAGGGCTTTCTGTAATTAAGTGGCAATTCTTAATTCATGACCGTGTGAGGTACTGAGATCTCTGTCACGGTTTACATTTTGAAAACACTGCTTATACTACCTTCACCTGAATAAATCTTAGTTGTTTTCATTTCAATTATCCAGAAAACTCTGCAGCAGTTAGCACTGGAGTAGAGGTTTCTTTGCTGGAGGCATCAGAGTAGACTGGTAAATACAACTTAACCAATATCTTACTGCACTCAAAATCTCAGGTATGCCTAGATCTACAAATTGTATTATTGTGCTTTTCCAACAACTAGAGAAAGTGAAAATGGAATGAACGGAGGTGGGAAGGAAGGGGGTACCTTCACAGTGCAGCAAATACCTGGGCATTGAAGGACACACTATACTTAGTAGGGAAAAGAATGTGAATAACTCCAAAAGTATTCTCCCAGGTTATTAGTTAACCTCTAGAGTGTAAACTCCATGAAGGCAGGGATTTTGATCTTCTTTTAACTGTATGTTCCCAGCACCTAAAACAGTGTCTATGATATATTAGTTGCTCAATAAATATTTGCTAATGGAAAATATGAATAAAGGGTTTTTAAAATTTATGTGAATCAGTGCCCAGAAATCGACCCACACAAATATAGTTTACTGATATTTAACCAAGATATAAAGGCAGTTCTGAAGAAAGGATAATATATTCAACAAATGGTGTTGAACAGTTAAACATCCACATGTAAAAAACAGATTCTAGACAAAAACTTTGCACCTTTCACAAAAAATTAACTCAAATAGAGCATAAACCTAAATGTAAAATGCAAAACTATAAAACTTCTAGAAGAAAACATAGTAGAATAGTTGACTTTGGGGTTAGCTATAAGCTTTTAATTACAACAGCAAAACCACAATCCAGGAAGGGGTTCTTGGCTGAGAGAAGGATAAATACTATGTCTCTGAGATGTACATACACTTTCACTTTGAAGGGAAGGTCAGAAAGAAGGCAGGTGAACCAGGAGAAGCCTGGGAGAAGAGGAGGGCAGGGGGCAGCTAAAGACCAGGAGCCCTTTTTTTTTTAATCTAGTTGATCAACAGAGTTGTGTTAATTTCTGCTGTATGGCAAAGTGATTAGGTTATCAGTTCAATTCAGTCACTGAGTCATGTACAACTCTTTGTGACCCATGGACTGCAGCACACCAGGCTTCCCTGTCCATCACCAACTCCCAGAGCTTGCTCAAACTCATGTCTATTGAGTCAGTGATGCCAACCAACCATCTCATCCTCTGTCGTCCCCTTCTTCTCCTGCCTTCAATCTTTCCCAGCATCAGGGTCTTTCAAATGAGTCAGTTCTTCGCATCAGGTGGCCAAAGTATTGGAGTTTCAGCTTCAGCATCAGTCCTTCCAATGAATATTCAGGACTGATTTCTTTTAGTTTAGACTGATTGGATCTCCTTGCAGTCCAAGAGACTCTCAAGAGCCTTCTCCAACATCACAGTTCAAAAGCATCAATTCTTCAGTGCTCAGCTTTCTTTACAGTCCAACTCTCACATCCATACATGGCTACTGGAAAAACCATAGCTTTGACTAGATGGACCTTTGTCGGTAAAGTAATGCCTCTGTTTTTTTTTTTAATTCACTGTCTAGGTTGATCATAGCTTTTCTTCCAAGGACCAAGTGTCTTTTAATTTCGTGGCTGCAGTCACCATCTGCAGCGAGTTTGGAACCCAAGAAAATAAAGTCTCTTACTGTTTCCATTGTTTCCCCGTCTATTTGCCATGAAGTGATGGGACCAGATGCCATGATCTTAGTTTTCTGAATGTTGAGTTTTAAACCAACTTTTCACTCTTCTCTTTCACTTTCATCAAGAGGCTTTTAGTTCTTCTTCATTTTCTGCCATAAACATGGTGTCATCTGCATATGTGAGATTACTGATATTTCTCCCAGCAATTTTGATTCCAGCGTGTGCTTCATCCAGCCCAGCGTTTCTCATGATGTGCTCTGCATGTAAGATAAATAAGCAGGGTGACAATATACAGACTTGATGTACTCTTCTTCCTATTTGGAACCAGTCTGTTGTTCCATGTCCACTTCTAACTGTTGCTTCTTGACCTGCATACAGATTTCTCAAGAGGCAGGTAAGGTGGTCTGGTATTCCCATCTCTTTAAGAATTTTCCACACTTTGTTGTGATCCACACAGTCAAAGGCTTTGGTGTAGTCAACAAAACAGAAGTAGATGTTTTTCTGGAACTCTCTTGCTTTTTCAATGATCCAACAGATATTGGCAATTTAATCTCTGGTTCCTTTGCCTTTTCTAAATCCAGCTTGAACATCTGGACGTTCACGGTTCACACACTGTTGAAGCCTGGCTTGGAGAATTTTAAGCATTACTTTGCTAGCATGTGAGATGAGTGTGATTGTGCGATAGTTTGAACATGCTTTGGCATTGCCTTTCTTTGGGATTGGAACGAAAACTGACCTTTTCCAGTCCTGTGGCCACTGCTGAGTTTTCCAAATTTGCTGGTATATTGAGTTCAGTACTTTCATGTATGGATGTGAGAACTGGACCATAAAGAAACCTGAGTGCCGAAGAACTGATGCTTTTGAACTGTGGTGTTGGAGAAGACTCTTGAGAGCCCCTTGGACTGCAAGGAGATCAAACCAGTCAATCCTTAAGCAAATCAGTCCTGAATATTCATTGGAAGGACTGATGCTAAAGCTGAAGCTCCAATACTTTGGCCACCTGATGTAAAGAACTGACTTATTTGAAAAGACCCTGATGCTAGAAAAGATTGAAGGCAGGAGGAGACAGGGATGACTGAGAATGAGATAGTTGGATGGCATCACCAACGTGATGGACATGAGTTTGAACAGGGTCTGGGTGTTGGTGATAGATAGGGAATCCTGGCGTGCTGCAGTCCATGGAGTCTCCAAGACAGACAGATATGACTGACTGTACTTAACTGAACTGATGGAACTGGATGCCATGATCTTGGTTATTTGAATGTTGAGCTTTAAGCCAGTTTTTTCACTTTCCTCTTTCACTTTCATCAAGAGCCTCTTTAGTTCCTCTTAGCTTTCTGCCGTAAGGGTGGTGTCATCTGCATATCTGAGGTTATTGATATTTCTCCCAGCAATCTCGATTTCAGCTTGTGGTTCATCCAGCCCAGCATTTCAGGTGATGTACTCTGCATATAAGTTAAATAAGCAGAGTGATAATATACAGCCTTGACATACTCCTTTCCCAATCTGGAACCAGAGGTCATGAGCAGAGACATGGTCAAAAAGAAATTAGGTTCAGAGAATTCACTTTACAAAAATACTTCAGTGTAGGCACAAGCCTATAATTACATTCATCACTGCATTGACCATAAAAAGGATTTTTAAATAATTTGAATTTTCATTAATAAAAGGTTAATTTTGTTACAACCATACAAGGCAAAACTAGGCAACCATTAGAATAAAGGAACATGTTCATATTATATTAAACAGGAAAATATTAAAAAGTGATGAAATATATCACATTTTTACAAATATACATATATTTTTAAATATATATATTCATAAATATGCATATATAAACGCATTGTGTTTTTTTCTGCTCACATATTTTCTCATCTTCATTATGGTCATGTGTCAACTGTGACATTTTAACAAGTGTGGAAATTCTATTATGAGCACACTGACACACTCTGTTACCAGACCACTCTCAGGAAGATGGAGATAGCTAGCTATTGCATTTTTAAAAACCAAAGAGTCACAGAAAAAGTAATTATGGTGAGAATTAAATGACTTGTATTGTTCCAATAATGTTATAAGGACAGGCACAGTGTATAAACTCAGACAGGAATATTAAAAAATGTAATTGAAATTAGGAAGTAAAACCAGATGAACACAACAGAAGGTGACTCGTCCCATGTGACACCTATTAGACTCGAAATTAGGAAACAACAGAGTTTTATCACCCCAGGAATTTTGATAGCTCTTCAACTCAGTCACAGATAAAGGAGTTCATACAAACTTGTGAAACTTTAATCTTAACTGTTTAAAAGAACCAAAGTAAACTTTGTATTTGTCAGTGAGATGTTAGCTAAATATTTCAATACTGCTAGATACCATGCTCACTTAGGAAGTCATATTTGGTTTGTGTAGAATCTAAAATGTAAATATATTGGAACAGCAAGTACCCTAACCCTCAATAAGTCTGACTTTTAAACAGAATTCTAGGCTTGGTGGTAGGTATGATAGAAAGAAATTATGAATTTCAAAGTTCACAAGAATCTAGCAAAGACCCTACATATCTGATAAGGTCAATGGCAAACAGAAATATCTCTGAGTCACATCTGTGTTTCCAGGGAAAGTTACAGAAATCAGTGGTCTCCAATTGGAGACCTTCTGCAAAAGTTTGGACAGGCCCAGAATTTATCTCAGAATGTGTAAACTCTTGCATGTCTTTGACAGAGAAGGCTCCTGCCTTTGGGTCATGGTGGGGCTTCCCTGGTGGTTCAGAAGGTGCTGGAGACCCGAGTTCAGTCCCTGGACTGGGAAGATCCCCTGGAGAAGGGAAATGGCAACCCATTCCAGTATTCTTGCCTGGAGAATATCATGGACAGAGGAGCCTGGCAGGCCATAGTCCATGGGCTCACAAAGAGTCAGAGGTGACCGCGTGACTAACACTTTGGGTCATACATGCGCCCTCAATTGCAGAACAGCCCAAGGCGTCTTACATCCCTGGCGGATGCTCTGGCCTCTGCCAGCTTGAATTCCTCGCGGCTGTCAGGGTCAGAATTCTGAGATAGCCGGAGTGGGGAGCAGCCGCGAGCAGGAGCAGCCTCTGCCGCCTCTCCCTCCGCTGGAGTCTGCCGCTCAGCTTCCAGGGAGGTGGGTGGTTCCGTGCGGGGAGTTAGCACACAGCAATTACGTCTTCCTTGAACTGCAGCAGGCAAAGCCACTGACATTTATATCCAAAAATGGCTCGTTCGGATCCCACAGCCTTCCCAGAGGAGAATCTGTCATGTCTTCATCACCCTCCATAAGGGCAAGGAGCCGCTGTTAACAGGAGATTCCATTCTCAGCGTGCCACCCCCCACCCCGCCCCCCTAACACACACACACTTGCATTCAGAAACCCAACAGGGTTTGGTCACTGTGCTCAGTGCTGCAGCCCCCAGATTCCGCCCCCCCGCCTTTGCCTGTTTGTCTTAGGCCCCACCAGCTCTCCGGGTCAGCTCTGAGTTGACCAAGACCTCCCTCTGGCAGGTGACATCTGCTTAGGGAAAGCAAAGCCAGGGAGAGGTCAGGAGTGCCCCCATCCCTCCTCGACCACGCTCTGTCCCCAGGAGCTGGGCTCTGCACCCTTTCCTTGGTGGCCCACTTTCCAGCTAAATGCTTCCAGAATGATTTATCCACAGAGCAGTAGCTGAAGTGGGAAGGCTCACCTCTAGCTGGCAACTAGCCAGCAATACATACTGAACATCTTTCAGGTCTCCAGACAGTCCCAGTTGCTTTGTGGGGTTAAGCATGACTCCTCCAAAGAAGAGATGTAAAAAATAAGACATAAAGACCAAGCATGCCTACAGCCGTCTCTCATTTTAGTTCACACACCCATATCCTTGCAGTGGGATGTTTATCCAGTCAGAGATTTTGTAGT
>NW_011494770.1:4121976-4137185 GCF_000754665.1 Bison bison bison
TCTGGTATTCAATCTCACAATTTGGCAATCTGATGGGATAAGCTGTGTTTCATTCTTAAGGATGAGCATTCTTGAGAATGTTTTGGAGTCAGTTTTCCTTGCGCGATGTGATTCTTGTTTTATCTTGTTTTTGTTTCTGCTTCAAAGCCAACCCAGATCTTATAACTGATTTTTTCAGACACATCCACCATGACTCATAGCTATTTGATAAAGGATAAAATGGTTCTATTTCTCAGGCTTAACTTTCAAAATTAAACATTCAAATTAAAAAAAAAATAGCATTGCTCCAGTAGATGTCAGTGATTAAACTCACAAAAACAGTTCTTTTCAGAGAAGCTCCATAATGTATCTAGACTGTTTCTTCCTTTCATCCAACCCTGACCTAATTCTGAGCTTTTTTTTAAAATGCATCTTGACTTAATTAATTGTTTACAAGCTGTTGCTCAGAGATGAGTTTATTTTCTGAATAGATATCCATGAGGAACCTTCTAGGGGTCAGGAAGGCTGAATGAGGTCCCCTTGCATTCAGGGAATGACAGCCTCCTACCGCACACCCATCCCTGGACCGGTGAGAATGCAGAGTGCCTGTGTGGCAACCCACTCCAGTATTCTTGCCTGGAGAACTTCATGGACAGAGGAGCCTGGTGGGCTACAGTCCATGGGGTCGCAAAGAGTTGCACACGACTGAGCGACTAACACTGTGAGTACACAGGGCCACTCCCACTGCCTGAGGTGGCACTGCCCGCTCCCTCCAGACCCTGCAGTTTCAGGGAGAGAATTGGTATCTGCTACTTTCATAAAAGCTGCTGGTAACCTAAGGAGATGGAAAGGCTACTTGCCAGGGTCTTCAGAAGATCTGATCCAACATGGCAAGATGGACTTTTCAGTTCCCTTAAGAAAAATCTTGCTTGAAAGAATATGTCTGGAGCCAACAGCTATCTGCTCAAGCACGAAAGACATCTATTAATACGAATTTCCTCTGTTTTGTCTTACTCCCTAAAGGGAGATGACTAGAAAAGGTCAAAGTGATTCTATTTCTTGTAATTCACGTAAATAAATTATTATTAAGTGTCCACCATATTGGGGCATGGGGACACCAGGATAAATGATGTATGTCCTACCTACCCTCAAGGAACTTACAAGGACTTCTCTGTGTACCATCCACTTCCAATGAGGTGTTTTATTCCCCAACACAGAAAATCACTGCTAGATGGATTTCACACTTCCCTGACCTTTTGTCATGACTCCCACGTCTTCATTTAAATTGTCAACTGTAATAAGGTGATGCCCTCATTGGGGAGATTAGAGCCTCTCCCTGTGTCTTCACGCCAGCCAGGAATCTGAGAGCCATCCTCAACTTTTCCTTCTTCCTCACCTCTCCCATCCAATCAGTCATCCTGAACTGGAAATTCTACCTCCATGACATTTCATGTCTCACACATTTCTTCATTTCCATGGCCTCACTTGGGGCTTCTTCACATCTCAGCTGAAACCACTTAAATGCATTCTGGCTCATAGCCCTGGGTTCAGTCTTATCCAGCACTTGATTATTCACCATACTATATCATAACATGGAGAAGGAAATGGCAACCCACTCCAGTGTTCTTGCCTGGAGAATCCCAGGGACAGGGGAGCCTGATGGGCTGCCGTCTATGGGGTCGCACAGAGTCAGACATGACTAAAGCGACTTAGCAGCAGCATATCATAACAGCATTTTTATCTGTCAGTCTGTATGCTGGATTATAAGCCCTTGAAGGCAAGCATTAGCTTCCAATCTCCGTGTCCTGGACACTGAGCACAGTGATAGGCTAATAGGAGGCACTTAGCTTATGCTTATTAAATGCATGGGAGATGCTAAATGGATGCATGGGTGTATTAAATGTCTCCACACTACTGTGATTTTACTGTTTCTCCTCTTCAGTTTCCTCTCTGTTGTTAATAATCACTTTATCAATTTTAGCAGTATTTCTGCTTTTTATTCACTTATTTCCACTACCCTAATTAATTTTTGGTTTCAGTCTGCTATGGGCTAGCAAACCAGAAAATCAAAGTTATTTAGAGAGTGTGTAAAGTAAGGGTGAACAGGCCCTGACCAGGTCCCTCTTCTACAATCAAAGCAAATGAGCTTCAATGCACTGATTCCGTGAGAGCTGTCTCAGCACCTCAGGGAACTTTGTTCGACTGCTGTGTTCCAGACGGCAGGAGTTGTCAATAAGTCTGAAAGTTACCTAGAGGTAACTAAGATGTGACTGTATGAAACTTTTTGAAAATTGGTGACCTTTCAATTGATACAGAGTTGATTTACAATGTGGTGTTAGTTTTGGGTGTACAGCAAAGTGATTCAGTTATGTTTATATATTTTTATAATTATTTTATAAATTTATATTCTTTTTATATAAAAAGAATATTTATATTCTTTTACATTCTGGTCTGTTACAGGATGTTGAATATAGTTTCCCGTGCTTTACAGTAAGACCTTGTTGTTTATCTCTTTTATGTGTAGCAGTTTGTATCTACTAATCCCAAACTCCTCATCTATGCCTCCCCCACTTTCTTTCCCCTTTGGTGACCATAAGTTTATTTTCTGTGTTTGTGAATTTGTTCCTGTTTTGCAAATAAGTTCATTGGTGCCAAATTTTAGATTCCACATATAAGTGACATCATATGGTAATTGTCAGTAATCCATCATTTTAATTTGTACTTTTATTTCAATAGTACTCTTTCAAATTTACTTCTGAACATGTATAGCAAAACTTCTGATTTTACTATACTTTTTAAATGATATATATGAATCTTACCAAAGTATGTTATTAAAACTTATCTCACTGGAAAATACTTATGTTGCTGCTTATTTATATCTTTGCTGTTTTTAATTTTTTCAAATACAGTTTAATGTTAAATAAGGAAGGATGTCAAAAATCCCTGTAGAAATGAATTGAGAACCCTCTACTTAAAATGAACGGACATTGCATTATTCTGTTGAAATTCTCCACCTACCTAATCCTATTCTTAATGGATTCTTTGCCAGCAGAGAACTGATGAATACAGCCTTGAAATACTTGTTAGCACAGAGCAGTGGGTTTTGCTTTTTAAACTATGGTTGGTTATATTTAGGAGTGAAGATAGTGCACACCCTTAGAAAAGAAGTTGAGCTTGGAATTGAAGCCAGTAATCCTTCAGGTATGCATCTTAATCGCCTCAGTTGAGAGCACAAGCCCACTTCACAACCTTTGCAGCTGCCTTCCATCTCAGCTCCTGCAGCTGGAGGCCTAGTTAATCAGGTCCACATGTGTGGCCCCTGTCCATTAGAACTGATGGACAGCTAACACCGGACCAGCAAACCCATAGGCTGCGCCAGGCCAATTAGATTCTCTCTTTTAGAAATACAAAGTCAGGGCTCTGACACAGAACTAATGGGTTGGTGCTGAGCGCTGGATCTGAGAGGACACAGAGAGTCAGGATGGAAGTGCCGTCTTGGGCTACATGCAACCAGGAAAAGCCGATTAGAGAGAAACAGAGAGAAGAGCCACTCTGAAGCCCTAGGAGAGACACAGAGGTGACCTCAATTCAGAGAATGATCAGCTGCAAAATTTTCAGGGTGCAGCACAAAATGAAAATGTGGAACCCCTTATTCAAAAGCAACTTTTGGAAGGGGATGGCACTAAAGTTATTACAATATATTTTTCATTTACAGTTGTTTATAAATTATACAGGAGTATATTAGTCAACTCAGGCTGCCATAACAAAATATCACAAACTGGGTGGCTGAAGCAACAGAAATGTACAGTTCTGAAGATTAGAAGCCCAAGATCACGGTATTGTTAGGGTTTCTGGTAAGACCTCTCTTCTGGGCTTGCAGACAGCTATCTGGTTGCTGTATCACATATAACCCTTCCTCTGTGCACACAGGAAAAGAGAAATGCCTAGTGTCTCTTCCTCTTCCTATAAGGACTTGGGTCAAAAAGAGTCAGACATAGCAACTGAACAAGAAAACAATCTCTTTAATTGCTCTGTCTCAAACTACAGTCACAGAGAAGGTTAGCATTTCAAAATACAAACTGGGGACAGGGGACAGAATTCAGACTGTAACAAGGTAATAATAGTGATATATAGGAATCATTTACAAATTGAACTTGCAAAATGAACAAAATAATATTTTTGGTATTACAATCTTATATAACATAATCAGTTCAGTTCAGTTGCTCAGTCGTGTCTGACTCTTTGCGACCCCATGAATCGCACACCAGGCCTCCCTGTCCATCACCAACTCCTGGAGTTCACTCAAACTCATGTCCGTCGAGTCAGTGATGCCATCCACCCATCTAATCCTCTGTCATCCCCTTCTCCTCCTGCCCCCAATCCCTCCCAACATCAGGGTCTTTTCCAATGAGTCAATTCTTTGCATAAGGTGGCTAAAGTTTTGGAGTTTCAGCTTCAGCATCAGTCCTTCCAATGAACACCCAGGACTGATCTCCTTTAGGATAGACTGGTTGGATCTCCTTGCAGTCCAATGGACTCTCAAGAGTCTTCTCCAACACCACAATTCAAAAGCATCAATTCTTCAGTGCTCAGCTTTCTTCACAGTCCAACTCTCACATCCATACATGACCACTGGAAAAACCATAGCCTTGACTAGATGGACCTTTGTTGGCAAAGCAGTATCTCTGCTTTTCAATATGCTATCTAGGTTGGTCATAACTTTCCTTCCAAGGAGTAAGTATCTTTTAATTTCATGGCTTCAATCACCATCTGCAGTGATTTTGGAGCCCCAAAAAATAAAGTCAGCCACTGTTTCCACTGTTTCCCCATCTATTTCCAATGAAGTGATGAGACCAGATGCCATGATCTTAGTTTTCTGAATGTTGACACAATAAATAATACTTTATTAGTGTAGCTTGACTGATAGTAAGACTTTTCCTGGCTCACATCTGCAAATGTAATTATTACACCATCAAAATTTATACTTTTGGCAACTTTATTTTCTAATGATATTGAAAGCAATGTGAATTGCTCTTGGAAAATCCAGGAATGTAAGTGATTTTTGAATCTTTTTCATTTTGAGGTAACTCCAGTTACTGGAGTTGTTAAGAGTATGTTATAAGCTGTGAAAACTTTGGGGAAAATTTCTGATTATTTATTTTGAAATACAAATATCAGCATATCAAAAGCTGATGATTCTTGAAGAATAATTTTTCTTTAAAAATGTAGTCTTTCATACAAATCCCTTTCATGTAAGTCTGGATCTAATTTTAAATGTAAATTTGAACAACAGCATGTTAACATTTCCTCTTACATTTCCTATGATCTGTGCAGGTTACACAAAAATCTGACTTCATGATTTATGTATAATTCAAACACCTGTCTATGTCTTGTATCACTGTATCTTCCAGTACAAAAGAGACAATTGTAAAATTACCTTTTTCATCAATAATTGGTTCATCTGATGCTTCACATGACAATAGTGTCCTTTGCGATCAAATGTGGTCATCTTTAAATTTAATTTCTGTTTCTAAGCTTGTGGATATTTATTTTGCAATGTTGCAGCAGTTTTCAAAACTAGGTATTTTAAATTATAAAGAGTTCTAATAACTTACTGATAGGCTTTATTGCAATGCCCACATGTATTTTTCTATTTAGTATTAATTTGCTGACCAAGTTTTAACAGCTGAGCTCCAGTGGTTCCAGACCAAGATTTAAGATTTGTGCCAGTGCCCGCTCCAGTGTTCTTGCCTGGAGAATCCCAGGGACGGTGGAACCCGATGGGCTGCCATCTATGGGGGCGCACAGAGTCGGACACAACTGAAGCGACTTAGCAGCAGCAGCAGTGTATATTTGGGAGAAGGCAATGGCACCTCAACTCCAGTACTCTTGCCTAGAAAATCTCATGGACAGAGGAGCCTGGTAGGCTGCAGTCCATGGGGTCGCTAAGAGTTGGATACGACTGAGTGACTTCAGTTTCACTTTTCACTTTCATGCATTGGAGAAGGAAATGGCAACCCACTCCAGTGTTCTTGCCTGGAGAATCCCAGGGACAGGGGAGCCTGGTGGGCTGCCATCTATGGGGTCGCACAGAGTTGGACACCACTGAAGCGACTTAGCAGCAGCAGCAGCAGCCAGTGCCCCAGAGAAGGGTTCCACGGCCAAATCAGCAGACTGGCCTCCCACCACTGATCCTAGCATTGTTCTCACAAGAAGCCCCTCTGCTTCCCAGGGCTGAGGCTGCTGCCACCATCATTGCCACCAATATGGACCTGGTCCCAGCCTTGGCATGTGCAGCCAGGTTAACTGCTTGGCATGTGCACTAACCACTGCTCAGTGTGACGTAGGACTAAGCCAGCCTGCCTAAGTGTGTGTGTGTGTGTGTGCGTGTGCACACTGTGTGCTGCCACTTCATATATCTCCTCTTCGCACATGCATGCTCCATTATCTATGAAGACTTAACTTACAAAACACAAACTCCTCATTGGCGAGTTCTGTCACCATCCCTGAGGGATCCAGGCTGTGCCTGTGTCTTGTTCTTGGATGCCAGTAAGATGGCATCTACTGTATTTTTATGAAAACTTCCCTATTGTTAGACACTACAGGATGCCCAGTCATTGTCCTTTCTCTCTTCTTTACTAAAAGAAAAGTTATTCTTTTCAGGGGAACCACATGCCACCTCCCAGAATTCCTTACATCTAAAGGTAATTATGCAACTCAGAGCCAACAAAGAGTAATCAGAAGGCTGCTCTTCCTGATACACTTATGGCGTTCTTTCTGTTCCTCTTCTTCTTACCAGGAAAGTATACCTGAGGCTGGAGGTAGAAAAGCCATCTTGCAATCATGAAGCAATTAGCAAGAAGAAGGTAGAACTGGAACACAAGAAGAAGCTTTACCAACCCCAAACCGTTAACTCCTGAATGTCCTATTGTATTAGAAACATAAATTCTTTTGGTTAGGCACTGAATCTAGTTTTTATTATATGCAGCCAAATGAAATCATAATTGAGATATCCTTTTGCTTATATTAGCTTGGGTGGGTTTTTGTTCCTTGCAGCTTGCTAGTTTTGTACCATCCATAGCCTATCTTTTTCCTACACAAGGTGTTTTTACTCCTACCAATCATTACTTGCAGCTCTTAGTTACAAGGCTACTCTCAGTCTGCCCAGGCTGTTGGTTTTAAGAGCTGTAACTGCAGGGGAATTTACATCCCCTTGGTGCTATTTGTAACCTTTGCCTTACTCTGGATGGTTTACCTTACTGGAGGATTAAGAAAGAGTTATCCCCGTGAGATGTTCATAGAACACTCTTACACAATTCCATTGCCCAAGTTCTGCTGGGACATTTCCTAATAAACTACTTTTCCACGGATCCTTATCTCAGGGTCTACTTCTGGGAAACAGAACCTAAGATGCAGTCCAAAGATTCTGAATAGAATACATACTATCAGGTGCTATGGGCTGAATGTTTGTGTCTTCCGAAAATTCTTTTGTTGAAATCCTTAATCCCCAGTTTGATTGGTGGTGGTAAACAGGTAGCTAGACCCTAAGTGGGGAGTCCCCATGATTGGATTAGTGTCCTTATAAAAAGAAAAAGAGATGTGAGATGTCAATCTGTGTGTGTGTGTGTGTGTGTGTGCGCACGCGCGCATACAGGAACATGCCGAGAAAAGGCCATGTGGGGACATAACCACATCTCAGTCTCAGTTCAGTCATTCAGTCATGTCTGACTCTTTGCAACCCCATGGACTGCAGCATGCCAGGCTTCTCTGTCTATCACCAGCTCCTAGAGCTTTCTCAAACTCATGTCCATCGAGTCAGTGATGCCATCCAACCATCTCATCCCCTGTAGTCCCCTTCTCCTCCTGCCTTCAATCTTTCCCAGCATCAGGGTCTTTTCTAATGAGTCAGTTCTTGGCATCAGGTGGCCAAAGTATTGGAGCTTCAGCTTCAGCATCAGTCCTTCCGATGAATATTCAGGACCTGATTTCCATTAGGATGAACTGGTTGGATCTCCTTGCAGTCCAAGGGACTCTCAAGAGTCTTCTCCAACACCACAGTTCAAAAGCATCAGTTCTTCGGTGCTCAACTTTCTTTATAGTCCAACTCTCACATCCATACATTACTACAAAGTAATGCAGTAAAGTTAGCAAAGTAATGTCTCTGCTTTTTAATATCTTTTTAATATGCTGTCTAGGTTGGTCATAGCTTTTCTTCCAAGGAGCAAGTGTATTTTAATTTCATGGCTGCCGTCACCATCTGCAGTGATTTTGGAGCCCAAGGAAATAAAGTCTCTCACTGTTTCCATTGTTTCCCCCTCCATTGGCCATGAAGTGATGGGACCAGATGCCATGATCTTCATTTTTTGAATGTTGAGTTTTAAGTCAGCTTTTTCACTCTCCTCTTTCACCTTCATCAAGAGGCTCTTTAGTTCTTTGCTTTCTGCCATGAGCGTGGTATCATCTGCGTGTCTGAGGTAACTGATATTTCTCTTGGCAATCTTGATTCCAGCTTGTGCTTCATCCAGCCCAGCATTTCACATGATGTACTCTGCATATAAGTTAAATAAGCAGGGTGATAATATACAGCCTTGATATACTCTTTTTCCTATTTGGAACCAGTCTGTTGTTCCATGTCCAATTCTAACTGTTACTTCTTGACCTGCATACAGATTTCTCAGAAGGCAGGTAAGGTGATCTGGTATTCCCGTCTCTTTCAGAATTTTCCACTGTTTGTTGTGATCCTCATAGTCAAAGTCTTTGGTGTAGTCAGTAAAGCAGAAATAGATGTTTTTCTGGAACTCTCTTGCTTTTTTGATGATCTAATGGATGTTGGCAATTTGATCTCTGGTTCCTGTGCCTCTTCTAAATCCAGCTTGAACATCTGGAAGTTCATGGTTCACATACTGTTGAAGCCTGGCTTGGAGAATTTTGAGCATTACTTTGCTAGTATGTGAGATGAGTGCAATTGTGTGATAGTTTGAACATTCTTTGGCCACCCAAGATGAACGGGTCTTGGTGAAGAGTTCTGACCAACCATGGTCCACTGGGGAAGGGAATGGCAAACCACTTCAGTATTCTTGCCTTTAGAACTCCATGAACAGTATGAAAAAGCAAAAAGATAGGACACTGAAAGATGGACTGTCTAGTCGGTAGGTGCCCAATATGCTACAGGAGAAGAGTGGAGAAATAACTCCAGGAAGAATGAAGAGATGGAGCCAAAGTGAGAACAACAGCCACCTGTGGAAGTGACTGGTGTTGGAAGTAAAGTCCAATGCTATAAAAAACAATATTGCAAAAGAACCTGGAATGTTAGGTCCATGAATCAAGGTAAATTAGAAGTGGTCAAACAAGAGATGGCAAGAGTGAACATCAACATTTTAGGAATCAGTGAACTAAAATGGACTGAAATGGGTGAATTTAACTCAGATGACCATTATATCTACTACTATGGGCAAGAATCCCTTAGAAGAAATGGAGTAGCCGTTGTAGTGAACAAAAGAGTCTGAAATGCAGTACTTGGATGCAATCTCACAAACGACAGAATGATCTCTGTTCCTTTCCAAGCAAGCCATTCAATATCACAGTAATCCAAGCCTATGCCCCAACCAGTAATGCTGAAGAAGCTGAAGTTTAATGGTTCTATGAAGACCTACAAGAACTTCTAGAACTAACACCCAAAAAAGATGTCCTTTTCATCACAGGGGACTGCAACACTTCACATAACCATATAAACCCTCACTAAGAGTATGACAGGCTTCCCTTGTGGCTCAGCTGGTAAAGAATCCACCTGCAATGCAGGAGACCTGAGTTCAATCCCTGGGTTGGGAAGATCCACTGGAGAATGAAAAGGCTACCCACTCCAGTATTCTGGCCTGGAGAATTCCATGGACTGTACAGTTCATAGGGTCTCAAAGAGTAGGACATGACTTAGAAACTTTCACTTTCACTTTCAAGGGTGTGCCAGCACCCTGATCTGGAACTTCTAGCCTCCAGAAACATGAGAATTAAACATTTTTGTTTAAGTCATCTAGTCTATGATACTCTGTTATAGCAAACTAAGATACTAACAAATTTAAAAGTAATTTAAAAGCCAGTCAGTTTTGATGTTTGTTATACATTCAAGTCTTTAGTGGGAATAAAGATATCCTTCTTTACATCATGCATAGCTCCATCCCTCTTCACATATCCCGTCTGATAGCAGCCCAGGAATTTTTAAATACTTCAAATATAATGTGATACTCCAAATAAACATATATTTATTAGTTTGAAATTCATAAAAAATATCAATAACCTCAGATATGCAGATGAAGAACCTTTTGATGAAGGTGAAAGAGGAGAGTGAAAAACCTGGCTTAAAACATCAAAATTCATAAAATGAAGATCATGGCATCCAGTCCCATCACTTCATGGCAAATAGATGGGGAAACAATGGAGACAGTGATGGACTTTGTTTTCTTGGGCTCCAAAATCACTGCAGATTGTGACTGTAATCACCATGAAATTAAAAGATGCTTGCTTCTTGGAAGAAAGCTATGACAAACCTCGTCAGCATATTAAAAAGCAGAGACATTACTTTGCTGACAAACATCCATCTAGTCAAAGCTGTGGTTTTCCAGTAGTCATGTATGGATGTGAGAGTTGGACTATAAATAAAGCTGAGCACCAAAGAATTGATGCTTTTGAAGTGTGGTGTTGGAGAAGACTCTTGAGAGTCCCTTGGACTGCAAGGAGATCAAACTAGTCAATCCTTAAGGAAATCAGTCCTGAATATTCATTGGAAGGACTGATGCTTAAGCTGAAGCTCCAATACTTTGGCCACCTGAGAGCCAACTCATTAGAAAAGACCCTGATGCTGGGAAAGATTGAAGGCAGGAAGAGAAGGGGATGACAGAGGAAGAGACGGTTGGATGGCACCACTGATTCAATGAACACGAATTGGAGCAAGCTCCAGGAGATAGTGAAGGACAGGGAAGCCTGATGTGCTGCAGTCCATGGGGTTGCAAAGAGTCAGACATGACTGAGCGATTGAACAACAATTTCATAAGAAGCAAATGTCACTATTTTGATACTGAAAAGATGAAGATAAAATAGATGATAGCCGGGTTTTCCCTGGCGGTCCATTAGTTGGAACTCTGCACTTCCACTGCAGGGGACTCAGCTTCAATCCCTGGTCAGGGAGTTAAAATGCCACAAGCTACGCAGGTGGCAAATAAATAACGTTAAATTAAACTAATAGATGTCAGTCAAAGTGTTGATTGAGGGCTGTCTTTCATACCTCACAGCCACTGCAGTTTGTGGGGAGCACTCCAATCTGGCACTGGCTCTAGAGGGAATGCAGCTTGTTACCCTTAACCTCCTCATCACCTCCCAACACCATACTTTCTTGATCCTAAACTTTGCTGCTCTTTGTTGGTCATTGTTGGCGTTTTAGACTTTTGTTCTATGTGTAAAAGAAAATTGAATAGCTTTATTCACAGCCTGATTCTCTTTTACCTTGATGCATGGGTCATGCCCTTGAAAGGCTGGGGATTATTTTTAAAGGCCTGAATCAATACTCTCATTGAGAAAACTGGACCATGTGGGCTTGCAAGCTCAAGATGAAAAGCTGAAACCCTTTCCAACAGCTCAGTTCCTAAGGCTGAGAGCAGGGCAGATGGCTCAGTGTCCCTTGATATGATTTGATTACCAGTCACTGCCAGATGCCCTGTCTAGGGTACGTGAAGAAAAGCACAGACAGACCACTGGATTTACACGGTTTAGGAAGCAGATACTCTTTCAGTTCAGTGACAAAGAAGCAAAATGCTGCTTCAGGTTTTAAGAAAACACAACTGCCACTTCTGAAGAGTCAGGAGCAAAAGGAGGGCACTGCACACACACCCAACATGCAACACTACCTAAGGGACTTCCCAGGTGGAGATAGTGGTAAAGATTCCACCTGCCAATGCAGGGGACGTAAGGGACTCAGATTCAATCCCTGGGTCAAGAAGACCCCCTGGAGGAGGAAATGGCAATCCACTCCAGTATTCTTGCCTGGAGAATCCCATGAACAGAGGAGCCTGGAGGTCTACAGTCCATGGGATCGCAGAGTTGGACACAACAACAGCAACAAGGGGTGGGCAGATCATCTAAGTCACCCCCCTGGCCGGACCTCTGGACACACCCCTATCCTCACCCCATAAAAGTAAGAAGTAGTGAGCAAGCAAGGGAACTGTGTTTGTTCTCGCTCGTCCTGACTGTAGCAGGGGCCCCAGTAAAGCCTGAATTTCTTGTCTGGCCTCTGATCACTTCCTATTGATTAAGGAGGCCAATTGGGTTTCCCAGGTGGCAGAGCGGCAAAGAACTCACTTTCCAATGCAGGAGATGAAAGAGACACAGGTTCAATCCCTGTGTTAGGAGGGGTTAGGAGGATCCCTTGGAGCAGAAAAACCCACTCCAGTATTCTCGCCTGGAAAATGAAATAGACAGAGGAGCCTGGTGGGCTACAGTCCATGGGGTCACAAAGATTCGAACACAATTGAGCTCATACGCACACAAGGAGGCCAATAACTCTGGTCAGTAACAAGTCTTCTAGGGGCATGTATACAGATCGTCCTGCAGAGATAGTCAATATGTTTTGACTCAGCACTTTCCTGACTTTTGCTTTCAGCCTGCCAGAGACCTACCACTGAAGGGAATTTAAGGCAATTTAACATGCCACACACCCCATTAGTCTGGGGTACACTTGGCTTTCTGCTTTACCCTCCTGTCTCCGTTTCTCCACCCAGAATAATTACTTGATTTTGGAACATAGGCTTAGCTTTTTGCAGTCCTATGTCCCTTGCTATCAGGTAGAGCCAGCGGGAAGAAACGAGCTTATGCTTATGGATTTGTATTTAACAATTTATATATGGTCAACTAGCCTAGTGATGCCATTTGACTATATTAATTATATTCCATCAAGGCAAGATCTATGAAGCTCGTGAGACAAATAGTAAGTAGACAACATCAGTCACAAATCAGAAACAGTCGATTAAAGACACTGAAACCCTGAGTGTAGTTTATTTTACAGATCAAAAGGGATGGTAGCCAATTTACTCCAAATTTGGTACCCTCTAATATACAAGAATAGTTTCTTTCCTGTATTTGGTCACTTTGCAAATGGCAGGCACAGTGAATTGGGACAACTTCATTCAAAGAACCATTGACCTTTTTTGAGGAGTAAAGAGAAATTAGAATAATGGCAATGAAGATTATCAGAAACTTTTTTCCAGTCAAAAAGAAAAAAAAAAAATCATCTCCCCACCCTCTATACAACCTACACACACACAGCATCTTACAAGCAAAAATTCCTTAGGCCTTCATTTAAGATACTATCAGAGATACACACCAGTGATTAGGTGACTAATTGCTTTGCTTTTATATTCCAGCCAGATGTACTAGAGAGGCAAGAAGAGGCAATAAGATTCCATTATTGAATCTTATGGAAGAGAAGAGAAAAAGATCACCTTAGAGTATTAAAAAGTCCCCCAGGTTGGGGGAAGTCATCTAAAAGCCAAATCCTGCCTGGAGTCTCAGTCTGCATATTCCTGACCCTGGTTCCCACAATCTGAGATTCTCAAAGAACTCTTGAGAAGCCAAGCAACTTAAAGGGCCCATTTAAAGCATCAAAACTAAAGCTGGTGTGTACTATTTGCTCTGAAAAAGAAATTCAGAACATTCAGATATGCAATAAAACCAATCATATTACACACATATATTGCCAAGATACTAGCAGTCTCTTGAGCCAACTTTGTCATTTTTGGATTTATGTTACATCAGTTTAGAAAACTAATTTAGTATACTAGGGCTATTATTCTACATTAAGCAAGTCAATTTTAGCAATCTATATTTACAGAAAAATAAATTAGAATGGGTAGCCTTTAAAAGAAATTTTTTATCTGTGAAAATAATACATGTGTACTGGGTAGATACAGAAAATAAATGGTAGAAAATAAAAATCAACAGTAATTACAGCAGCAAGGGAAAACCCATGTTGACATTTTGAGGTATTTATCTTCAACTCTTTAATGCTCATATATCTACTCATGTATGTCACCTAGAGCCAGACATCCTGGAATATGAAGTCAAGTGGGCCTTAGAAAGCATCACTATGAACAAAGCTAGTGGAGGTGATGGAATTCCAGTCGAGCTATTTCAAATCCTGAAAGATGATGCTCTGAAAGTGCTGCACTCAATATGCTGGCAAATTTGGAAAACTCAGCAGTGGCCACAGGACTGGAAAAGGTCCCAAAGAAAGGCAATGCCAAAGAATGCTCAAACTACTGCACAATTGCACTCATCTCACACACTAGTAAATTAATGCTTAAAATTCTCCAAGCCAGGCTTCAGCAATAAGTGAGCCGTGAACTTCCATATGTTCAAGCTGGTTTTAGAAAAGGCAGAGGAACCAGAGATCAAATTGCCAACATCCGCTGGATTATCGAAAAAGAAGAGAGTTCCAGAAAAACATCTACTTCTGCTTTATTGATTATGCCAAAGCCTCTGACTATGTGGATCACAATAAACTGTGGAAAATTCTGAAAGAGATGGCAATACCAGACCACCTGACCTGCCTCTTGAGAAATCTGTATGCAGGTCAAGAAGCAATAGTTAGAACTGGACATGGAACAACAGACTTGTTCCAAATAGGAAAAGGACTACGTCAAGGCTGTATATTGTCACCCTGCTTATTTAACTTCTATGCAGAGTACATCATGAGAAACACTGGGCTAGAAGAAGCACAAGCTGGAATCAAGATTGCCGGGAAAAACATCGATAACCTCAGATATGTAGATGACACCACCATTATGGCAGAAAGTGAAGAGGAACTAAAAAGCCTCTTGATGAAAGTGAAAGAGGAGAGTGAAAAAGTTGGCTTAAAGCTCAACATTCAGAAAACGAAGATCATGGCATCTGGTCCCATCACTTCATGGGAAATAGATGGGGAAACAGTGGAAACAGTGGCTGACTTTATTTTTGGGGGCTCCAAAATCACTGCAGATGGTGATTGTAGCCATGAAATTAAAAGATGCTTACTCCTTGGAAGGAAAGTTATGACCAACCTAGACAGCATATTGAAAAGCAGAGACATTACTTTGCCAACAAAGGTCCGTCTAGTCAAGGCTATGGTTTTCCAGTGGTCATGTATGGATGTGAGAGTTGGACTGTGAAGAAAGCTGAGCACCGAAGAATTGATGCTTTTGAACTGTGGT
>NW_011494770.1:4137285-4147658 GCF_000754665.1 Bison bison bison
GAGCACCGAAGAATTGATGCTTTTGAACTGTGGTGTTGGAGAAGACTCTTGAGAGTCCCTTGGACTGCAAGGAGATCCAACCAGTCCATTCTAAAGGAGATCAGCCCTGGGATTTCTTTGGAAGGACTGATGCTAAAGCTGAAACTCCAGTACTTTGGCCACCTTCATGTGAAGAGTTGACTCATTGGAAGAGACTTTGATGTTGGGAGGGATTGGGGGCAGGAGGAAAAGGGGACAACAGAGAATGAGATGGCTGGATGGCATCACTGACTCGATAGACGTGAGTCTGAGTGAACTCCGTGAGTTGGTGCTGGACAGGGAGGCCTGGCGTGCTGCGATTCATGGGGTTGCAGAGTCGGACACGACTGAGCGACTGAACTGAACTGAACTGAACTGATGTACAGTTATCCTATTGTTTTTGCAGGTCTTACATTTAAATTTATTTTTGAATGTGTAAAACATACATTTGGCATTAAAGTCTAATTAAAGTACACCAACTGTTCAGAATTTTTTACGTTTTTCCTATTGTTTCTTTAGTGCTTTTTTATTGATATTTGCGGGGAGCTGCCCGTGAGAACAGGGTCCTTTGTCTGAAGGACACAGCTCTGGGAGCTGCCTCAGTCCTTGAGGGTTTGCTTGCAAACATAGCTCTCTGTCCCCCCACCCCAGAGATTAGGTGCTTATTTACTGCAGGCACCTGGAGTTCCATGCAAACTTCTCATGCACAGGGAAATGTTATCTGGTGTAAGAAATAACAACAGGGAGCCATTCCCACGCTCTCAAGATTTCTTGTGACTGTTTGTAAGATGTATAGGTCAACCAAGAAAAAATGTCAACTGTCTTGTCTTTCTCACGCTTCTCTGTATAAATATAAGATGCTGAATAAAGTTGGTGTCAGACTGCGTCCCTTGGTGGAGACGTGTCTGAACCTCTCGACCCCATCTTTGTTGTAGTCTCTTGCTTTAGTTTCTTTTTTAGCCCCGCCATGCACGTTCTCGGGACCTGATCGACTTTGCCAGCAGGCACTGGCAGATATTGAAGAATTCTGCATATGTTTTTCATTTTTAGTACAAGTCTTTTCCCTGTTTAGAATTTATTTGATCAACTTTTTTAATTTTAAAGGTTTCTAACAAATTTAGACAAACATCTACTACTGCTTCTATAGTTAGAGTCTTTGATCTCCTAGGATGATCATTTTTCTTCTATTTTTTTATTTTACTTTTTCATATTTTACATTTAATTTTAATCCATCTGAAATTTATCTGGGGCTAAGATGTACAGTATCCAACCAACTTTATTTTTTGAGTAATGGTTTCTTTCCCTACAATTTTATGATACCATCTTTTATGGATTGAAATGTGTCCTCCAGAAAGCTATGTTGAAAGTCCTAAGCCTCAGTATTTCAAAACGACCTTATTTTAAAAAAATAAGTAATTGCAAACCTAGTTAGTTAGGATAAGGTCATGCTGGAGTAGGGTGGGCCCTTACTCCAGTTTGAAGAAAAGAGTAGACGCAGAGAGAATGCCAAGTGAAGACTGTGAGGAGACTCCATGCAAAGGTGGGACCGGAGACGGGAGTCAGGTTGCCACAAGCCAAGGAGCACTAAGCATGGCCACCAAGTCTCAGAAGCTAGGAGGAGGCAAGGAAGGAGACTTCCTCAGAAACTCCAGAGGGAGCATTGTTCTGCAGATACCTTGAACTTGAACTTCAAGTGTCGAGAACTGTTAGACCATAAATTTCTGTTGTTTTAAACCACCCAGTTTGTGGTGCTTCATTACAGCAGCCCTTGGAAATGAATGCACCCTCTTCAGCAGATATAAACCTCTTATAAACTAGTATTTTGGGGGGGGGGTTCCATTGATTTATGTCTATTACTGTATGAATATAATGCTATTTTATTAAGGTTTTTGATTTAATATTCTGTATCTTTCCCCTCACTACTTCATCTTTTCTGAGCTTTCTTACTAATCTTACAAATTATTCTTCATAGTAAGTTTTATTTTTAGAATGAAAGTGTCAAGTCCTATTTCTTCCAAAATACAAACCTGATAATTTTTTATGTACAGTGATTCATCACTTAACAACAATAAAAATTCACACTCTGATTACGTTAAGTAACAAAATCTCCAGCTTCTTTGAAATAGGATTTCAATTTTTAAAATTGATTTACATTTAACAATTTACATTTATTCCAGAAAATTGGACCAATATGTGATCATAAAACAATTATAGATATTAAAGAATAAAAGTCTTCCATTGCATACAGTTGAAGGAAACTGTATTTTTAAATAATAATTTTATTATTGGACAATAAAGCCTGCCTTTGATTTTCACATTATTTTAATGTTTAAAAATTCTTTGCCATCATTTAGTTCAGTGAACAACATAACAGACATTCCGCCTCAAGGATGTTACCACATTCACCACCTACCCAGCCTAATGTCTCAACTCCAATTATAAATGTTTTTCTAAAATCCTTACCCACCTTCCCCGAAGTCTTCCCCCTCCCTATATCCTGAATGCTTAGATTCTATCAGTCCTTCAAGTCGCCCTCAGGAGTTGCCCGTATCTTAGAACCTTGAAATCACCTTAGTTGGAAGCACTGTCTTCCTATTGCTTAACTAGTCGCTTTCTGCCCATAGTTCATCTTACACCGTGTATTGTGTAACAGTTATCTTTTATCTGTGTGTAGGGTTTGAACTATGATTTATTAAGTCACCTTGTTTGAGCAACATATTTTGTTACAATGCATACTAAACCCTTTTTGAAAAATCAGATTGGCTAATTCCATGTACTCCTCCTAAATTCGTGCTTCTGAATTACCTGTTCCTTATGTAAGAAACTGAGAGAACTGGCCTCACCTAAGACATTTTTGTGGAGGGGAACGCCCAGCACCTACAAGGCATCTCTATGTAGGTCAGCTTTGGCCCCTACATGTGTGTCTCAGACATCAGTGCTACAATTACGTTCTCCAACAAAACTTCACACATCACGTTCTCAGTGTGATGGGATCAGCAGTGGACAAAAGGTCAGAAGGACTGGATTCAAGTTCTGGCTTTGTTCTCATCTTTCCTTCTCTGGGCCTGTTTGTTTCTTCTTCTGTATCACGATGTTATTGCAAGGGGATCACTGGGAAGTGGGAGGTTTTTTGTTGCGAGGTGGATTTGCTGTTTGGTTGATTTTTGCTTTATTTTGTTTTGATTGCAGCAGCAGTAAAGACTTTCAAAAATTAAAGTGGGAGGAGGGGCAATAATTGATTAAAAAAAAAAGAGCCTCCCTGGTGGGAGCTGGGAGAATGGCTGGAAACCTGTCTTGACCTTTCCCACTTCTCCCAGCAGCCTTGGAGGCTCCTCTGTGGCCTGAACACCAGGGTGGTTCCTGAGAACACACTCTGAAACCATTAAACTAGGTCAGGGTTTCCTAAGCTTCAGGCATCCACGTACTAACTTGTGATTTTTACCTGAATCAGCAGGTACCATGTGCTACTTATTCTTCCATTCATCCACTCAACAAAGATTTGTTGAGACACATTACACTTAGCTCAGATGTTATTTTTCTAACCTACCCACTTGTTTAACTTAAATAATTTCCTTAGCCTCATTCTAAGCAAATAAATCTAGTATAGAACATCAGCTATGTATCTCTAGCATACTTGAAAATACGTACACAACAATTCCATTTGGAAATGTTTCTCTTCACACTTAAGTCATTTCAGCATCCGTATAGTATGTGGGACACATTTGGGAAACATAATTGCCTTCATTTCCTCTAGCATGACCAGGCCGTGCTCTGGTCAGATGTAGTGGAAGGATATCATTTTCCTCTGTATAATGTTGTCATTACTATCCATCTTCAGAAAATAGTCATCAAGTGCTTAACTGCTGCAGTGTCTCATATCTAAGGAATGGCCTGCACTCATTTCTTCATCATCCAGATGATCATCAAAAGCATGTGTATGTACCAATCTTCTTGATCCATTCCTCTGCTGATGGACATTTAGGCTGCTTTCATGTCTTGGCTACTGTAAATATTGCTGCTATGAACATTGGGATGCATATATCTTGTTGAATAGAGTTTTCTCCAGATGTATGCCCAGGAGTAGGATTGATGGATCATATGATAGCTCTCTTTGTAGATTTTTAAGGAACCTTCATACTATTCTCCATAGTGGCTTCACCAATTTATATTCCCACCAACAGTGTAGGAAGGTTCTTTTTTCTCCACATCCTCTCTGCTGCTGCTGCTAAGTCACGTCAGTCGTGTCCGACTCCGTGTGACCCCAGAGACAGCGGCCCACCAGGCTCCCGTCCCTGGGATTCTCCAGGCAAGCATACTGGAGTGGGTTGCCATTTCCTTCTCCAGTGCAGGAAAGTGAAAAGTGAAAGTGAAGTCACTCAGTCGTGTCAGACTCTTGTCGACCCCATGGACTGTAGCCTACCAGGCTCCTCCATCCATGGGATTTCCCAGGCAAGAGTACTGGAGTGGGGTGCCATTGCCTTCTCCCCACATCCTCTCTAGCACTTATTATTTGCAGATATCTGAAGATGGCCATTCTGATTGGTGTGAGGTAATATCTCATTGTAGTTTTGATTTGTATTTCTTTAATAATTAGTGATATTGAGCATCTTTTCATGTGTCTGTTGGTCTGTATGTCTTCTTTGGAAAAATGTCTATTTAGGTCTTCTGCTCATTTTTTTTGTTGTTAATTTGTGTGTGTGTGCTTTTCTTTTATGTTAAGCTGTATGAGCTGTTTGCATATTTTGGAAATTAAGCCCTTGTCAGTTGCATTGTTTGTAAATATTTTCTGCCGTTTTGTATGCTGTTTTTTAGATGTGGTATATATACCATGGAATATTAGTTAAAGTCACTCAGTCGTGTCCGACTCTTTGCAATCCCATGGACTATAGCCTGCCAGGCTCCTCTGTCCATGGAATTCTCTAGGCCAGAATACTAGAATGGGCACCTGTTCCCTTCTCCAGGGGATCTTCCCAACCCAGGGATTGAAGCCAGGTCTCCCACATTGCAGGAGGATTCTTTACCATCTGAGCCACCAGGGAAGCCCACAATGGAATATTAATCAGCCATAAAAAGAATGAAATAACGTCATTTGCAGCAACATAGATGAACCTAGAGATTATCATACTAAGTGAAGTAAGCCAGACAGAGAGAGACAAATATCACATGACACTGTTTATATGTAGATACCGAAAAAACCTAAAAAAACAATACAAATGAACTTATTAATGAAACAGACTCATAGACAAGAAAACAAACTTATGGTTAAAGCAAAGAGATGAGGGATAAATTAGGGGTCTGGGGTTAACATATACACACTACTATGTATTAAATAAACAATAAGGATCTAATGTATAACAGAGAAGTATATATAATATCTTGTAATAACCTATAAAGACAAAGAATCTGAAAAAAGAATATTATGTCTACAATTACTTTGCTTAACACTTGAAACTAACACATTATTGTAAATCAACTATACCTGCTTATTTAACTTCTACGCAGAGTACATCATGAGAAATGCTGGGCTGGAAGAAGCACAAGCTGGAATCAAGATTGCCGGGAGAAATATCAATAACCTCAGATATGCAGATGACACCACCCTTATGGCAGAAAGTGAAGAGGAACTAAAGAGTCTCTTGATGAAAGTGAAAGAGGAGAGTGAAAAAGTTGGCTTAAAGCTCAACATTCAGAAAACGAAGATCATGGCATCTGGTCCCATCACTTCATGGCAAATAGATGGGGAAACAGTAGAAACAGTGTCAGACTTTATTTTTGGGGGCTCCAAAATCACTGCAGATGGTGACTGCAGCCATGAAATTAAAAGACACTTACTCCTTGGAAGGAAAGTTATGACTAACCCAGATAGCATATTGAAAAGTAGAGACATTACTTTGCCAACAAATGCCCGTCTAGTCAAGGCTATGGTTTTTCCAGTGGTCATGTATGGATGTGAAAGTTGGACTGTGAAGAAAGCTGAGCACCGAGGAACTGATGCTTTTGAACTGTGGTGTTGGAGAAGACTCTTGAGAGTCCCTTGGACTGCAAGGAGATCCAACCAGTCCATTCTAAAGGAGATCAGCCCTGGGATTTCTTTGGAAGGAATGATGCTAAAGCTGAAACTCCAGTACTTTGGCCACCTTTATGTGAAGAGTTGACTCACTGGAAAAGACTCTGATGCTGGGAGGGATTGGGGGCAGGAGGAGAAGGGGACAACAGAGGATGAGATGGCTGGATGGCATCACTGACTCAATGGACGTGAGTCTGAGTGAACTCCGGGAGTTGGTGATGGACAGGGAGGCCTGGTGTGCTGGGATTCATGGGGTTGCAAAGAGTCGGACACAACTGAGCGACTGAACTGACCTGAACTATACTTTAATTTTAAAAAAGAAAAAAAGGCACCCAATATGTGATGAAACCACTTGCCCAGGTCAGGCCGGCACCTTGACAAAGAATAAACCAATACATGGAAAGCTGATAGAACATTAATATCATATATTGCTTTAGAAGGACTTTTCAGGGTTAAAGACAAGAGTAGGGTCCTGTGAAGCTGGCAATGGGAGCTTCAAGTTCAGATCACAAGTAGTCCCACTCCTGTTTCAAAGGCCTGGCTGCTGTGTAGAGAACCCTGCAAATGCTCCCTTTCTCCTGGCTCCATTGTCCCCACCCACCCTCCGAGTCAAAGCCTGAGGACTCTATAAAGGCAAGGAGGGTCTCGAGTGAGGGGATCCCAGGCTGGAGACTCCCTAGCCTTCTATTATGGAGAAGCACATAAAACTGGTCTTTTCTAAAGGCCAGATCTTTCCTGGGGCCTGCCTTTCCAACTCTCACTTCACCCAACTACACACAAACTTTCCAGCACCATGAATTACCTGCCAATTATTGAAAGAGTCCCACAGAAACCACACAGAAGCAGAGGATCTTAGCAGTAAACGCAGAGGTTTTCTAGTGGCTGGGCTGCGGCCAGCCCTCTGTGCAATTCAGGATCTCTGTCTACAGACATTCAGTTTCTGCTTCAACCCTACACGGAGGCTACCACCCACGCTCCCCCCACCCCACATCCAGTACAGCTTTACAACATGCTGGGTGGCCATATTTGGGTATAGTTCAAGGTCAGTGTTCTTGTCCTGTCCTGGCTCTATTACTGGCCAGTTGTGTGACAGCAGACAAGTGTCACCCTCTCAGCCTTGTTTTCCTCCTTTGTAAACTGGGGACTGTGTCCGATGGGATGTCTAAGGTCCCTTCCATAACTATCATTTGGCTGATCTGATTCTAACCACCTCTCTTCCCCATGACAGCCCTTCAAATATCTAACTGCAGCATCCATGTCATCTCCTCCTCAGCAAACATTCCCTTTCCTGTCCACGTGTCCCTGTCTTGCCTGGTCTCTGGATCCCTCTCTGCTCTGGTCATCCTCCTCTGGAAGGGGGCCAGCTCATCAGCTCGGTTCAGATAAGGGGCACAGCAGAGCCTGCCTGGGACTTCTTCCAGAGCACCTGCTCATTGCCAGAACCAAGACTGTCTGCCTCAATTAGAACATCTGGTCACCTTCCCTTGTCCCTCTAATCCCATTGCAAACCCACTGGCTTCACTAATACAAGAAGTTAGATTTTAAATACTGGCTGTTAGGAAAAGACAGAAGAGTCATATGCTAATGCATAACCTCATTTTTTTCCAAGGAAATGGCAACCCACTCCAGTGTTCTTGCCTGGAGAATCCCAGGGACAGGGGAGCCTGGTGGGCTGCCGTCTCTGGGGTTACACAGAGTCGAACACGACTGAAGCGATTTAGCAGCAGCAGCAGCAGCAGCAGCAGGCCAGTAGAGCACAGCCAAGAAGATGCTGCTGCCACCTTGTGGCAGCAGTTATCACATTGCGTCTCTGTTCATCAGCAGGACTTAGGGACGAATCACTGAGCAACATGCATGTCCACTGGCTTTCATATTAGGAATCCTGAGACAGAGAAAATAAATAGAGATGAATCACCCAGATTCCTGACCCTCTCTCCATTCTTTTCATCTTTCAGACCAATCGGCTTCCTCTCATCCCTCCTCCATCAGTAACCAGGTGAGCTTTGACAAGACCCCTGCAGCATGGTGTCCACTCCTAGGTGGAGGACAGCATATCTGTGACCGCCCACCTGGGACTCCCAAAGGCTGGACAGTTTCTGGACCACAGTGGCTGGCACTTTCTCATCTCCTTGCTGCTGCTGCTGCTGCTAAGTCACTTCAGTCGTGTCCTACTCTGTGCGATCCCATAGATGACAGCCCACGAGGCTCCCCCGTCCCTGGGATTCTCCAGGCAAGAACACTGGAGTGGGGTGCCATTTCCTTCTCCAATGCATGAAAGTGAAAAGTGAAAGTGAAGACACTCAGTCGTGTCCGACTCTTAGTGACGCCATGGACTGTAGCCTACCAGGCTCCTCCGTCCATGGGATTTTTTCAGGCAAGAGTACTGGAGTGGGTTGCCATTGCCTTCTCCTCTTATCTCCTTGCCCCTGCCTAAAAGTGATACAGGCAATAGCTGATTCCTTCAAAATTCTCCACATTCCTCCCAGCTTATTTAACCCCTTGACTGGTGCCTCAAATAATACCAATGAGGAGCAAATGTCCACAGTTCATTAAGTGTGGCCCTGAGTCTCTGCAGGGAAGTTGAGTTAGTGCATGCACAGTTGCTTCAGTCATGTCTGATTCTTTGTGAACTTATGAACTGGCAGGCTCCTCTGTCCATGGGATTTCCCAGGCAAGAATACTAAAGTGGGTTGCCAAGCCCTCCTCCGTGGGATCTTCCCAACGGAAGGATTGAACCCATGTCTCCTGCATATCCTGCATTGCAGGTGGATTATTTACTGCTGAGCCACAGGGAATTCCCTAGGGAAGATAAGCCTCCTCCACCTTTTAGTATCATGGCCATATGACAGGTGCATGGTCTCCATCTTCCACCTAGAGATCTACATGCCTGAGCAGGTGAGTCTGGGGCACACAGCCAGGACTCCAGGCTGGATGGGGACACTGGCACAGATGCCAAGTTTGGTTTCTCCAGACTCCAAGTCCCCACGTGCCTGTCTCCATTAGTCAACACCACCAGCTTCTCCTCCCACAAATATGTCCCCCTTTCCTCCCAAATGTGCTACTGCTGGGCCATGAAGGGGTGGCAGAACCAATGTACACGGAGTGGGACGACAGTGCATATCTAGTCTACTAATAATCCCCGGAGCTGACTTCAGGGAGTTTGTCAACCTTAAAATAACTTATTTTCTCCATCACTAGCTCACAAGTTCTATTCCTGATGAAAAAGGTGCTAAAAGGGAGAAGGCAGTCAATAAATCTGTAGTAGAAAACTGCTATCTTAAGCTTATTTTACAGCACACGCTGATATTTACCTAAGAACTTTCCCCAGGCCGCGACAAAAAGAACCGTTGCTACCCTAAAGAAAGAAAGGGACCCAAGTGATCTGGTTAAAAAGGAATGAGGAGAAATGGTGTAAAGAGGGGAAGGGGTGGAAAGAGAAGCCAAAAGGAATACGGTGAATATTCAGTGCAGAGAACCTCCTGCACACTGGCAACCTGCAATTTATGAGAAGGATTTGCAAACCAGCCAGTTACCAAGTGGAGCTGCTTAGCTACAAACAAGATGCGGGTTTGTGTCACAGGAGGTCGTCCAGGCACGGGGCCCGGCTGAGGGCACTGTGCTGGTCCCTCCGGGGCAGCGGTGAACAAACAGTCACCACACCCATGCAACACTGAGAGTAAGACCTGGAAAGATCCACGCCAAACTGTGACTGCAGTTACATGTCGGGGTCAGGACAAGAAGAATAGAAATAAAGAGGATTAGTAGGAATATGAAGTTGTAATATCTTTTTATTTTTTTGCAAAAAGAAGGAACTGTTTTATCACCTGTATAACTTTAAGAATACATTAAAATATATTACAAAAATCCTGTCAACAGAGCATGAACATAGGTGGCAAACTGGGTTTAAGTGTCAGCTCTATCTGTACCTAACTGGTGTCTAACTTTGGGCCAATCACCGAGACACTTGAGCCTTAGTTTCCTTGTCTGTAAAATGGAGGCATTAATACGTAATCCACATAGTTGTATGTTGCTTGAGACTGAAATAGGAAGTATTTAATATACAGTTGGTCCTACGTAAATAATCTTTAAAAAGAGAGAGATGATTGCCCAGACCAGAGGTAACACAGGCTTATGAGGACGGTGGCAAAGAAAACAAAAAAGAAGACAAAAATGAGAGACAGATTTCATAAACACAGCAGAAAAGATGATTTGCCAACAAAACTGAGACTTCTGACTCAAAGCCTGTTTCCTATACCCGCTCCCCACCCCTGGCTGTCCTTCGGTTCTG
>NW_011494770.1:4147903-4148113 GCF_000754665.1 Bison bison bison
CCTTCGGTTCTGCTTTTCTTCTTTCAGGCCAGAGGGTGGCTGTGGTGGGAGAATATGAAGGGGAAAGAGAGAGGGGAAAAAAAGGAAGAGTATGAATTTAAGACCCGATACAGTCCAAGAGAGTTCCAGAAAAACATCTAATTCTGCTTTATTGACTATGCCAAAACCTTTGACTGTGTGGATCACAATAAACTGTGGAGAATTCTGAAA
>NW_011494770.1:4148213-4157985 GCF_000754665.1 Bison bison bison
TGTATATTGTCACCCTGCTTATTTAACTTATATGCAGAGTACATCATGAGAAACGCTGGGCTGGAGGAAGCACAAGCTGGAATCAAGATTGCTGGGAGAAATATCAATAACCTCAGATATGCAGATGACACCACCCTTATGGCAGAAAGTGAAGAGGAACTCAAAAGCCTCTTGATGAAAGTGAAAGAGGAGAGTGAAAAAAGTTGGCTTAAAGCTCAACATTCAGAAAATGAAGATCACAGCATTCGGTCCCATCACTTCATGGCAAATAGATGGGAAAGCAGTGGAAACAGTGACTGACTTTATCATTTTGGGCTCCAAAATCACTGTAGATGGTGACTGCAGCCATGAAATTAAAAGACGCTTACTCCTTGGAAGGAAAGTTATGATCAACCTAGATTCCATATTAAAAAGCAGAGACATTACTTTGTTAACAAAGGTTTGTCTAGTCAAGGCTATGGTTTTTCCAGTGGTCATGTATGGATGTGAGAGTTGGACTGTGAAGAAAGCTGAGCACAGAAGAATTGATGCTTTTGAACTGTGGTGTTGGAGAAGACTCTTGAGAGCCCCTTGGACTGCAAGGAGATCCAACCAGTCCATCCTAAAGGAGATCAGTCCTGGGTGTTCATTGGAAGGACTGATGCTGAAGCTGAAACTTCAATACTTTGGCCACCTGATGCGAAGAGCTGACTCATTGGAAAAGACCCTGATGCTGGGAGGGATTGGGGGCAGGAGGAGAAGGGGACGACAGAGGATGAGATGGCTGGATGGCATCACTGACTCAGTGGACATGGGTTGGGTAGTCTCCAGCAGTTGGTGATGGACAGGGAGGCCTGGCATGCTGCAATTCATGGGGTCTCAAAGAGTCGGACACGACTGAGCAACTGAACTGAACTGACAGTCCATGGTCATATTGTTAAAAATGTGTGTGTTGCAATGAGTATTTTGTGAAAGAATTTGCTGTGTCCCTGCTTTCTGTGAGTGCATGGGTGCTCCCATCCTGAGAATGTTCTCATCCTAACAGTCCTTAGCATGACTGCTTGCTTTCATCTTGGCCTCTGAACCATTCTCAGCGGAGGCTGAGAATTGCCAAGGAGGCAAAAATTGCTTCTCGGGAGTGTGTGTGGGGGTTGGGGGACAAAAAAACGTGTTGTTTTAATGTATAAAGCTCAGAGACAGATAGGTATTACACACACACATAAGGCATTTGAAAAGTGTATCTATAAAAGGCTCTTTAGGGGCATGATAATGGAAAAATGTTGGAAGCCTGCTCTCAACACTCTAGGGGCTGGGATTCTGAATTCACATTCATCTTCCACGTTGAGGAGGACACCTGTGGATATCAGAGATTAATAACAATATACTAGAGGGGAAAGGGGGGCCAGGGAGGGAGGGGAAGTGGAGGGAGGCACTCCTGGGCTACAAACAGTGGACTTAAACTATACACCACTGGCTCGCTTCATTGTTAGCTCTTGGGTAGGTAGTGAGATGCTGCTGCAAATCTCAGTCCTGATAAAATAATCTTAGACAGAGAGCATCTTCTGAAAATTTGCCCCAGAGCCTCCAACAGTCTTCCCCTCGGGTCTCATTTGACTGTCACATGACTTTCCCGAAACCAGTCAAGGACAAGGAGGGTGTGGACCTCTTCTTAAACCTGCAGGGATAAGCTCTGGAGCCGGGAAAGGGTCTAGTCTACCGAGGCACAGAGGGGCAGAGAAGTGGCAGGAATTCAAATACAACTGGGGTCTGTAGGGAAGGAAGAAGAATCGGGTGGAGCCTGGTTGGGGAAACAACAGAGTCTACTGAGTTAATGCTCAGATGTTCCTGAGCAGTTTTATTAAGAGAAATGGGTTTCCACCGTGTTCCTGCCATATTTTAGTAGCTCTTAACACAGCAAACATCCTTTATTTTTCAATTGAAGTATAGTTGACTTAAAGTTTTAGTTGAATAACAACCTGTAACTATTTCAGTATATATTAACTATTTCAGCTTAACTTTTTTGAGTTAAATGGATGACATCAAGGAAGTCCTTCCCTCTCTCACAGCTTTGGTTTACTCACTTGTGAAATAAACAAAAGATTATCACAGTCTCTGCCATCTCTAAGGGTCTGTGTCTTGGAATATGCTTCTACTATATTATAGATTATAGAAGTTTGTGCAGTTTTACTTTTATAGGTGTTTTGCCAAATAGTTTGAATCCTGTTTACATTTTTTTTTTTTTTTGGTATTTGCAAAGAAGCAAGCTCTCCATTATAATGCCATTTTGATAGGAAAATGTCATCCATTTAACCATAAATCATGTCACCTTATGGTTTCCAAGAGGGAATATTTGTACCTACAGAAGAAGCCTATTGTGCACAATTTTAAATGACCACATTCAATCTTTTGGATGGATGGTTGAGTTGACAGACAAACACAGATAATTGAATGAACAAATGATCTTGCAGTCCAAGATTAGGTATAAGTCACTAGTGATATTGAGGCAATTAAATGGCAGGTGTATGTCCTTCTACAATTCAGGGCACCAGACACTGTCCCTATTCTAAGAATAGGTCTATGAATGGAGCTCATGTCCATGTCTGTCACACACTCTGTTTGCCAGCTTCCCAAAGAGCTTACTGGCATTTTCGTTAGACTGTCCACTTTCTTTCTATTACTCATCTGCACGCTTTGTTGCCCTTGCGGAAAGAAGCCAATGACTATACTAGGTCTGCAAAAGCAGGCAACATCTCTCCTCCTAGCTCCCTTTTTCTGGTCCTTTCCCTTAAGAATTATGAGATTTACAGGTTGCTACTCAAGAGTCAGAGTGAATTTTCTTCTTATACAATTTCTCATATAAAAATTTAAAAATAAATATAAAAACACCACACACCTTCAACCACTTCCAAAGTTAGGAGAATTTTTAGATTAAGAGCACTTAATAATCAAGTCAATTTCCCAACTACAATAGCTTGTTTTGAAACCATGTTTCAGGATATATGAGTTTATAAAGAGGACAAATCTGTAAATAAATTACCACAATAAGGGAATGTTTTTAATTCTACACCTTGAAAGTCAAGAGTTAAACAGAATCAAGAATCAAAGATAAACTTATAAAGCAACTTGTTAGAAAGTACATGTATTTACCTGATCAATATGAAGTAATCTACAATACATTATATGGTAGAAATGTGTTAGAAAATCTCTATTTGGAGAAACATCTTGTCTTCTTTTCATTGTACTCCAAATAAGTTTATAAGCATGTAATTTACCTTGCTCATATTTATCAGTTAACAGGGTTGCCTACAATTAAAAGATGTTTTCAATACTTGAAAGAAAAAGAAGAGCAGTGACAAATTACCAATGTTTCTGGGATGAAATTTCAATCTAGGAGTACTTTTTTAAAAGCACTTTTCTATCTTGGCTCAGTAAATGAACAGAATCAAGCGAACACTACTATCCGAGGCGCAGATGCTCCCTCCTGCTCCCCATTCAGCTGAAGACCTGCCTGTCAACACTGCTCGGTGATTGTGGCTCTCCCGGCCGCTTCCTGCAGCTGCCATCTGGCTGATTAGAAGGGTGAACGCCTACGTGACAAGCCCTCAGGGCATTGCTCCAACCCTTTGGGAAACAGAACCAGGAACCACTAATAAATCTTTCAAGCAGCCTTCAAGAGGAGAGGGCATTGGGTTTGGAAGAAGTTGATCCCTTCATGGTCCACATTTCACCTTTAGTGCCCTTCTTTCATTTTACAGAAGAGACTCCACGCACGCACGCCCGCGCCCTCCTCAGCCCTAGCCCAGCTCGGCGCGGGAGAAGGGGAGGAGGGAGGCTTCAGGGTTTCCGGGCCAAACTTCATCGTCCCAGGGGACTTCACTTCTTGTCGTTCAGTCGCTCAGTCGTGTCCGTGCAGCCCCATGGACTGCAGCACGCCAGGCCCCCTGTCCTTCACTATCTCCCAGAGCTCGCTCAAACTCATGTCCATTGAGTCAGTGATGCCATCCACCCATCTCGTTCTCTGTCGTCCCCTTCTCCTCTGTCGTCTCCACTTCAGAGCACAAATTCAAAGACAAATCAGAATGGCAAAATAGCGATAGCAGAAATTGGGAGTGCGGGTGGGGGATGGGGGCTTCTGGGCGTGGGACCGTAAATGACCGCACTGGTCGTTCGCCCACGTGGACAGCCCTGCCCCAGCTCCTCTCTGGCTGGGAGCACTGCCTTCCTTCCCGAGCACGGGTCTGCCTGCAGTGTGCCACATTTATCTTTTTTCCTCCTGTTCCTACTACCCCAGCACACCACCACTAAGCTGGTTGCGATAAGCACACCCGGGGGAAACCAGGACGCCCTTCTTTCTGTGCGAGGTCTGGGAGAACACCGGAAATGCATTCCACTTAGTTACCAGGAGAAATTCTCTACGACTGCTTTTGATACTATTCCTAGAACCAATTAGTCAGACCTTTCATTTAGATGCAACTTGAAGATGCAAAAAAAGAAAAGAAAAAAAAAAGCTGTAGTACTGTATTTCAACAGCTTAAACAGCTCCATTTGTTTAGCTTAAACAGTGGAATAGCTTTCCAGAAATACACAGAAGAGCAGCCCTTTAGGCCTGCTGAAAGCATAACAATGACAGCTGCAAAGTCACAAAGGAAGTACCATTTAGGTGGCATTTGCTAATGAGTTGTGTTCAATATTTGAAGAGAGAAAGAAAAAAAATGTGAAAATAATGAAAGTTAAAGGTGAAATAGAGACCTCATCTACTTTATTTTGTGAATTAGCAGCTGGATCATCAGTTGGAAATATGATCTAGTTGGCATTAGGCAGGAGAGTGTTATATAAAACATTTAATAAGGAAAGTTCTGTCTCAAAAGTCTTTTTTGACTTATTAAAACAGAAATCATATACACAGGATATTTTTATACCTGTGTGACTGTAACATTTGCTTTTATCTTGTAAAGATATATTTTAACAATGAAACAGATACATATACTTGAGTCATATTTAGAAAGTACAATTTCTACAAATAAACAGGTAAGTTTTACAATTCCAGTTAAAATCAGTGCTAAAAAATAACATTTTCAAATATTTTCTTCAATTTTAACCTCATGTGTTAAATATAAGTTCACAAAAGAGTCTCATGAACTTTGAATTCAAGCAAAGGTTTAAAAAATTAATCATTTCTTTTCATCTGTTCATTCAAAAATAGTTTTAAAAACTTAGCTTAATGAGTTTTCCACTTGAAGAGCGTAATCTTAACATAGGTGATTTTGGATCAACAATGTAAACCTGATAGCAAACATTTCCCAGAATTGATGCCGACCTGTCAAAGAGAAATGGCCTGTTTCTGAATGACGCTCAACAACATTCATGTATATTACACACAAAGTAAAGGTTACACACAAATAAAGACACTTAGCAGTTTTGAAAGGACCAAGAGATGGTATACTCTGGTTGAAAGATAACTCAACTGCATTATTCCAGCTCTAAGGACATTAAAATTTAATTTGAGAAGAGTAAGCAACATCTGCTGCTAACAGTGCTAATGACACAAACCAGGGACACAAAATCAGCCTGCCCAGTCTTTATCTTAAGTCCTCTCTTCTTTTTCCCAATTGTACTCTTTCTATCTTCTAATCTTCACCCATTTTGTAAACCACTTATTCTAATATCAGTTCCTTTCTTGACTGAAACTGTGAATAAAAATCAGCTCATCCAACACACACAAGACAAAAATACCAGGTTCTAAATCTTGTGCTGGCTAGGGTGAGTCAATGACCAATATGTGACACAGAGGGGCCAGTGACAGGCAAAGGGGGATTAGCCCTTTTCTACCCTTTCAGCTCTCCCCCATTTTCCTGCTGGGCTGGTACTGCCTTCCTCTTCCCCACTGCCCTCTGCACACCCTCCTCCACCCTTATCATCCTATCGTTAGAAATAGTTCTTATCAACTCTTTCATGAATGTGCATCATGCTGTATCCCAGTGGTCCTCAAAATGGGCACAGGTAGTATTATAAGAGTCAATTCTGAGATCCTTAGCATCCATATAAGCTTGTTATTAAAACCATTCTCCCTGAGAAACAGCCTGTCATCAAAGTGTCCTTCTGGATCTCTGTTCCTGTCTCCTCTTTCATAGGTACCCTTTCCTCACCTGAAAAAAAAAAGACAAAGAAGGTATACCTCTCAGCTATCAGGACTCAATTCAGTGCATTACCAGAAAGCTTAAAACTCTCTGAGGCACTCAAAAATAAAATCAACTTAAAATAGTAGTGTTGGATGGAAAACAGTTTGGAGGATCCTTAAAAAACTAAAAATCGAGTTACCATGTGATCTGGCAAACCTACCCTTGGGCATATGTCTGAAAAAGATGAAAACTCTAATTCAAAAAGATCCATGCGCCCCAATGTTCATAGCAGTACTATGTACAATAACCAAGATGCAACTTACATGTCCATCGACAGATGAATGGATAAGGAAGCTGTGGTACATGTATACAATGGCATATTACTCAGCCAAAAGAAGAATGAAATAGTGCCATTTGCAGCAACATGGATGGATCTGGAGATTATCATACTAAGTGAAGTAAGTCAGAGAAAGGCAAATATCATATGATATTCACTTAATATTCCACTTACATGTGGAATCTAAAAGAGTGTATAATTGAATCATTTTGCTGCACACCTGAAACACTGTAAATGCACTATATTTCAATTTGAGAAAAAAAGGTAGTAGCATTGGTGTTGTGACTCTAATGACTGGCTAACAAATCCTTTTGCAAGTCAAGTACTTTCTTATTCTTTTGAAAAATGGGCTAATAAATCATTAGAAATAATTTTGCACAGTAGATCACTATGTGGTTTTGTTGGGATATATCTTGGAGAAGTGAATGGCTTTCCTAACAACAAAATTCTTTCCATTACCACCCACTTATTCAGTGAACAAAACTCCTCAACACACCTATAAACATGGCATAATGAAAATTAGAACTGAGCCCTGTCTTTTTCTGATCATAAGTAACATTCACTCATGAATTCATGAAATAACTTTTTAACACTCCATTTATCTCATTAAGAGATGGAGTTCTAATAGAATTTTATTTTTATAATTAGCAGCTATCAACATTTGTAATATATTTCTGTTGAGAACCCACTGAGTCCTGATAGTAATCATATTGATAACTCAATTCTAGAAGACAATCCTTACAGTTAGGATCCTGTTGGTCAAAAAATTAGCTTCAATTGCATACATACTTTTGTTTAAGAAAAATATTTAAGACTTTCAAACACAGAAGACACTAGAATAACATTTCTATTAGAAAGTAGAATAAAAATACAGTTTCAAAAGGTTGAAGCAAAAAGAGAATATCAAGTTTCCCCTTGTCTATGCCCACATCTTTCTTATCATTATGAGATTTAAGCTTTGTTGACTACATTAAAAATTATGTATCAATTTATTTTATTTTATTTTTATTTATTGGCCATGCTGACAGGCATGCAGGATCTTAGTTCCCCAACCAGTGAGCAAACCAGAAATTAAATCCTTTGCAACTACATAAATTTGAAAACTTTTAGATATCAACTTAAACAGATGCAAAGAAGGCATAGCTTTTGAAACTTATTCTAATCCACACCTCTCCCTCCCTAGCATTACCATCCAGTATGCTTTGTGTATACTCTGGACCACTACACCATAGAGGGTTAAAGTAGGGAACATGCAGAGTATTTAGTAAAGTGCCTGTCTGTGGTCACTAATCAATAAACAGCAGCTATATTCTGTCTCCAAGGAGAGTATCTTATAAAACAATTCATAATGAGGCAATAATCACTCAAAGATTTAAAGGGTTATTATTCTCAGAAGGTTTGATTCTAGCAGGCTCATGGAAAGGCAGTATTTTCACACTTGTGCACATGTGCCCAGTTGCAGACACACACATGTGCACACAGAGAGCCAGGTGGCTCACAGGTAGAGGTTTCCCCCTGTCCTCTGTCTGTCCTCCCCCACTGCCCTCTGACCTCTGTTACACTGTGCTGACATTCCCTGCTCAGGAATGTCCCTGTCATTTACTTTTTAAAAATAATATTTATTTATTCATTCCTGCCTTGAGAACCCCATGAACAGTATGAAAAGGCAAAAAGATAGACAATGAAAGATGAATTCCCCAGGTTGGTAGGTGCCCAGTATGCTACTGGAGATCAGTGGAGAAATAACTCCAGAAAGAATGAAGGGATGGAGCCAAAGCAAAAACAACACCCAGTTGTGGATGTGACTGGTGATAGAAGCCAGGTTCAGCGCTGTAAAGAGCAATATTGCATAGGAACCTGGAATGTTAGGTCCATGAATCAAGGCAAATTGGAAGTGGTCAAACAGGAGATTAAAAGAGTGAATGTTGACATTCTAGGAATCAGCGAACCTAGATGGACTGGAATGGGTGAATTTAACTCAGATGACCATTATATCTACTACTGTGGGCAGGAATCCCTTAGAAGAAATGGAGTAGCCATCATACTCAACAAAAGAGTCTGAAATGCAGTACTTGGATGCAGTCTCAAAAACGACAGAATGATCTCTGTTCATTTCCAAGGCAAACCATTCAATATCATGGTAATCCAAGCCTATGCCCCAACCAGTAACACTGAAGAAGCTGAAGTTTAACAGTTCTATGAAGACCTACAAGACCTTCTAGAACTAACACCCAAAAAAGATATCCTTTTCATTATAGGGGACCGGAATGCAAAAGTAGGAAGTCAAGAAACACCTGGGGTAACAGGCACATTTGGCCTTGGAGTACAGAATGAAGGAGGGCAAAGACTAATAGAGTCCTGCCAAGAGAATGCACTGGTCATAGCAAACACCCTCTTCCAACAACACAAGAGAAGACTCTACACATGGACATAACTAGATGGTCAACATCAAAATCAGATTGACTATATTCTTTGCAGCCAAAGATGGAGAAGCTCTATACAGTCAGCAAAAACAAGACTGGGAGGTGACTATGGCTCAGATCATGAACTCCTTATTGCCAAATTCAGATTGAAATTGAAGAAAGTGGAGAAAACCACTTGACCATGCAGGTATGACCTAAATCAAATCCCTTATGACTATACAGTAGAAGTGAGAAATAGATGTAAGGGACTAGATCTGATAGACAGAGTGCCTGATGATCTATGGACAGAGGTTCATGACATTCTACAGGAAACAGGGATCAAGACCATCCCCAAGAAAAAGAAATGCAAAAAAGCAAAGTGGCTGTCTGAGGAGGCCTTACAAATAGCTGTGAAAAGAAGAGAAGCAAAAGAGAAAAGGAGAGATATCCCATTTGAATGCAGAGTTCCAAAGAATAGCAAGGAGAGATAAGAAAGCCTTCCTCACTGATCAGTCCAAAGAAATTGAGGAAAACAATAGAATGGGAAAGACTAGAGATGTCTTCAAGAAAATTAGAGATACCAAGGGAACATTTTATGCAATGATGGGCTCAATAAAGGACAGAAATGGTATGGACCTAACAGAAGCAGAAGATATTAAGAAGAAGTGGCAAGAATACACAGAAGAACTGTACAAAAAAGATCTTCATGACCCAGATAATCACAATGGTGTGATCACTCACCTAGAGCTAGACATTCTGGAATGTGAAGTCAAGTGGGCCTTAGGAAGCATCACTATGAACAAAGCTGGTGGAGATGATGGAATTCCAGTTGAGCTATTTCAAATCCTGAAAGATGGTGCTGTGAAAGTGCTGCACTCAATATGCCAGCAAATTTGGAAAACTCAGCAGTGGGCACAGGACTGGAAAAGATCAGT
>NW_011494770.1:4158418-4158904 GCF_000754665.1 Bison bison bison
GACAGGGCTGTATATTGTCACCCTGCTTATTTAAATTATATGCAGAGTACATCATGAGAAATGCTGGGCTGGATAAAGCACAAGCTGGGAGAAATATCAATAACCTCAGATATGCAGATGACACTATCCATATGGCAAGAAAGTGAAGAAGAACTAAAGAGCCTCTTGATGAAAGTGAAAGAGGAGAGTGAAAACGTTGGCTTAAAGTTCAACATTCAGAAAACTAAGATCATGGCATCTGGTCCTATCACTTCATGGGAAATAGATGGGGAAACAGTGGAAACAGTGTCAGACTTTTGACACTTTTGTTGGGGGGCTCCAAAATCACTGCAGATGGTGATTGCAGCCATGAAATTAAAAGAGCTTGCTCCTTGGAAGGAAAGTTATGACCAACCAGATAGCATATTCAAAAGCAGAGACATTACTTTGCCAACAAAGGTCCGTGTAGTCAAGGCTATGGTTTTTCCAGTAGTCATATATGGATGT
>NW_011494770.1:4159066-4173845 GCF_000754665.1 Bison bison bison
TGGCCACCTGATGCGAAGAACTGACTCACTGGAAAAGACCCTGATGCTGGGAAAGATTGAGGGCAGGAGGAGAAGGGGATGACAGAGGATGAGATGGTTGGATGGCATCACCGACTCAATGGACATGGGTTTGGATGGACTCAGGGAATTGGTGATGGACAGAGAGGCCTGGCATGCTGTGATTCATAGGGTCGCAAAGAATTAGACGCGACTAAGCAACTGAATTGAACTGAACTGAATTCATTTATTTATGTGACTGCTCCTGCTCTTGGTTGCAGCATGTGAGCTCTTTTAGTTGCAGCATGCGGAACCTATTTTTAGTTGTTTCATTTGGACTCTTAGTCGTGGCAGGTAGAATCTAGTTCCACTGTAGTTCAGTTACTAAGTCATGTCTGACTCTGTGACCCCATGAAATGCAGCACACCAGGCTTCCCTGCCCTTCACTATCTCCTTGAGTTTGCTCAAACTCATGTCCATTGAGTTGGTGATGCCATCCAACCATCTCATCCTCTGTTGTCCCCTTCTCCTCTTGCCCTAAATCTTTCCCAGGATCAGAGTCTTTTCCAATGAGTAGGTTTTTCACATCAGATGGCCAAAGTATTGGAGCTTCAGCTTCAGCACTAGTCCTTCCATGAATATTCAGGGTTGATTTCCTTTAGGATTTATTGGTTTGATCTCCTTGTTGCCCAAGGGAATCTCAAGAGTCTTCACTAGCACCACATTTTGAAAGCATCAGTTCTTCAGTGCTCAGAGTTCCCTGACCAGGGATCAAACCCCGGCCCCCACATTGGGAGTCTTAGCCACTGGACCACCAGCAAAGCCCCCTGTCTTTTAAAAGAAACCTGAAAAAGAGGGAACTTACCTTCCCTTTGTGCATAGATATAAGCACTTAATCCACAAAATACTTTAAATAGAATATAATATAACCTAATAACATGGTCTTCAAAAAGGTATTATTAGTGAAAATACTCAAATCTTCAAGTAGGATGGTTTCCACATGGGTACAGTGGAGAATTTGGTAAGAAGCCTGGTGAAGATCAGCAAAGTCTTCCTTTCCTCTCCTGGTTGTCTTAGTCTATTCAGGCTAAGACAACAAAAATACCACAGACTGGGTGGCTTATAAACAATAGAAATTTATTTCTCGCAGTCCTGGAGAATGGAGAATGGGAGATATCAGCAGATTTGATGTCTGGTGAAATCTGTATGCAGGTCAGGAAGCGACAGTTAGAACCAGACATGGAACAACAGACTGGTTCCAGATAGGAAAAGGAGTACGTCAAGGCTATATATTGTCACCCTGCTTATTTAACTTATATGCAGAGTACATCATGAGAAATGCTGGGCTGGATAAAGCACAAGCTGGGAGAAATATCAATAACCTCAGATATGCAGATGACATCACCCTTATGGCAAGAAAGTGAAGAATTAAAGAGCCTCTTGATGAAAGTGAAAGAGGAGAGTGAAAAAGTTGGCTTAAAGCTCAACATTCAGAAAACGAAGATCATGGCATCCGTTTCTATCACTTCATGGCAAATAGATGGGGAAACAGTGGAAACAGTGTCAGACTTTATTTTGGGGGGCTCCAAAATCACTACAGATGGTGACTGCAGCCATGAAATTAAAAGACGCTTACTCCTTAGAAGGAAAGTTATGACCAACCTAGACAGCATATTCAAAAGCAGAGACATTACTTTGCCAACAAAGGTATGTCTAGTCAAGGCTATGGTTTTTCCAGTAGTCATATATGGATGTGAGAGTTGGACTGCAAAGAAAGCTGAGTGCTGAAGTATTGATGCTTTTGAACTGTGGTGTTGGAGAAGACTCTTGAGAGTCCCTTGGACTGCAAGAAGATCCAACCAGTCCATCCTAAAGGAGATCAGTCCTGGGTGTTCATTGGAAGGACTGATGCTAAAGCTGAAACTCCAATATTTTGGCCACCTGATACAAAGAGCTGACTCATTTGAAAAGACCCTGATGCTGGAAAAGATTGAAGGCAGGAGGAGAAGGGGATGATAGAAGATAAGATGGTTGGAAAGCATCACTTACTCAATGAAGATGAGTTTCAGTAGACTCTGGGAGTTGGTGATGGACAGAAAGGCCTGGCGTGCTGTGGTCCATGGGATTGCAAAGAATCGGACACGACTGAGCGACTGAACTGAAGGCCTGCTTCCTGATTCACAGACAGCATCTTCTCACTGTCCATTTGCACAGTGGAGGGGTCAAGGAAGCTCTCTGGGGTCTCTTTCCTAAGGGCACTAATCCCATTCATGAGGGCTCCAACCTCATGACCTAAAGCCCCCATCTCCTAATACCATCATATTGGGCATAAGGTTTCAACATAAATCCCAGGGTGGGGTGGGGGAGAAGGAAGGGAACAGAAACACTCATATCCTTTGAGTCTGCTTGTAAGACTTAGTTCTACCTATAAGCATCTCATTACCAACACTAAGTGTGGATTACAGAGGGTACAGTTCTGTGCTGGATACAGAGATGAGTAGACACAACACTCACCTTCAGTTGGATTTAAATTGAAAGGGTATATCTGATTTCCTTTCTTTGCAACTCTAGCCTCACAATATCAAAACTAGTATTTATGCTTGTTTGTTAATATGTTGAGTCATGCCCAGAGTCAAAGAGATACAAAATGTTCGTTCAACCCTTTTATGTAAGATAATTTTATTCAGTCAAATATGTATTCATCAACAAGTGTTTTGGAGTGCCAGGCAACTGTGTAGGTACAGAGGATACAGCAGAAGCAAAATAGAAAAAAAAATCCCTGCTCTCAAGACTCTTTTGAGACAGGTGAAGTAGGGAAGTATCTCTTTTAGTAAATTGAAACCCAAACACTCAAAGCTTTGGCAGCCAGGGAGATCTCAGCCTGTTTCCTGAGCTACCTGTGCCTTCTGCATCTCTTACTTGGCTCCTTCTGCCACCATTACTTTGGCCCTCAGGGATGGGTCATACCCCCTTTTCTTATCCACAGCATACTAAGGTCAGTGGGCCAATGACAGCTTACTGCCTATTTTTGTAAAGTTTTATTGGAACCCAGTCATGCTCATTTATTTATGTGTTGCCTATGGCTGCTTTCACACTATAATAGCAGAGCTGAGTAGTTGTGACAGTCACCATTGGCCAACAAAACCTAAAATATTTACTATCTGATCCTTTAGGGAAAAAAGACCAACTCCTGGTCTAGAGTGTAACCCAAGTCTATATCTTTTCCCTTAGTTCCCCTTAACATATCTGGAAAAAAAAAAAAAGCTCAAACTTTCAAAGGGATTTTACTAAATATTTTCAGAAAATAAAATATAAAGGAATACAGAGAATAAAATAAGCAAAAAATATTCTGACACTGGACTTTAGTATCTGACCCTGCCAGTTGACTCAGCATAGCACATCAGCTGCTGCTGCTGCTAAGTGGCTTCAGTCGTGTCCAACTCTGTGAGACCCCAGAGACGGCAGCCCACCAGGCTTCCCCGTCCCTGGGATTCTCTAGGCCAAAACACTGGTGAAGGAGTGGGTTTCCACTTCCTTCTCCAATGCATGAAAGTGAAAAGTGAAAGTGAAGTCATTCAGTCGTGCCCGACTCTTCTCGATCCCATGGACTGCAGCCTACCAGGCTCCTCCGTCCATGGGATTTTCCAGGCAAAAGTACTGGAGTGGGGTGCCATTGCCTTCTCCAATAGCATGTCTAGTCTCTGCCAACTAATCCAGCCCCAAAGGCAAATTGCAAACTGCAGACTCCTGGCCTTTTCTACTCCCAGCCTAGTTCTTGGTCCACATTGCCACCTTACGATCCAACATTTGGGAACTAATTCCCAGACCTCTTGAGACCCTCTGGTCAAAACTCCAATAGATCCCCCCAATTTCCATAAGCATCTAAGTGCTGCAGATCTTCCTCAAATGACTGAGCTAGTAAGAGACCTCATCCTTCAGACAAGGGTGTTGTTTAGACAACAAAACCAACAGTCTAAAAACTCACAGTAAATTCGATATCCCAATGAGGGTCAGTAAAGAGATGGCTCTATTTCTTGATTCCCAACTTAAAAGACCAGATCTCCTAGAGAATATATAAATTACTGGAGGTAATCAAACCTACTGATGGCCAATAATCTGAAACGGACATGAGAAAAGTCTGTAAATAAGCATAGATATGAATGTAGTTGCTGAAGGGTATGGAACCAGAAGAACTGGAGGGAGAGGCAAGAAAGACCTCTGGAGGGATGGAATTTGGAAGAATGAAGGATAAGAGCAGACAAGGAAGATCTGTATTACTAAGAGTCCCTCTGTGACAGGTTGCCCCCTCCCAACCTCCCCTCTACATTGTTTCCTCCCTGGTAAATTATATCATGGCTTCCACAGTGGCACAGTGGCAAAGAATCCACCTGCCAGTGCAAGAGATGAGGGTTCGATTCCTGGGTCGGGAAGATCTCCTGGAGAAGGAAGTGGCACCCACTCCAGTATTCTTGCCTGGGAAATCCCATGGACAGAGGAGCCTGGTGGGCTACAGTCCATGGAGTTGCAAAAGAGTCAGATATGACTTAGTGACTAAATCTTAAGAAATTATTTCCAGAGCAGCAGATACAGCAACAGGTAATGAGGGGCAGGGGGCTTGTTCAGAGTAGCTGAGGCATTAATGGCTGGGTTCCCTGGTGGCTCAGAGGTTAAAGCATCTGCCTGCAATGCGGGATAGCTGGGTTCGATCCCTGGGTTGGGAAGATCCCCTGGAGAAGGAAATGGCAACCCAATCCAGTATTCTTGCCTGGAGAACCCCATGGACAGAGGAGCCTGGTGAGCTATATACTCCATGGGGTAGCAAAGAGTCAGACATGACTGAGCGACTTCACTTCACTTACTCAAAACAAAACAAAATAGAGAGGAAGAGAGCGATTGAGAGGGAATTTGAAGAGATCTTAACTCTGTAGAGAAACAGACTCAGTCATCAGCCATAAAACACACTGCTCAAACAATCACTCTTATATTCCCATTTCATAAGTAAACATCTACAAAAAAATGGAAGAAGTCTGTGACTAAATAATAATTCTATGTCTCTCACCTAAGCAGAATGAATTTTTATAGCTCTAAGGTAGCTATTTACAGATATTGTTGTCCACAAAAGATAACAAATTTCCTCAATATTGCATTCTCTGTCTGCCCAATAATTTTTTAAACTCAACAATTTTCTTTAATCACAGGGTCATGGAATAAAGATTATTTTCCTTATGAATTAAGATGATATAGACTTTGAAATAACAATAAAGACACTTATCAATAAAGATAAGTTTGAGTTTGATCATTTGTCTTTGGATTTTTATCTTCTTTTTTTTTTTTTTGATTTTTATCTTCTATACTAGCATTCCTAAGGAAAAATGGATGAGGTCAAAAACACTATAATTAGCATTTAACTTCAAAGGAACAAACATCTTTGTTTCTGTGGGATTGATCATTGGGCTCCTGATCAGCATCAATTTCATTCTAATGGACACTCTGTTTTCTGTTTTACAATTTACACTTGAATTCCAAGTATTTCCCTTTGATACATTCCTGAAAGAAGAATCAGACAAATTGTCTGTTTTTTCTTTTAAGTATAATATTAAAATCTCCTTCTCTGCCACCCCTCTGGATGCCTCATTAAAATTTTTTATGAGCCATCACCTTTCTTCTATCCATGGAGGTTTTCGACGGGAGAGGGAGGTTGGAACAAGATGAAGAGGATGTTTTCATCAGAGGAGGATTGTTCCAAGATGAAAAAGCTCACAGGAATAAATGATGTGTTTCAGAAGAAGGAAGGGAAAAGCAAAGATTGGGAAGATTCTGCTCCTGTGGGTGTCAGCCCCGCCAGAGACACTGCTCACGAGTGACATGTTTCAGATCACTTGACACGGTCATGCAAGCAATAGAAAGTTATATGGTTTTTAGTCTTCAGGTAGCATTGAAATGATAATGTGGGTGGATGGGGTGGGGGGGAAGTGAACTTCTCATTTTGTATTTAAATTACTTTTGAGCTAGTTCTAGACTGTGGAGGAGTCGATAAGCTAACCAATTCATACACACTCACACCTCCCCTCTCCTCCACAGCCTCACCAAAGTTTCCCACAGACTTACTGTAGCCAATTCATCACTCACTCAAATTGCATTTATGGAGGGACTGGTACCTGTGGGCATCATGCTATGCCCTGGCAAAACAGATGAAAGAACACATTTCCTGCCTCTAATGGGAAAGTCAGACAAGGAGCCAGATAACTACAATACAGAGAGGGAAGTCTCCTGTTATGAGATGGACGCTATGTGCCAGGCATCCAACCCAGCTGGGGAAGGAGTGCAGAAGGGGAAGGAGAGGGAATTCTTCCTGGAGTTGACTGTTTTGAAAGATGGATAGGTGTTGTTCAAGAAAAAGGAAAGATATTGCTAGCAATTCCAGTTGTACAATACCAGGATGTAGGATATGAACTGAAAAACTTAAATTTGGAAACAGGAACTGGGGCAATCATAGAGGATCTTGAAGGCTACACTACGAGTTTGAACTTCATTCCAAAGTTGATTGGAAGCGATGACTAGTATTTTTAAGAAAGGATTACCCTGATTAGCGGTCACCTCCTCTCTAAATGACACCAATCAGGAAAACTAACTAGGATAAAAGGCAGGGCCAGAGCAGTGAGTGTGAGGACCAAGAAACAACAAATGGTTCAAGAGGATTTATAGGAAACAGGGGTACCAAAGCTGTTGATGGATTGGCTTCTGGTAGAGACAGAAAAGTAAAACACAGCATAATTGGTGGTACAATTCAGGGCTCAGGAATACGGAAAATCATAGACGAGGAGGAAGCGAAGAGAGTGGATGCAGTTGGGATGATTTCACTCAATGAAACATTCCACGGGCGACTGATACAGAGATGTAGAGCTCAGGAGACAGGGCAGGTTAGAAAGGCACATTTGGGTGCCATGTGGCAGGTAGGAGAAGGCCAAGGAGAAACAGAGAGCCCAGAGATCACCTGCATTTCAGGAACCCTAAAAAAGAGACTGAGAAAGAGAAGGCAGATGGACAGAACGAAAACATAAGAACCATGTAAAAGCCAAGGAAGGAACATGTTTCAGAGAGAGTGACGGATGGGGACAAATGCCACAGAAAAGTAATGAAGATCAAGCTAAAGAAGGAACTTGGCTCTTGTAAGCACAACATCTTTGAGGATCTCTGCAGAGCAGTTGTAGCGCAGTGGTCAGGCTAGAATCTAGACCTCAAAGACTGAAGACAAAATGGGACAAGGGAAAGCAGAAATGACAAAGCAGACCCGAACTTCAGGAGGCTTAGTATAGAAAGCTAGTGGAAAGAAGGGACAGAAAACAAAAGACTCAGGTGTCCAGGAGGAGTGTGTGTGTGTGTGTGTGTGTGTGTGTGTGTGTGTGTGTGGAAGGGTAGGGAGGGAGAGAGAGGTGAGTTTTGCTTTAAGAAGGTGCTGTCCCCTTTTATTTCCTGCCCACTGAGAACTCTGGGACTAATCTAATCCAATATTCAGGTTTGAAATGAAAGAAGAATCATATATGTGGTGCAGGAATTTATAGAACACTCGCTGCCATCAGAGCTTTGTGTGTTTTCTCCCCTTTATCATCCCAGCAGTTCTACAGCATGGGCATTATTATATTCTCTCTTTAAACTTCTCAGGGAACTGAATCAGCAAGGTCCCTTGGTTTGCCCATAGCCCAGGGTATGTAAACAACTGACCTGGAATTTGGTTCCATTTCTGTGTGAATCTAAAGCACCAAGGCCCTGGGAGTGAGAGGGTCAGCCCTTCTCTAGCAATTTCACCTCTAGGAGCCTGGTTCCTTCTCTGTGAAATTAAAGCTTTGGACCAGGAGCTCACAATCATGTCTTGCTTCTAGGCAGTCAAGACCCAAGAGTTCTGTCCAAGAAGCAAACGGCTCAGTAAGCGAACGATGTGAAAATCCATCTATTTATCTTCTTGCCACTTTAACTCCCATCTACACACACCTGAGCACACAATTCTATTCTTTTCAAATACCAATTTGAGTCTAGGAGGAATTGAGTTTGCTGCAACCTAAGCAGCTGGCTCGGCAAGATGAAGGCCCACTACACTAAACACAAAACCTTTTCCTGGGTAGTTTCAGAAAAGTTACTCTGGAAGGAGATCTTTCTTCTTTCTCTTTATACCAGGTTTCTTAATACAGATATATTTTTAAATGTTGACTTACCATTGATATGTACTATACATTCACAAAGATGTACATACCTGAAGTATGCAGCTTTATCAATTTTCACAAGATGAACATATCCTTGAAACCAGCACCCAAATGGCTGCCACTTTTTGAAAATTATTTATTCATTTCCACAGTTATAAAGCTTCCTTGGTAATTCAACTCTCTACCTCAGAGTGAATTTAGAAGGGCTAGCTAATTATAGCTTTAACTGTAAAACACTTTGACAAACTTGAAGTAGCTAGAGAGCTGCTTAAATTGATTATAATGTCACATGGCTTCTACTTAAATTATTTCACCTGGGAAAATGTCAAACTGTCCTCATTAACAGATCACAAAGGAGATGTGTTTGAAATTCATTTTAATGGAGACTTGTGCATTTTTTAAACTATTGTGAGGCAGCTAGTAACCTGAAATATTCCTGTTTGAGTTTTGAGTCAGTCTCCTTCCCTTCTCATAGCTCTGTCTACGTTCCTTTTTCTGTAGCTATGGGAAATCTTGTGTTTGAAAGTAATAATGATTTCCCCAAACCTTCATGTATTACAAGTTGGTCATATGGTTGGTTATCACTGGTCCTTGGCTTCAAGTATTGGTTTGCAGGCATCATTAATAATATTTTGTACAAAGCCACATTCATATTTTAACCTTCTCCAGGCATGGGCCACCTTTCAGAGTCTGATCTCAATCTGTGCTGTGCTGTGCTTAGTCATCCAGTCACATTTGATTCTTTGGGATCCCATGGATGGTATCTTTGTGACCCCATGGACGGTAGCCCACCAGTCTCTTCTGTCCATGGGGATTCTCCAGGCAAGAATACTGGAGTAGGTGGCCATGCCCTCCTCCAGGGCATCTTCTCCACCCAGGTATCAAACCCAGGTTTCCCGCACTGCTGCTGCTGCTGCTAAGTCACTTCAGTTGTGACCCCATAGACGGCAGCCCACCAGGCTCCCCCGTCCCTGGGATTCTCCAGGCAAGAAAAATGGAGTGGGTTGCCATTTCCTTCTCCAATGGATGAAAGTGAAAAGTAAAAGGTAAGTCACTCAGTCATGTCCGACTCTCAGCGACCCCATGGACTGCAGCCTACCAGGCTCCTCAGTCCACAGGATTTTCCAGGCAAAAGTACTGGAGTGGGGTGCCATCGCCTCCTCCGCTCCCGCACTGCAGGCAGATTCTTTACCATCTGAGCCACCAGGGGAATTCTAGGTTATTTCTAATCTGGAGGGGCATGGTTTGAAACCACTCAGGAGGACTCATCTCAGTGTGGGACAAGTAAGCAGAAAAGCAAGTGGTCTCTTTTGAGGATGATGCTATCTCCTCAAGGGGAATGGGGGAGGGAGAACCCCCTATATGACAAAGACTCTGACAGTAAAATCTAGAGAATTTCAGAGTGAGCAGCAAGAAGAAAGGATAATTTAGCTGCACAAGACTTTGGTCCCAGAAAGTCAATAAATAGTGCACCAGCTATTGTGGTTATTCCACAGTGATATGAATGGAGGAATAAAAATGCTTTTTGTGGCATAGAAGAAGGAATCTCCTTAATATTATTTCTATTACTGATGTTTGGTGTCCAATCATTCCAGCCTGACTGGGAATTGCTAGTATGATTGGTCCCCTTTCCATTAGTTCTTTTGATAAATCTAGTCATTTCACATTACCTCTAATAAATTTGTTTTTCTTCCACTTGCCAACCTGTCTGAAAGATCTGGCTCACAATCTAAACTTGAACTATCTGTAGACCAATAGTTCTCAGTGCCAGTCTGTACACCTCTAATATTTTACAGTTAAAGCTATAATTAGAATTAGAATTTAGCCCTTCTAAATTCACTGTGAGGTAGAGAGTTGAATTGCCAAGGAAGATTTATACCTGTGGAAACAAAGAATAAATAATTTCCAAAAAGAGGCAGCCATTTGGGTGCTGGCTTCAAGGATATGTTCATCTTGTGAAAATTGATAAAGCTGCATACTTCAAGTGTGTACACTATTGTGAATGTAGAGTACATATTAATGACAAGTCAACATTTAAAAATATATGTATATTAAGAAACCATAAAAAGATCGCCAGGATAAGGTGATTGAAGATTCATACCCTGAGGATTGAAACTTCAAGACAGGAGTAGCAAGACAATTAAGGAAAGAGGCTGGGCCCTGCCCAGATCATATATTTCTCATTCTTTAAGTCAGGAGACCTCCCTGATGACACAAGCACAGAAAGCCTCTTTAGAGGTCAAAGTGGAGTGATGCTAACTAATGCCAGGCTACCCATAGGCCTTAGCGGTAGAATCCATCTTGGCTAAGAGATGCATGCAAACACATGGGAAGATACTGAGATATACCAAATGCGGACTGTGAATTAGGCAAATCAAAATTTTTGGCCAAAGGAAATCCAGAAGGCATGCCTCATATCAGTGATTTAAACTGCCACGAGGGGGCAACTCAGGGACTATCCCTCTGAGTCTGCCCATGTGTCTATCCACATATACTGTATTATTTTTCTTCTTAACAAGTACTTATTTGCATCAATACTTTCTGTCTTTGTGGAAATTCTTTTCTGCAAACCAAAGCTCCAGGGCCCTTGTCACTGACCACTGATCCAGTAGCTAGGATTTGGTGTTTTCATGCTGTGACCCAGCCCCTATCTCTGGGAATCCAAGCCCTACTTCAAGACTTGCAAGCTGAGGCCACTGAAGATCAGGCTTACCAAGACAGTAAAATTTAATCCAGCTTTGGTAGTTACCAACTTTATTCTGCCTTGGAGTAAACATCTATAGTTGGCAAGTGAATAGTCTGTTGCTTTGCTTTGCTTTTGGTACTGATCTATGTACTACTTTGGACTGTTAGGTCACTCACCATGTACATGTCTTATCTTTTCAAGGAGAATGTTAGCTCCTTAAGAGCAGGAACTAAGTCTCACTTACATTTTTTTGTGTGCCCAAAGTGTCTTACTCAACATAGTGCCTAAGAATACTTGTTAACTGGATGACTGGTCCAAGAAAAAACCTGAGAGATCATATTCATATTTTTTAAATTTAGAAATATACTCTCTAATTTTGATCTGTCATAGTAGTTGTAGAAATCCAGTCTTTTTCAAAATTAAACTACTGTTGCAGACATTAAACAATTCAACCATCCAATAAGGTTGAATATCACTCAGAGAGATTAATACCTTTCCTTTATTATTTCTAATAATCACTTCAGATGAAAGTGAGAGTCGCTCAGTCATGTCCGACTCTTTGTGACCCCATGAACTGTAGCCCACCAAGCTCCTCTGTCCATGAAATTCTCCAGGCAAGAATACTGGAGTGCGTAGCCATTCCCTTCTCCAGGGGATCTTCCCAACTCAGGACCAAACCTGGGTCTTCCACACTGCACGCAGATTCTTTACCATCTGAGCCACCGGGGATCCATCATAATCCATCTCAGAAAAGATAAGCCTTTTTTCCCATAAGCAGCCAACAAAAGCATCACAAACAAACTAAATGCTGCTCCACAAAATACTTTAGGTCATATTCTTATTCTCAGCTTTGCCAATGTGTACAGTCTCAGGAAAACATCATTTTACATATCTGACAACGAAAATTATTCTCTCAGCCACGTGCAACACCTCTTAAGCAACTCCATGAGAATGACATGAATAGCAGGAAATAAGAAAGGTGCTTTGGGATGAATGGAAATGAACAATGTAGGGACTTCATTGACCTTCTCAGAGAAGACAGTCTTTATAAATCTTGAATAGTGGTATTATTAAGTATTTCATATGCAAAAATATGAATATATCTGTTTTGCTAATTAAGATGTCTGTTTAACACAAGTATTTGGCACCTCATTTAAATAATTATCTACTGAGGTGCCCTGTGCTTCTGTGTTGTATATTAAAAGTGTTCAATCAGGAGAAATTCTAGCCTGCGTAAGAATGTTTGTTAATTAACAAATTTGGAGATTTAATCAGAGTACCTCCGGCTTTGGAAAAATCCTCAAAATTAAGCTAACAAAAATTAGAGCTTGCATTGTTCATCCAGAACTAATAGGCTCTGGCAGGCATTTGAATTTATCCTCAGCCTTAGTTCCATTGATTAAGCCACTTTTAGAAAGCCACCTTTTCTATCTTTCCATAGCTGGACTCTTCCTACTCATCCTGCTTTCCTAGTTTCCCAGAGGATCTTTTTCCATTTTGAACCTGCAAACAAAACAACAAAAACCAAATTCTTTGTCTGTGAATGTCCAGCTTGAGTAACAATGACTTGCACAGATTTGAGGACAACATAATTTGCAAGTAAGAAATGCATGGCCAAATTAGTAAAAAAGGAAGAATAATTAACTAAATGTCTGTGGCATAATTTGGTTTTTAATATTGTGACAACAATGCCATAGCAGGAAATTGAAGGAGGATTTTTATTGCATCACTGCTTTTCAATGTCTGCCTTTGAAGGGCCTGTAACTCCACATTTTCAACACAGAAGGAATTCATGCATTGAGCAAGCACTTACTAAATACATACTAGGTGCTAGAAAGAACATGGTCACTAGAAATACAAAATGAACAAACCCAAACCCTGCTCTTTGGAAGTTCAGAATATTGGAGACTCAAATACAAAAACATAAATAAGAACCTAACTTTGGAAGATGCGAGGGGAGAGTCCTCTAACAGGTGTTGATATGGATCTTACTAGGGGAGGCTAAGGAAGTTGAATAGGTTCTTCCAGTGTAGATGTGGTAACTTTATTTTTTTTTTAAATATTTATTGATTTGACTGTGCTGAGTCTTAGTCGCAGCATGTGAGTTTTTTAGCTGTGGCATGCTAGCTCTTAGTTGCGGTTAACATGGGATCAAACCCAGCCCGCTGTGTTGGGAGCGAAAAATCTTAGCCACCGGACCACCAGGGAAGTCCCCAATGTGGTAACTTTCTAATCTAAACAAACCATTTTAGAATCTGTAAAGCAAATCATTGATTTTGTTTTTAATCAGATTTTGACATGTTAAGCCCTTAAAAATAACCAAGGTGTATACATAGCTCTTAAAACAACAAAAACAAAGAAACATAAAACATTACTGAATCTCTTTGATTATCCCAGTTTTCAAAGAGGAAATCTGAGGCCACCCTGGGTAGTAATGGGAGCCTGGTATAAAGCACGGGCTCCTGCCTTGCAGTTAATTCTTCACACACCTCTTTAACTTCTTCCTAATGTTGAATGAAGACTTGGTAACTAGATGTGATTTCTATTTCAGGAATTAGTCAATTGTCTTCTAAAGGGAAAGACCTCCTTAACTTTTCTTATTGAACCATTAAACCTTAAAATTCTACTGAAACCAGAATTTCTATTAGATTCTGAAATAATACCTCTAACAATATGCACCTTCTTCCTTGCACTTGAGTTGGTGACTACATATTTCTCTATTTATCATCGTGTTTTAATCAAAGGTTCTCTTGGCTGTGACTTAGATTGCGTTAGCACTGTTTGTAATACCTATGTATGCTCAGTCATGTCCAACTCTTTGCGGCCCCATGGACTGTAGCCTGTCAGGTTCCCCTGTCCATGGAATTCTCCAGGCAAGAATACTGGAGTGGGTCGCCATTCCCTACTCCAGGGGATCTTCCTGGCCCAGAGATCAAACCCGCATCTCTTATGTCTCCTGCATTAGCAAGAAAAATTTTTTTTTCCTTTTTTTCATTTTTTAAAAAATTTTATTTTATTTTAAAACTTTACATAATTGTATTAGTTTTGCCAAATATCAAAATGAATCCGCCACAGGTATACACCTGGGAAGCCCAGAGACACCTTTGAGGTCACTGGTTTACTGCCAATATCAGCAAACTCTTCTGTTGTCCTTAAAAAAGGATCCTTTGTCAACACCAAGAGAACAATACCATTAAGAAAATGGGACCAAAGACCTTAACCAAAGAAGGTATACAGCTGGCAAATAAGCATATGGAAAGAAATCCCACATCACATGTCATCAGGGAAATAACAAGTTAAAACAACAGTAAGATAGCACTATACAGGTATTACAATGGCCAGGACCTGGAACGCTGAACACCAAATGCTAGTGAAGATATGGAGCAGCAGGAGCTCTCACCCATTTCTGCTGGAATACAAAATGATATGGCCACTTCGGAAGACAGCTTGGCAGTTTCTTTCAAAACAAAACATATCCTTACCATACTGTCCAGTAATCATATTCCTTGGTATTTACCCAAGCAGTTGAAAACTTGAGTCCACACAAAAAACTGCACATGCGTGTTTTTGCAGCTTTATTCAGAATTGCTCAAATTTTGAAGCAACCAAAATATCTTTCAGTAGGTAAGTGGGTAAGTAAACTTTGGTCTATCCAAAAATGGAATATTATTCAGCACTAAAAAATAGGAATATCAAGCCAAAAAAGGACATGGAAACTAAAACGCATATTAAGTGAAAGAAATCAGTCTGAAAAGGCAAATTGCAAAATGTAAAACTTTTCCCTATTTGCCTATCCAATTCATTTGAAAATTGAACATTCCTCTTGAAAGAAAAACAGGAAACTAGTCTTTTGAACTGGGCTGCTTGCAATGGGCTTCTTTAAGGGTAACTGTACACG
>NW_011494770.1:4173945-4188416 GCF_000754665.1 Bison bison bison
AAGAAAAATTTTTTTTTCCTTTTTTTCATTTTTTAAAAAATTTTATTTTATTTTAAAACTTTACATAATTGTATTAGTTTTGCCAAATATCAAAATGAATCCGCCACAGGTATACACCTGGGAAGCCCAGAGACACCTTTGAGGTCACTGGTTTACTGCCAATATCAGCAAACTCTTCTGTTGTCCTTAAAAAAGGATCCTTTGTCAACACCAAGAGAACAATACCATTAAGAAAATGGGACCAAAGACCTTAACCAAAGAAGGTATACAGCTGGCAAATAAGCATATGGAAAGAAATCCCACATCACATGTCATCAGGGAAATAACAAGTTAAAACAACAGTAAGATAGCACTATACAGGTATTACAATGGCCAGGACCTGGAACGCTGAACACCAAATGCTAGTGAAGATATGTTTGTTCACTCTCTTCCATGGTTCCTTCTTCCCTTACTCACTAGGTGCATTTTCTCTCTTACTAAAATATATATATATATATATATATATTTATTTATTAATATTTGGCTGCAGTATGTGGGATCTAGTTCTGGGATCAGAATCAAACCCAGGCCCCCTGCATTGGGAGCTTGGAGTCTTAGCCACTGGATCACCAGGGAAGTCTGCTAAGCTCATTCTCTTGCTCTTTTTTAGTGTTATCCTTGAATGTTACCTGGCTTCCTTAAGATAACAGTGCTGAGTAGCCACTAACTGTTCTGTTAAGACCCACACTTCTCCAAACTCAGGGTGACTGGTATCTCAGGATGTCTTCTTCTGTGGTCCCATTAGGGAGATTGCTGGCCTCCAATGAGCTCAGTCTAGTCATTTCCTCTTTATTAGTTATATTGATCACCACCCCCAGAGGGATGACAGAAACCCTGGCACAGATATTAACTCCACAGTAGAACACATTTGTTCATCAGCCAAGAGCTCTTTCAAACACTGTTCAAAAGATTAAAGAAAGGCCAGGACGACTTCACTCTTCATTTTTTTGTGTGACCTATTTCTATCTTCCCTGGCTGAATTGTTAACAATGTTCTATATTATTTTTCAAGACAAGCATCCTAGCCAAAAAAAAAAAGTTTCTTTATGAACATTTTTTATTGGATTGAGCCACAACAAGTCTCCTAAAACCTGACTGCATGGAGCCCCGGGGCGCCAGAAGTGCTGGGCAAGAGCTCCTTCCTTGCAGAGCAGACCTCCAAACAGTGCACCAAAACTTCCTGCCTCTGCCTTTATGCAGAGACTACACAGCCAATGCCTTATTCAGCAGATTCAATTTACAGCATTTTATTTTTCAAGAATGGCACTTTAGGGAAATCAGGCTTACCAATTGGGCCATCTTAAAAGAGATTATAATTGAATGAGAAAACTGAAGTTGTGTTTTGACTTTTCCTGACTTGGCTTTCTTTTGTCAGTCAGTCAACAAATATTAATTGAGTACTAGACTGCGTTCTAGGCAGAGTGCTGGGCGGTGGGAAAGAGGAGGGCAGATAAGACAGTGGAACACCTGCCTTTGTGCGGTGAACTGTCTGGCCTACTGGCCCCCTTTCCACAATCATCTCTCCATATGGTGATGGAATTAAAGGGGACGGTGTTTACTTACAAAGCCATTCACATTTATCACATGGAAGAGGTAGTGCCATCCTATGATTACAGCAGTGCTCTGGAAGGCTTAGGGAATATTAGGTAAAGTGAATTTCCCTTTATACCATCACAATGACAGTAAGTGCCTACTGAAATGGCTGCTTACCAAGTCGGTAATAATGTTTACAAAATATATTGCAGATTTTGGAAGACAGCCACTAGGCAAATTGCAAAATGTAAAACTTTTCCCTATCTGCCTATCATTTGAAAATTGAACATTCCTCTTGAAAGAAAAACAGGAAACTAGTCTTTTGAACTGGGCTGCTTGCAATGGGCTTCTTTAAGGGTAACTGTACACGGCAATTATTGATGAGAAAGAATGGTAGCCCTCCAGAGAACTGGGCAATCAGTGTGAAAGCACTCCACATACAGTCAAGACTTTTGAAATTCAGACATGACCTGTGTTAACTCCCAATAATCCAAGGCAGGGGTGCTATACAGCAGAGATTTATAACTGGTATTATTTTATTCAATCACACCATAGATTAGCACTCTAGATTCGTCATAATTATACAAAAAGCCAGTCCAAGACCAATAGTATCTCTCACCCACTGAGAGACATTTGATGCAAGGACACATACACACATATGGCATGCATGATGCCAAATAGCCAAGCAAAAAGCAAGAAATTTGGTCCACTGTCCAGACCTCTCTGAATTAGGTCTTCTGCATCAAGATAGAAAAACATAAAGATTATCAGGTTTTTCAATTTTTCAACGTGTTTTGACATTTTAGCATCAAATAATTAAAATCAAATTTTCTCTCTCCCGTCACATCACAGGAAAAGGCTGATCCAGAGGCAGAAAAGAACCAAACATATTACAGCATGTGAAGAGATAAAATCAAACACTTGCCCTTGATAATAAGTTATTGTTCCTTCTGTTGCATCAAGTGTATTTTATGGATTATTTTCAGAATATATCACTGAAGTTAATCCATTGTTACATTCTGGCAAGTTCTGAAGATCTATCAAATTAGTTTGCCATAAAGGATGGATTTCAGAAAAGTGATGGTTCTACTCACTTGCTTTTGAGTTCCAAAATCTTTTCTGTAGTGAAATCAAAGAAAGAAATGATAAATAGACATTACTCAGATAGCTAAGGAAAAAATGATTTTTCTCATTTGAATGCACTCGATATATTCAATTGATTCTGTTGGTGTAAACCATGAACTAATTCTTATTTAAGTTCTACTACAGAATATTGTGCTTCCCTGATGGCTCAGCAGTGAAGAATCCACCTGCAGTGCAGAAGACTCAGAAGACGTAGGTTCAATCCCCGGTCCAGGAAGATCCCCTGGAGAAGGCCATGGCAACCCACTCCAATATTCTTAGTTGGAAAATCCCATGGACAGAGAAGCCTGGCTGACTACAGTCCAAAGTGTCACAAAGAGTTGGACATGACTAAACATGCAAAGAATATTGCACTCATTGAATTCTATCTGCTGCTAAGTCACTTCAGTCGTGTCCAACTCTGTGCGATCCCATAGATGGAAGCCAACCAGGCTCCCCCATCCCTGGGATTCTCCAGGCAAGAACATTGGAGTGGGGTGCCATTTCCTTCTCCAATGCAGGAAAGTGAAAAGTGAAAGTGAAGTCGCTCAGTCGTGTCCGACTCTTAGCGACCCCATGGACTGCAGCCTACCAGGCTCTGCCGCCCATGGGATTTTCTAGGCAAGAGTATTGGAGTGGGAATTCTATCTATTGTTAATGAAATCAATGGGAAAAATGGATACTAGTAACTTACTTTATATATATATGGCCATCCCTGTGGCTCAGTCAGGAAAGAATTCGCTTGCAATGCAGAAGACTGTTTGCAGTACAGTAGCCCTGAGTTCAATCCCTGGGTCAGGAAGATCCCTTGGAGAAGGAAATGGCAACCCACTCCAGTATTCTTGCCTGTAGAATCCCATGGACAGAGGAGCCTGGTGGGCTACAGTTCATAGGGTCATAAGAGTCACAAGACTTTGTGACTAAACCAGCCACACTCTTATATACAGTCCTGTGCCTTCGGTAGTTCTGTAAATTAAAATGATGTAGCGAGTATAGGAAGTCTGGAGTCCTGGGACGTTACACACAGAGTGTTGGTCAGGATGACAGTGAGAAGGAAGAGAAGAAAAAGAGTAGGAGGAAGTCCTCATTCCCTGCCTCTTTTTTTTTAAATCATTCTTTCTCACTGTGACAAGTGAGATGACAGTGTTTTTTGGTGAGAATACTGGCTAAACTGCTGAACTAAAAAGGAGCTTGAATACAAAATCTCAACAAAAGTGCATTTCTCTCTCATAATAATCTTAAAGTAGGGGTGGGGTTGTAATGGTAGAAACCCTCACTCACAGGAATATTCAGTTTATCAGTTTTCTTCTAAAGACACTATAACAGGATACTATAGACTGGGTAGCTTAAACAATCAACATGTATTTCTCACAATTCTAGAGACTGGGAACATATGAGACGAAGGCATCAGAAGATCCAGTGTCTGGTGAGGGCCTGATACCTGGATTGCACATGGCCAGCACCTCTTTATGCTCACCTGGCAAAGAGCAGAGACAGGAGGCACGTTCACCTGTGTTTTCTTATAAGGGCACCAATCCCAGGTAAAAGAGCCACACCCTCATGACTTAATCACTCCAAAGGCCCAGTCTCCTAATACCAATGCCTTGAGGGTTAGTATTTCAACATATGAATTGGGGGTGAAGGAGGGAGACATTAACATTCAGCCCATAATAATGTACATTGTTTATTATCTGTTTTCTTTTCTGCAGAGGTGATTCTAATCTGCTTGCTCACGAACAAAACTTCCGTTCCAGCAGCCTCACTGACACAAATGTTTTCACTGTGGGTTAATTTGCTTTTTTCCTATTTAAATGAGGTTGGAGTTCTCTGATGGCTCAACAGGTAAAGAATCCACCTGCAGTGCAGGAGACACAGGAGATGAGGGTTCAATCCCAGGGTCAGAAAGATCCTCTGGAGGAGAAAATGACAACCCACTCCAATATTCTTGCCTGGGAAATCCCATGGACAGGGAGTCTGGCCGGCTACTCAGTCCATTGGGTAGCAAAAAATAGACATAACTGAGTGATTAAACACACAAGGATCCTTTCACTGTATAAGAGCAATTTGATCTCCTTCGCTAAACACTTTTTGTTGACACTTTTGCCCCCTTTTCATCTTTCTGGATCATTTTTTTTTTAACTCTTGGTGACTATGGGAAACATTGTCCAGTTATGTCTTTCAGATAAACTTTAGAAGATAAACCTTAGAGTTTTTATTGCCCTTAACAAAGAATGTTTGGCTAGTCTTCATCCTCAAATTAGCCCTTTTGGAAGTAATCCTTCATGTATAAAGAAATCACCAATTACATTGACTATAAAGAAATAGTTTTAAAAAGGAAATAAACTGTTCAGAAGTTGGTATATAATATTTACTTATTTAAGTGTTTGTTGAATCAAGGAATAAATTATAGGTGGATGGATTAAAATTGATGTTGCAATGAAAAAACATTTTGTTTTTCAACTGTATTTTCTTTCTGATGCAAAATTAACTATCAAATTTAAATTTAATATCAGTTGGGAAGATTTGGCTTAAAGAAAAAGAATGCCCCGCTACAAGTGACTTTAGAATAGGAATTTGTCCTCTCCTGTAACAAAACGCCTGAAGTAGGCAGTTTCAGTGCTGCTAAATGAGCAGCACAATGAAGGCATCAATAAACAGGCTTTTTCCCTCATTTTCTTGTTTGCCCTGAACACATCACTGTTCATACTAGGATTGTCCACTTGAGGCTGCAAAATAACTGCCATAGTTTCAGAAATCACATCCCTACCAACTGCATACAAAGGCAGGATAAAGGGTTAAGAGCATCTTCTTATCATAGAGAACTGGCCCAGAACCCCTTTCCTAGCATACTTACTCATTCATCTCCTTCTCTAGCTGCATCACAGGCTCTCTGCTAAGCCAATCATTGGCAAAGAGCTATGGGTCCTCCATGAAGGCTTTAGAAAAATGATGATTAATCCAACAGGGGGTTGACCCACCTTCCCTGAGCACATTGCTGCTTGTACTCAAACAAGTTTAGAGTTCTGTGTTCAAGGAAGAATGTGGGAGGGGCTGGGAGCCAACAGGTGGGCCAATAGCCAACTTTGCATTAGTTACAAACTTTTCCAGAATAACTTTCTCTATCTATCTAAGCCTCCTATATGTGTGCATGTGTGTGTTTTGTGTAAAAAAAATTTAAAGCCTGTTTATATTTTTGGCCACACTGCATGGCATGTAGGATCTTCCCTGCTACCAAGGATGGAACCTCTGTCCCCGGCAGTGGAAGTAGAGTCTTAACCACTGGACTACCAGGGAAGTCCCAGGGATGAAATTTTTGGATAACTATGGCTTTTCCACATTCTTGGAAGAGAAGAATTATATTGTCAAATGATTTCTCTTTTGTTTTAGTGCCACAGCTCTTCCAGGTACTTCTTCAGAAAAATAATAGGAAAATAAGCATCTTGGGGGCTTAAGCCTAGGGTAACGTGTGACTGTGGGGAAGGCACTGTCCTGGGCAGGAGCGGGCCCCACAGAGCAGCAGGCAGGGCCCAGGTGACAGAGGACCACTCAGTCCTCAAGAGCAGAGACTTCCGATACCGACTTTTAAGTTTTCCTTTCCTGCACTGAAATGTCCTTAGGATAGGTAGTTGTAAGCATTCAGTAAATCTTATCAACTGCATCCCAACATCAACTTTTTATTATTAATAGCAGTACCTGGTGTTAAAAAAAAAATGGAGCAGAGGAGCAGGTTAGGAAGAATAGCTTGAAAGAGCAATTTCAGGACAGCAGAAAGCATTTAACCAGAAAAAGCAAACTCACAGAGGCTGAAAGTTGGTTAGCGATGCTGGGAGCTGGCAAGATTCAGGGAAAATAGATAGTGACTTCTAACGGGTACAGGATTTCTTTTCGGGACAATGAAAATGTTCTGGAATTTTTTATAGTTGTACCATTCTATAAACATGCTAATGACTATCATGCACTTAAAATGAGCAAATTTTATGGTATGTAAATTCTATTTCAATAAACTCTTTTTTTAAAATGATCAACACAGCATCTGGGAACAGGAAGTAATCAGCAACACTAAGCATGCTCAGTGAATCCTCAGAAACACTAGTCTGAAGGTCTGTACCTCTCAGGGTTATTTAAGGTGAAGGATTAAGTTGACTTGTTTGAATATTAAATGAGTGATGGACTGGAAAGTCTGGAGATCTTGGGGACTTGGTTATAATAGCAATAGAACCCCTTTCTTGATTCTGTTTTCATGGTACCTCAACTGCTCTCTGGGTCCCTTAGTGCTCACAAACAGGAAACTGTTCATACACACACACATATAGGTTGTATCCTTTTTCTTTCTGAGGACAGCAGACTCGATGGTCCTCACTGAGTTGCAATGAACAAGCACTGGAACTACCCACCAGCACTCCCACATTCTCCAGCTTTATGATGTCAGGTTGAATGTATCTCACCAAGAGGCAGGATAGCACAATGGTGAGACAGACAGGCACTGGAGTCAGACTGCCTGAGTTCAAATCAGCTCCCACATCTACAGGTCACTAGCTAAGAGGTCAGGGAAAGTTCCTTAGCTCTCCACACCTCAGTTTACTCCTTGTATTATTGGGATAATATTAATGCCAACATGTAGAAATACTGTAAGAATTACATGAGTTAGTCCATGTAAAACACTGAGAACTGCACCTAGCACCTAGCAAGGACTATAATAATAAACCTCAGATATTATTTATAATAGTGTGCAATACAAAACATTGCTCCAACACCCAGTGAGTTTGAGAAGCATGAATGTAGGATTCAACTGAATTGTAAACTGAAGACAAAGATGATAGGTAAAACCATGGTTTGTTTAAGACCATGGGTGATACAGAGTAGATGGTAATTTTTAAGAGACCAGAGTGGCATATCTAATCCCTAGTCAAGGGTAGGGGTAAAAGCTTGTGTTGGTGAAAAATGAAAAACAAAACAAGCAAAAAACAAACAAAAACCTCTTCTGGTCCTTTTACCCCACCTTGTTGCTAAAACCCAGTCATTCATATTTGTGTCACTTGTTATTCTTTGTTATTGAAAGTGGCAGAAATCTCAATGACTAAAGCAAATAAAAACAATTAAAAAAAAAAGACCTTGTTTTATATCTGACAATCTGAGGTCTAGTGCTAACTTACAGGAAAGTCATCTGAATGCCAGGGCCCTGGGAAATCAGGATTCAGGACTCAGTCTCTCTCTCTCTCTCCCACGCTGGTCCACCTCTCTGTGTTGATTTTTCCTGTTGTATCTTTTCCTGGCGGTAAAGATGACAACAGCATGTCTGCCCCACCCCCACCCCATCCTTCTGGGTTCAAGTCCAGTGAAAGGAAAAATGTTGTTGTTGTTTAGTCGCTTAGTTGCATCTGACTCTTTATGACCCCGTGGACTGTAGCCCACCAGACTCCTCTAGTCATGGGATTTCCCAGGCAAGAATGCTGGAGTGTGTTGTCATTTCCTTCTCCAGGGGATCGTCCCAACCTAGGGATCGAACTCGCATCTCCTACATTGGCAGGCAGATTCTTTACTGCTGAGCCACCAGGCAAGCCCAGAAAAGAAAAATAGGAACTTAAGTCTTACCAAAAGTACCTTTGCACCTCCTTGGCTCCGACTGTTCCCATGACCATCCTTGAATGAATGGAGTTCATCCATCCAAGTAAAGGAAATGCTTCCACTGGGTTGGTTGGAGTGTCTCTACAAATGTTTCTACAAGTCTATTGACAGAAAAGAGTTAATCTTTTTGTAATAAATGCAAACCCACAGTTTTAACCAAAAGGGAATTTTTTCAGTGAAAAACAATCATTTTATTGATTTGTCTGATAGTGGACTTAAAAAATATATACTTTGTTCGGTTTTGCTGCTTTTCACAAATTCTCAGCTTCACAGAGTAGCTACAGGATGTTGCCTTCTGGCATGCTGGCATTACCTTTAATGCTTATTTTGAAAGAAGTCATTATAACTCTAGTCAACCACTTCTAACTGCAGCCATGTGACAGCTCCTACCACTTAAATGGCTTCTAGAGGTACCTATGGAAACATCAATTGCTGATGAAAACAAGCAAGCCAGAACCAATCACAAACCGTCACAATGACACTTACCAGCTTGTAGAGAAAAACTGATGCCTCTGCTTTTTGCTTGGTTTTCATCTTTGGAAAATGAAGAAAAATAAAGTCTCAGAAACATGCTGGCAAATGATGAGTGTCTTCACCTTCCAAGTACACTCTGGGAGGGGCTGACAGGAAGACTTCCCCTGGCTTCCCGCTTTTATTACGTTTCAAACTCCACCTTAACTGAAGTCAGTTGTGGATGGCTCTCATAAGGCGGCATGAGGCAGGACTTTATTCTACTTTACCTTTCCTTGACTGGAAATTGAGAGTGGTTTTGATGTTGTTGTTTGAAACCAAACTGCCATGCTAATTTAGGAAGTTCCTGATGGAGGGTGGGCCCTGTGCCCCAGATACTAAACACCACTCATAGGGGGCAAACACAAGCCATACAGCAACAACAGAACACAGATGTGTCTAAGACAAATTTCTAACAATATACCTTTTAGCAGAGACTCATACTTTATTTTGACAAATTTAAGATAGAAAAATATCATAAAGTGAATATAGCAGTTGCTCTTTTTGTAACACGGTTTAGGATGTGCAGTGCGACTTGAAAGGCCTAGCTTAACTGAACGGTCTCATTTCTGTTTGGGTTTCAGTTAACACTGAATTATACATCAGCCATTGCATTTGCTTGAAAGAATACTGGACACAGTAAAACTGTTTTTTAAAAAGGTTATGGCATTCAGTAACAAATATTACAAAGCAATGAACTAAAAAACCTTTCAAATATTTTTAATTACTAAAAGCCAACTTTAAACTTCATGATTAAAGCTAAGAATTCAGTTTCAAAATAGTTTTAACATTTTCTACCAATAGAAGAGTAGAGCATTTATATATTTTTTGAAAGTAAATTAGAGTAAACATTTCTGGTGACTTTAAACAGTAAACATTAATTCAGTGTATTTAAATATGTCATTTCAATAATATATTCTTCCGAAGTAGCCATAAAAACTATAGTTCAAACTATCGTCAAAAAGGTGCCCCTGCATGTAATCTTTGAACTTAATTAAGTGCTGCCATCATCTCTATGCTCCATCTTTGGAGGGGGTGGTTGAAGGACTCTCCATACATGCAGATATTTGGTTATGGTCATAATGACCAAAAATGTGCTAGGAATCTGCAGCTGAAACCCTGCCTTTGTTTCTTAGTCACCTTCACATTCTTTTGCCTCTCTGATGCCTCTGGTATTCTCAGGCTAAAAAATTCACACGGGTACAATATTGTTGCAGTCAGGCATTTCAGCTTCTTTCTTTGCTCCCCTTCGCCACTCCAAGCATGAAACTGGGCGGCTCCTCATTAAAATATGTCATCTTTCACATATAAAATAAGTGTATGTACATATATACATACGTGCATTTCCTTTTCAAGGACTGGGTAATTCCTCATTGTCTATCAAATAATCCTTCTTTACATACTTGGCTCCCCTAACTAACCTCCACACTTCGAGGTAAGCATCCTTTAATGAACTCCTGCCCACTTCTTCAGGGCTGTCTGAGATCTGCGAGCTCCTAGCCATCAGCGAGACCCCTCTGGGGCTGCCCCTAGCCTCTTGCCCATCCCGTTGAGTGGAGCCACCTGCTGCCTTCCCACCTTCCGACCCGCCATTTCCACCCTCTGCGGGCAGCTCCTCCATGACGAATGGCAGCTGATCTCCACTTGGCTGCGCCTCCTCTCCCCCCGGCTGCGTTTCCAGGTCCTCGTAGTTGCTCTGCTTTCTAGTTTCCAAAAATTTGGCCGCACAGTAAATGATGGAGCCCAGGGTGTTCACCACGACGCCAGCAATGAATAGAGAGGTGGGCTCCACGTCGCTGAAGGCCACCATACCCACAGTGATGGTAGCGATGCTCTTCACCACTCCCACGAAGCTGGTGGTCACCGCCGAGTTGATGTAGGTGCAGTGCAGCGTGGTGAAGTTCATGGCACAGCCGATCAGGATGCACGCCACGAAGATGGTCACCATGGCCGGGTCCTTCCAGCCGGGGAAGGTCCAGGCGTGGATCGAGTCGGTGCTGGCAAAGGATAAGACGACCAGCAGCGGGGTGGCGGACACGGCGATGACGTACTGCGCGGTGAGCGGCCCGTGCTCCGTGTCTGCGCTCGCCTTCTGGATGAGCACCAAATAGGCGGCGTGCACCAGCACCGCCAGCACGCCGGTGACGTACCCGATGGGGTCGCCGGTCAGGTCACCGGCTCCTGGAGTGCATCGAGAGAGGTCCGAGGAACGTAGGGCAGGAAGGAAACAGAGAAGACACTGGGTTAGCGGGAGTTGGTATCCACGGGGGGCAACGGCGTAGGCTGGAAAGTAGGGTGTGCGCCCTAGCTCTACCCACGCGTATCGAAAGGAAAAGCCAAGTACAGTCAATTGCCCAGTTCAAGGCAGGAGAGGCGCGCCCTCCCTTCCTTATCCTCGGGGGCGTCCCGTCTACCTCTCTCCAAGACAGAGGCTCAGGACAGCACCGATGCCCTCGGAGTAGGCGCTGTGGCTTCCCCGAGCTGGCACGGGTGTCGCCTGGGCACGTGGTACGACTGCCGCCTCCGTGGGGCACAGAAGAGAGAGGGGGGTCCCGGCTCCTGGCTTTCCCCGGGCAGCGTGGGCATGGGGAGACCCTCGAAAGAAGGTTGCCCGCTCCGCAGGCACCCATCTCGCTCAGTCCTTCACGCCCAACCTGCCCGAGTCTCAATCCGCCCACCTCTGCCTAGAGTCTGCAGCCCCCTGCGCGGCGCCGGAGATCCCAAGCTAGCCTCGGGGCTCAAACTTGGCTCGCATCGTCCCTGCCCACTCCGGCCCCGCGTGACCCAGGGAAGTTCTCGACCCCCACCTTCCGTCTCGGTCTGGGGGCTCTAGCTCCCAGGCTAGGGCGGCTCGCCCACCCCCTCCCGGAGGAAGGAAGAAATAAAGGGGGAAGACGGAAGGGGGAGGGCGAGGAGGGAAGGGCTTTAAAGAGCGAGACAGGGGCGGGGGTCGGAAACCCGGACTAGTAGTGGGAGTGAGGGCTCTAAAGGAGGAGGCCGGAGCGCAGAGGAAGACTCGGCTGGGTCTCAGGGGTCCCATCTGCTAGCGGAGCCACCGCGTTCAAAGCTCCCTGCCTCAGTCTCCCCATCTGGAAGTGAGGGCTTTGCACTGAGTGATCCCTGAGGTCACTGGCTGGTGGGGCGGGGTGGGCCGGGGGTCCGCGCGGGTCCAGCTCACCTGCCAGAGCCGCGCCGCAGGTGGTGATGAGCACGGCCGCGAGCACCCCCGGCGAGGGCGCTCCGTTCTTGAGCACCAGGACGCCGATAAGCATGGTGACCAGGGGCAGGCAGCGCTTGAAGACCACGTACATGGGTAGGCTGAGGCCGCGCAGGGACCAAAGCGTGAGGCTGGACTGCAGCGTGGAGAGCACGGCGACCCCCGCGAAGGAGCGAGCCAGGTTCAGGCCGAAGGGGGGCACCGCGATGAACCCCAGGCGCCGCAGCAGCTCCAGGCTCAGCGCCGCGGTGGAGCTGGTCAGGCACTGCACCAGGGTCAAGAAGGAGAACTGGTAGCGGCTGATGAGGAACTTAAGCAGGATGTTGAGGGAGCCGGAGAAGACCCCGTGCGCGATGGCCACCGCGATGCCCAGAACGCGGCCCCGGCGGCACAGCTGTCGCATCGCGCCTGCCCCGCCGCACCCGGCTGTGGCGAAGCTACGGGACCGGCTGGAGGACAGCGTGGAAGAAGGCCGGGATGAGCCGCTGAGCGAGGGCGGTAGGGGCGCCCGCCCAACACCGCGGCGAAGGGCAGGGGGCGCCGGCTCGGTTGCGGAGAGAAGGCAGCTCAAGGCAGGCGTCCTCGCGGCTCGGCGGTTCCGCGTCCGACTGCCCCGCAGCTCCGGGGAGGCAGAGACGGGGGCGGGGGACTCCGAAAAGTGGCAGAGGTGGGGGGCTGGTCTGAGAGGAGTGGCGGGAATCCTAGCGACAGCGACTTGTAAGTAGGTGACGAGCGGCGGTGGGTTGTGTCCCACGCGGTTTCACCGGCAGCGAGGACGCTCTGCGGCTGGAAACCTCGGCAGCTGCCGCGAGGGGGACCGGACCTGCTCCCCTCGGGCGCCCCAGCACCCACCCGGGTCGGGTGTCGGAGCGCGGGCCCCTCTTCTCCTGCATTGCCAGCCGCTCGCGCTCGTCCCTCCTTCCCGGATCCGGGCTGGGGGATCGAGGACACAGCTAAAGATTTTAGAAACAACAGCGTTCCGGGGTCGCGCCGCGTTTATTAGCCTCAACGAGTGAGAGCGCCCTCAGCCCCCTTCCCCGCGAGATGCAGCGGCTTTTCCACCCACGGTTTCTCCCGGCGCAGCCGCGGGACTGTTCAGCTGCCGGCCAGGGAAGAGAGAAACTTCGGTTCCCGCGGGTTTCGGGGCTCCCGGATGCTCGGATGCCAACGCCCCACCGTTGAAGGAACCCAGAGTCCCCCCAAGGACGCCACCGGGGCGTGCTTCACTTAGGGCGCGAACCGGTCCCTTCCAGTCTCAGGCGACGCGCTCTCCAGTCCTTGCTCCTTCTACGGAGGGACCTGGGATTACGCTCGTGGCTAGGAGCGCAGGGATGTTACGGGGCGCGCCGTGGCCTCGCGGGGCTGCAAAGCCTGGGGGCGGGGGGCATGGACGTCTATTGCAAGCGAGGCAAAGATGTGAAATAAGCCAAAAAGCAGACTCTGAGTCCAAGTAGCGTCTAATGGTTCCGGAGGATCGCCGGGGCGCCGGTTCCCAGGGGTGAGCCGGGAGCGACTGGAGGCTCTAGGGGTTGCGGGCGTGGAGGCTGGGGAGGGCACAGTCCCAGGGGCGGGAACCCGGGATGAGACTTGATAACAGCTTTCTCTGGATCCGCGCAACCTACAGCCCGCCACTTTGGAAAGCAAGACAACCCCTACCTCCTGGTTCCCCGGCCCAGGAGATGTCCGCCTCCCACAGGACTGGTGGACTGTTTACTTCTTATTTGACTCAGAGTAAAATAATGAAATTCTTAATTTCTGCAGGTGCAAGACTTGTGTGTCCCATTAATCTGAATTAAGTTTTCTGTAAAGTAACGTCCGGACCAGTAAACTCAGCATCAGAGGGGTTCGCCCAGCCGAGGTTACCGCTAAGAGTGAGCACAGTTTAGTTTTCGTGCTACTTAAACAGGACAGGCTTGACCAGGGCTTGGGAGCAAGGAAGAGGGCTCCAGATCGCGGCGCCCTACCTCTCCGTTTCCTTCACTTCTGTTACCCACCAGGATCCCAATCTTCTAACTACGACAATAACCTAATACACACGATACATTTCCCCAGCAGTTCCTTTTTTGTCCTCCACACTTCCACCGCATCATTTCCAGTCCAGATGTTGAAGCCGCGATTATTATTGGTGCCGGAAGGAAAAGAACAGTTTACGTCGGGGATAGGTACCATCATAGCGATCTTTCATCTTAGCCAGCTTTGTGTGTGCTGGGAGCTCACGTGGGTGGGAGAGACAGACCTGTTTCTAGCTGGGATGCCCAGGGCCTAGTAAGGCCACCTCCCTGCCCCCCCACAGGTGAGTGTATTCAAGAAAATGTTTTCAGAATGGCCCCTGTGCCAACTTTCCAGGAACAACACTGGATAGTATTATAGTTACATGCGTGCTTCCGGTTCCCTGGGGAATTTGTGGGTTTCTGGGTGGGTTGTTT